>NC_059114.1:49336272-49640272 GCF_020740685.1 Jaculus jaculus | reverse complement strand
GAGAGAGAGAATGGGCATGCCAGGGCTTCCAGCCACTGCAAACGAACTCCAGACGCGTGCGCCCCCTTGTGCATCTGGCTAACGTGGGACCTGGGGAACTGAGCCTCGAACCAGGGTCCTTAGGCTTCACAGGCAAGCGCTTAACCGCTAAGCCATTTCTCCAGCCTGTAAAGTTTCTTTTTTTGGTCCTGTCTATTTGGTGTTCTGCATGCCTCTTGTACCTAGATGGGCATCTCTTTCCCTAGGTTTGGGGAATTTTCTTCTGTAATTTAATTGGAAATATGTTTTATACCATTTCTTTTAAGGTCTTCACCTCCTCATATACCCATTATTCAAATATTTGATTTATGCATAGTGTCCCAAATCTTTCCTGTTGCATTCATATTATTACTGTATTTTTAAATATTTTATTTATTTACAGTCAGAAAGAAAGAGAGAATGGGCATGCTAAGCTCTCTAGCCATTGCAAATGAACTCCAGATGCATGTACCACTTTGTGGGTACTGGGGAATCAAACCTGGGTCATTAGGCTTTGCAGGCAAGGGCCGAAACTGCTGAGCCATCTCTTTAGACCTCATATGATTTTTGAACTTCTCATTGATTTTGAATGGCTGATCAAATTCTTTCAGGACATTATATTCTCTCTTTCACTTAATCCATTATATTGATAAAGCTTTCTATGGAACTTTGTATTTGACTTACTGTAGTTTTCATTTCCAGATTCATTTAAGTTTGGTTTTGCTTTAGAATTTCTACCTCTTTACTAAATTTCATTTTCATAGCGAGGCTTGACTTCATTTCATTTAGCTATTAAAATGTCCTCTTTGAATTCATTCAGTGTTTCATTCAGGTGTTCATCCTTATCCTCTCAGAGTATTTCTGTATGTATTTATAATCATTCTTCTGAGTTCTTCATCTGGAAGTTGCTCTCATGGGGGTCCTCCTTTACGAGATTGGCAATGTTTGGGGTATATATTGGTATGATATTTCACATTGCCCATTTTGCACTGAGACTTGCCCATCTACATATAGTACATTGGTCAGGTCTTTTTAGGCACACCTGTATTAAGTATTTGCAACTGTGATTGGTGGAGTTTTGTTTTAGGTTTTGTTTTTTTTGGGTCTGGTTTGGATTGGTTTTGGGTTTAGGGGGATGTTTATTATTTCTTTGTTTTTGTTATCACCTTATTTGCTCTGCTTTGTGCTGCTCAGAATTCAGTCTTGGAGATATTTGGTGATGCTTCATGGACAGGATAAATGAAGCAATTTTGCCTCAGTTGTAACTATCCATGCTGGACCCCAGCTCCAATGGTGTGAACACTGGCCTTCCTTCCACCCAGGGAGAGGATTTAGGGGGATAGGAAAGACTGTGTGCCTTATCTCATGTGGTGCAGGTTCCAAAGCTCTACTGACAGAAACTTCAGCTATCAGTCTTGGGAGGAGAAGGACAATTCTTTGGAAAAATGTTGTGTCCAAACTCATGTGGCACAGGTCCACCAAGTACAATGGCCCATTATTTTCTTTAAAAGTGTCCTCAATCTATGAAAATTTAATAAAAATTAGATGAGCCATCCCTTCTAAAAGGAGACATTATATTATAAGGGACTTTTAAACATGATAAGTAAAAGTTCAGAATTATTTACAGAGCATATACAGGCCAACTGTTTCCTCTAAGTGACCTTTTAGAGATAATCCCTATTTACCATCTTATGCCTACACATTGCTGGATATACATAAGATTAAAATCAGATTGGAATAACATATGCAATAGAAAATAGGTTATATAGCTCAGGTCTGTCAACCAAAATAGAGAACCACTCAAACTATTCCCCTTAGTGACAAATTTCCCACTTCTATACCCCATAAAAAAGCTTCAAACATTAACCTGCTGCTTTTCACAATCTAGTCCAAAGAGCCCACTGCCATCTTGACATACTTCCCCCTTTTGTACCTGGGTTTAATTCTCTTATAGTTTCTTGCTGTTTTATCTTTTGTGTGCAATGTTTACAGTTCTTTGAATAAGATGCCAAGGACCTGGAAACACCTAGATGGACACCCACTAGTAACAGTAAGTATTGTTTATACATATGGAGTGCTTCTTGGTATTACCATGTCCTGTGATTAAGGTCAATGGGAAACTACAATAACCCAATCAAAGCAGGTTTATAAATGGCCGAGATTCTTCATGAATGAAGGTATGGGTCACCCCTCCAGGTAAAGAACCAAGACCTGCTGAGGTGCTTGCTGAAGGTGAAAGAAATACAGAATGGGTAGTAGAAAGAGGTAGCTACAAATACCAGCTAAGGCCACATGACCAGTTACAGAAATGAGGATTGAAATTCCCATGAGCATTTCTGTCCTACTTTGCTAAAAGTATTTGTGCATATGGAAACCAATATTAAGATGATTTTGTTTTTTTCCTCTGTTTCTCAATTGGTAATTAATATTGATTGAATTTACATCATTACTTAACTGTTGTTGAATTTATATTTAACTTATTGAATATTAAAGACTGAGGGTTTCTCAAGGGACCTTGCCTTGTGTTTGGAAGAAAAGATTGTACATTTCTGGTTGTACATGACAGTTATATCATATTAGGCAAAATGATGATCTTATTACTGTCTTCATTTGAAAAATAAGTATGATATACGATTTGGTGTCAAGTTGACTAGAAGTGAACTTGTGATGGTTAAGTTCTGTCATTAGCCCATAAGAAGCTAAATAATTAAAATTTTAGTTGTCTAAATCTTTTAGACTAGGCATATGGATTTTTCCTTTGTAAAAGCTATCTACCTGATTCTTTTTTAAAATTTTTATCTATTTAAGAGAGAGAGAGAATGAATGGGTGTGCAAGTACCTCTAGCTACTGCAAATCAACTCCAGACACGTTGCCACCATGTGCATCTGGCTTACGTGGGTTCTGGGATATCGAATCTGGGTCCTTAGGCTTGGCAGGCAAGCACCTTAACCATCAAGCCATATCTCCAGCCCCTGATCTTTTTATAAAATTGACAATTTTATACATGTATATAATGGATTTTGATCCTAAGTCCCTCCTATTACTTACTGTTGACACTCCACCATTCCCTTTCCACCTAGCCTCTTCTTCCCATTTACTCCCTGTTTTACTTTGATGTCTCTACTCTTGTAAGTGGATGTGACTCAGAGGTTAATTAGGGTTTCCTGCATGGGGACAGGTGAGGATCATTTAGCAGAGCACACAGTCCCCATCAATGGCTACACTATAGCCGAAAGCCCCTCCCACACCCCAGGACATTCACTGCCTATAACTCCTTAGGGAGGAATGGAGGCCTCACACCCCATTCCATCATTCATGATTCAGTGTTGATTGCCCCAGATAACTCTTTTTGATATATGACCTCCTCAACCTTTTACCCTCCTCTAGGCATGAAATCTGTCCTGCTCTTCTCTATCACAGAGTGTCCCCTTGGGAGGAAATCAATTCATTAGTTCTCTTCTCCTCTCCTGACAGACTATCATGGAAATGCTCCTTTCGTCCCACTGGACACCACTTGTGGTGCTTTGATTCAGGTGTTCCCCATAAACTTATGTGTCCTGAATGCTAGGTCTCTAACTGGTGGCAATTTAGGAATTGGAGTCTCCCGGTAGTGATGTATTTTGTGGCAGACTTATGGGTGTTATACCAGCTTCCCTTTGCCTGTGGTCCACCTGATGTTGGCCAGGAGGTTATGTTCACCCTCTGCTCAAACCATCATTTTCCCTGCCATCATGGAGCTTCTCCTTGAGTCTGTAAGCCAAAGTAAACCCTTTCCTTCCACACGCTGCTCTTGATTGGGTGTTTTCTGCCAACAACACGAAGCTGACTGCAACATCAATCTCAAGTGTATCCTTAACAACTAGCAAAATTTTTTCCCAGGCAATACCTGTATTACCACCTGACCTCAATACAAACTGAGGGACATGGAGAGATGGTTTCAGAATGGAAGCCTCAACTATAATACCATTTTTCAATCAGATCTTTTCTTTAAAATTTTTTTTTGTTTATTTTTATTTGTTTATTTGAGAGTGACAGACAGACAGAGAAAGAGGCAGATAGATACTGGACTTGTCTGGGCCTCCAGCCACTGCAAACAAATTCCAGATGCATGAGCCACGTTGTGCATCTGGTTAACATGGGTCCTGGGGAATCGAGCCTTGAACCGGGGTCCTTAGGCTTCACAGGCAAATGCCTAACAGCTAAGCCATCTCTTCAGCCCCAATCAGATCTTTCCTGTAAAAGACAAGGAAAATGGCCTGAAATTTTTTATGTCCAGGCCTTTATAGCCTCTGGGAATGCATGCAGGGGATTATCTTGATTAGATTAATTGAAGATGGAAGACCTATCTTAACTGGATAGAATGTCACTATATAACAATGAAAGAGCTGGCTGAGCAACAGTATTCATCATCTTCTCCTTCTTGATTGAGCATACAGCATTTCCAGATGCTTCATGCTCCTGCCTCTATGTCTTCCCTTTCATGAAGAACTGTAACCGCAGACTCAAACTGATTTTTGCCAGGTATTTTGTACACCAGCAATGAAAAGGTAACTAAGACACCTACCTATGTGATGGTTCCACTAATGTATTTGGAAAATACCTAACATTATGACTTTCTTTATGATTTTACAAGTGTGTTACCACATTGCAGCATGGCAGCTGGTAAAGTCTGAATCTCTCCCTGGACAATGATCACCTATATTTGGCTCCAGAATAAACTGTTACTACCTTTGAGATAAAAGCTGTGTCATTTTGTAGCTCCCAAGCTTGGTTTATTTGGGTCATTTGTTGGATATCATTATGCACCACACACAGTGCTAAATGACTCCATAACGTTCCTCAACTCTTTATGCTCACCAGTATGGTACATGGGCATAGACGTTACCTACAGATAAGGAAATGAAATTCAGGGTGAGAATGGGGGGGTCGGTCACCTAAAGGAACAAGTGGCAGAGCCAGATGGAAACCTAAGCCTGCTAGCTGCTCAGCCTGAGGAAGTTTCTTCACCCTGACTATCCGAAACAAGACTAAAGTACTTTATAATCCCCACACTGTACCTGTGGTGTGTGAATGCCAGTCTTGGAGATGCTACTCTTCACATCCAACCTTTCTCTCACCCTAGAAGTTACAGTGACTTCCTAAAGCAGGTCGGGATCAGTTACCTTCGTTTGACAACAACATACGTACTGCTGAAAGCATATTGCCAAAGGCGATTTCCTTTTGTCTTTTTTGGGGGGGAGGGGGAGGGGGTTGCAAGGTAGAGTGGCACTCTAGCAGAGGCTGACCTGGAATTCATGTAGTCTTAGGGTGGCCTTGAACTCATGGTGATCCTCCTTCTCCTGCCTCCTCAGTGCTGGGATTAACGGCGTGCACCAACATGTCGGGCCTCTAAGGTGATTTTCTATTCCTGCTAGTTCTTTTGTGATCTCTGGGCTGTGGGCCTGTTTTCTTTTTCCATTCTTTTTTAAACCACTGTGTTCATGTATAACTGATATACATGAAGCTATAAGTGGTTATGTATACAACTTGATGAATTGAGAGATAAATGATTTTGTGTTTTTCCTTCTCTTTTATTTTGTTTAAAGTAGTATGTTTCAAAGAAACAAAGATACTTGATATAAGGGTAGCAGAACAGGTCTGTATTCCCAGCACTCCCAGAGGCTAAGGCAGGAGGACTGCTGTGAGCGTGAGGCCAGCTTAGACTGCATAGCCAGTATTAGGCTAATCAAGACTACACATAACAAGACCCTGTCTCAAGGAAAGAAAACAAACAGAGGTGCTGAAATCAGAGATGAGCCTCTCACTGGACTCCCAGGAGCAAAACACCACTGTTGTCATACAGTCCACCTCACCATCTTCCATGTCTTTGTAAGAAGTTGCGGTTATCAAGGTAGAAAAAGTCAAAGAACCTCAGCTTAATTTTTGTGGTGATAAATAACTGTGGAATTTCAGGATGAAACCCCAGTTCCTTACCACAGGAATAAGCCCCGCACGAATTACTTCTGCCCCTCTTCTACTGCACCTTGTTACTACAGGGCCTCACTCTGCTCCAGCCACAGTGAGCACAGCCTTCTGTCCCAGATACTGCATGACACCCTCTCACACTTTAGTCAGAGTTCACTTCACATACTTTCTATATACTGACCACTTAAGATAGACTTGTCTGGCGGCTGGGGCGTTTGCTCAGTGGTTAAGGTACTTGCCTGCAAAGCCTAAGAACCCAGGGTTTGATTCCCCAGTACCAGCGTAAGCTAGATGCACAAGGTGGCACATGTGTTTAGAGTTTGCAGTGGCTATAGGCCCTGGTGCACCCATTTTCTCTTCTCCCTCTCTCCCTCTCTCTCTCTCTCTCTCTCTCTCTCTCTCTCTCTCTCTCTCTCTCTCACAGAGGAAGCATAATATGCACCACAGATTGTTAAGATTAAGAATGAATTTCACTAATTGGACTGGAGGCCCACTCCATGGGAGGGAATACATCCCTGATACTTAAAACAGGGGTAGTCATGAGCCCTAGGGGTGTAACATCTGCTACCGTCAGGCTGTGTATATACTATGCTTATCAAACTGCCCAGTAAGCACTTTTCTTAATCTTCATACCCTTATATTCATGCTACTCTCACTTTTGGTAAAGAATCTTCTCTTTTCAGATGGCAGTGGCCTTGGGATGACTCAGAAGGTACTGTGGTGCTGGAAAGAAGTGACCGCACTGCTCAGTACTGTAATATCTCTATCACACCCTCCTAGGCTCAGGGTCCATTGCGGAAGAGGTGGCAGAAAGAATGTAAGAGCCAAAGGAAGGGTAGGACTCCTTACAATGTGCTCCCTCCAGACAGAAAATGGCCTAGACCTCACAGTGCCAGACACTACCTATACAAGACCATCATAAAAGGAGGAAAAGATCATGACATCAAAATAAAAGAGAGACTGATTGAGAGGGGGAGGGGATATGATGGAGAATGGAGTTTCAAAGGGAAAAGTGGGGGGGGGAGGGAAGGTATTACCATGTGATATTTTTTATAATCACGGAAAAAAGAATGAATTTCAAAATTCAAAACATCTTATCACATATTGACATAACAACTCGGAAGTGTTGGATTATTCTTAAAATTACCTTAACCTATTCATATGTCTTATAAACTAACTTAAGTTTTTAAAAATCCAATTGTAGTTCTCACCGTATTTCCACTGGGCATCACTGCTCACATTCTTTGTTTTAAGTACTTTTACTTTTTTGTGTGTGCCTAAACTGGCATCTAACTCTGTAGGATGACCTTGAACTCATAATGCTCCTATAATGCTCCTGCCCGCACCTCCTGCTCTTCTTGGCTCTTAACACTTGCGGCCTGCCCAGAAGGACCCCAGACCTGCAGCTCCTGCGACGACCCAGGCGGCTGCAGCGTGCAGGACCCGCCCCGCAGCCCGCGCGGCGCTTCCCCCTCCGGCCACGCGGCGGCAGGCGCGAGCGCGGCGCCGATGGTTCCGTCCGCCCCCCCCGCCCCGCCGCCGCAGTGGGCGCTCCCGGCCGCAGAAAAGCCTCGTGGGCGGCGCCGCGGCCTTTCCGCCTCGTCCCGCCGCCCCGGCTCCGCTCCGGCTCCCCAGTGAGCGCGCCGACCCGGTAGGTCCGCCCGCCCCGTGCCGGGCCCGCCCGTTGCCCTGGGCGGGAGGATTTCACCGTTTCCACCGTGACTTGCTAAACTCGGTGTCGGCGGCCTCCTCCAGCCCCCGGGGCGTCTCCCGGCGTCGCCTTTGTGTTGCCCATTCACTTTCGGAAACTAGTGAATGCGGTGTCAAAAAAGGCACAAAGCAATGCTTTCGCAGCCTTTTCCTCCCCTTGGGCTCTGTGTCTTGGGCGCAGGAGCTGCGTAAGTGACATGCTTGCACACGTGTGTGTGTGTGTGCGCGTGTGTGTGCACAAGAGTGAACGCCGCCGGCCGTGACGGTTCATTTAACCACTTTCAACCGATTTTCTCAGGGGGAAGATGGGTGCTACGAGCTGAACGACGCTTGGAAGCACAAAGGTGAGTTAAGGTGATAGCAGAGGAAGTTGTGTGGGACTTCGCCCTTAACTTGGGGTCCCATGGTATTAGTATCCATGGCTCATTTGCATTATTTTTGTTTGGGGGGTTTTGTTTGTTTGCTTGTTTTCCGAGGTAGGATCTCCCTCTAGCCCAGGCTGACCTGGAAGTCACTGTAGTCTCAGGGTGGCCTCGAACTCTGCGGTCCTCCTACCTCTGCCTGCCAAGTGCTGGGATTAAAGGTGTGCCGCCACTGCCCAGCTCATTTGCATTATGACTTACTCATTATCTTGTCCGTGAAGGTAACAGGAAGTGGGGCAACTTGTTGGTTAGCTTTTGAGGAGGCTTGGCTGGTATTAAAGAGAATTAGGAAATAAGATGTACATGGTAGCGGATATCTGGTCTATTCATGATTCTGTAGCAGAGCTCCTCAAATCTTAAGCGTGTTGAAATTCACTGTAACACATGTGGCCATTTACTTTTATCTTTTAGGATGACTTGATGAGGACCTGAAAGTTTCGTCTTGGGAAGTTGCTTGGATCATTCGAAACTTCCAGAAGTATGAGGAGTGTTGCAATATGAATAAACACGTGCTGCTTCGAGGCATCTATATTGAGTTTTGGCAGCTAAAGTTAAGCCATCTAGCTGTCAATAGCCTTAGAGTGTCTGGCAAGGCCCAGAAGGGAACCGTTCCTACTGAGTACTCTGACTGAACAAGCAGCAGGGTATGTGTACTTCAGGTCGGTATCGCTCCCCCTTTAGCAAGAGCGTCCAAGATGTTAAGTGCCAAGTTTGTTTTATGAGGTGAGCCCCACGGCGGCATTTAGATAGAAAATGTGAACATGTCCACAGTCTAGGGCCTGACAGCTTTTACTGCTTTTCCTCTTCGCTGATCCAACTTAGAGTGCACAGTGAGACATGTGAAATGCCTATTGCAAGAGCTGGTCCTGTTGGAAGATGAAGTAGGTAGAGAGCAGACCCCTCATGCTTGGGCTTTATTTTTAAATTTTTTTTTTTGTTTCTGTTTTTATTTGAGAGCAACAGGCAGACAGAGAATGAGCACGCCAGGGCCTCCAGCCACTGCTAACAAACTCCAGACGCGTACGCCCCCTTGTGCATCTGGCTAACGTGGGTCCTGGGGAATCCAGCCTTGAACCGGGGTCCTTAGGCTTCACGGGCAAGCGCTTAACCGCTAAGCCATCTCTCCTGCCCTTAGGCTTTATTTTTAAAAAGCAAGAAAGGAAAATCTGATAGGAAAACTGGGCCATTAGGTTGAACTACAAAGGCTGCAAACAGAATAAGATTACAGCAGCTAAGGCCCACTAAATAACTGAATGCTTACATTTGGGGATTAATGCTAGTTCTCACTTCTTAAAAAATATTTCTATTTAAGCCAGGTGTGGTGGCTCACGCCTTTAATCCCAGCACTCGGGAGGCAGAGGTAGGAGGATTCCCATGAGTTCAAGGCCACCCTGAGATGGCAGAGTTAATTCCAGGTCAGCCTGGACCAGAGTGAGACACTGCCTCGAAAAACCAAAAAGAAAAAAAAAATTTTTCTATTTATTTATTGGAGAGAAAGAGAGTGGGTATGCCAGGGCCTCTAACCACTGCTGATGAACCCCAGACACATGTGCCCCCTGTGCATCTGGCTTAACATGGGTCCTAGGAAATCAAACCAGGATCTTTTGGCTTTGCAAGCCAATGCCTTAACCTCTGAGCCTTCTCTTCAGATTGTGATGAGACTCAAAGCTCACCAAACTGAGAAGAAATGATCGTGCCGAGACCTCT
Source organism: Jaculus jaculus (assembly GCF_020740685.1). Classification (NCBI taxonomy): domain Eukaryota; kingdom Metazoa; phylum Chordata; class Mammalia; order Rodentia; family Dipodidae; genus Jaculus; species Jaculus jaculus. The sequence continues at coordinate 49,630,450 of NC_059114.1, read as the reverse complement.
ATCACACCCTCTAAGGATCCCCTTTAAACTCCCTGTTTGTCCCCCTTAGTTACTGTATGCAGGCCACTCTGGCCATTTGGTGTGTGTATATCTAGGCTGTTTCCAGTGTCAGCGATTCTCCCATGCTCTTCCCCCTACTCTCTGGCTCCTCCTTACCTACTGGTTGGCTTTTATATGCCGCTGTGCTGCCAGGTTACTGGGGGTGGAATGGCCCAAGTGAGGTCATGGGAAGAAATTGAGTAAAAGAAGGGTGAGGAAGGGTTAATCAAAACTCAAGATGTTATGAATAAGCCATATGGAAACCTTTTTTGGATAATGGCACACCCAGAAGCCATGAACTGTTACTAGAAAACTTTCAGTGCTAGGAGTGGGATAACTTCAGGTTATTCGTTGGCCTGTTAGGTCCCTGATGCCTCCAAAGCATTACAGGCCATTGCTAAGGCTCTTGGTTTCCCACCAGAAATAGATGGTGAGATCCTATTGCTGAAGACTCCACATGCTTTGGTTGCAAGGTCACTGAGAAATCTTGCTGGAGCTGAGCTGAAAACCTCCCTGTAGACCATCTGACAGCTGAAAAAAAGACTGGAGAGATGGTTTAGTGGTTATAGCGCTTGCCTGTGAACCCTAAGAACCCAGGTTCGATTTCTCAGTACCCACATGGTGGCACATGTGTCGAGTTCATTTCCTCTCTGTCACATCTTCCAGGGCTCAGAATCCATTACAGAAGAGGTAGTGGAAAGAATGTAAGGGCCAAAGGAAGGGTAGGTGTACTTTCAATGCAGTAGTTCAGATACAAATTGACCTCACAGTGTCTATCATTACCTTCACAAGGCCCTCATAATAGGAGGAAAAGATGATGACATCAAAGCATGTAAAAGACTAATTGAGAAGGAGAAGATATGATGGACAGTGGATTTGCGAAGGGGAAAGTGGGGGAGGGAGTTGTGGACTGTTGTCAATAAAATTTTTTAAACAAAATGAAATTCCTGTGTAAGATATTTTAAAGGAAAGTTATGGTGGGGCTTGTATACATCTGCAGTCCAGGGACAGTGCTGTAGTCCTATCACTTGGGAGGTAAAGGCTAGAATTAAAAGTTATTCTCAGCTATATACTGAGTTTGAGGCCCTTCTGGGCTAAATGAGACCTCGTCTTAACAAATAAGCCCACAGTGCTTATCACAACAGCCTTAGGAGGAAGGTTATAGTGAACTAGAACGGAGGCTTAGAAACCACTCCATACTCTCAAAGCCACACTAGTCTATGAAGAGCAGCACACATGAATAATGCAGGTTAGCATGCAAAATCTAAACTACCAGGCATGAATATAATTTTCAAAAAGTGTTACCAACTTAAAGCATGGTATATTGTTGCTTCCTTGTTTGACTTTTGGAGATGAGTTCTCACACCATAGTTCAGGCTGGTCTTCAACCCACAGTGATCCTACTTAACCCTTGCCTGTGCTGGGCTTGCAGAAGTGCATTGCCATGCCTGATCTCTATTGCTTCCTTACTGACATTGTTCCAGGCTTACAGTCATTGTTGACCTTGCACCATTGCGAGTTTTCATTCCTTCAGTTCTCCAGGCTATGCCTTTGGTCTTAAGCACACCCTCCTCCTCATGCTATGTACTTTATGATAAGCAAACTCAAAGTGAATGTAATGTTTCATTGCCCTGATTACCCAAAGGAATCCCACAAAATCAGACACCTTAAAATTGTATCATTACTAACCTAGTGAACTGTGGAGCCGCTGGAACCCTGAGCATCTCTGAGGAATGGGTCACTGGAAGTTGTGTACCACGTCTGTCTTTGTGCTACAAGCGAGCACATTTTAGAGTCAGTGAACAGGGCAGTGCCTAGAATCTGATCTTAAGCTCTGTCATGGCAGAGAACTGGACTGAGTTCTGGAGCCATGAGGCTGGTAATGTCCTCAGGCCTGACTATTCATTTTTTTGTACAAGTCTTTAAATGAAAAAAAGTTACATGTACCATATTAATTTTGACACCCCCCCCCCCATCTTCCATATTTCCTCACAGCCAGACACATGATACATGTACATGCATACTGTTGTAGCCCAGACTGGTCTCTGAAGATGAACTTAAGTATACCTAACTTCATTCTCACCCCCCACCCCCAGCTGAAGTAAATTATCTCCTACATTTCAATCCTCTCCAGGAGGGTGGAGGGAAAATCTACAATGTGGGCAAAATGGCTTTAGCTTCCTGTCAGGGGAAGCTGATTATTGTCTCAGCTGTGAACTGACCTGTCATTAAGAATTTAATATTTGCTTGAAAATCACTAAGTGAAAAGTTCTCACCACAAAAAAAGTTATACATTTTAACACATCTACTACCAGCTTGATTTAATGATTTCATAATGTAAACATTAAAATATCACATATATACCTTAAATTTGTACACATTTTCAATTATGTGTTACTTTTGAAAGATCAATGTTTGGCTAAAACTGACGGGAAGATAAATGTATCTTCTTATGCCCACTGAACTGCCCTGTAAGCACTTTTTAAAATGTTTATACCGTGCTCACTTCGGCAGCACATATATTAAAATTGGAACCATATGGAGAAGATTACCATGGCCCCTGCCTGTGCAAGGATGACACACAAATTCGTGAAGCATTCCATATTTTTATAAAGATTGTTACACTGGAAAAAATGTTTATACCCATATGGTCAGGCTTTGCAGCAAGCATAATTCTCAGCTGGGGCAAAGCACCTGACCAAAACCAACTGTTGGGAGGAACGGATTTATTTTGGCTTATAGCTTCAGGGAAAGCTTCATGATGGCAGGGGAAAGCATGGCATGAACAGATACTGGGCATCACCTGTGCCCAACAGGAGGTGAGAAACAGTAGCAGGAGAGTGAGCTGAACTCTTATTTAGCAAGGAGGAGCTGGCTATAACACCCCTAAGCTCACCCCCAACAATTCACCCTCACCATCAAGGCTCTACCTCCCAAATTGCCATCAGCTGGGGATCAAACATTCACATGAATTTATGGGGGAAAGAGACTGATTCAAAGTACTATAATAATTCTCTTGGAATTAAAGTGATTAAGTTTCAGTAAAAGAATCAATTTAAAACATAAAATGGATAATATTCATCAAAAGAACAAAAGTCCCTTGCACCTATCTATCACATACAAATGAGCAACTGATGGGAGACGAGATGACAGTCACTGAAGTGAGAAATAAGAACCCGTTTGTTTTAGAGACACGATGTCACTTTTCCAGGCTGGCTTGGGGTACACTATGTAAATTAGACTGGCCTCAAACTCATGTCTCCAAAGTGCTTGGATTACAGGCGTGTGAGCCACCGTGTCCGGTCAATGTGAGAGGGTTTTTGTTTGTTTCTGCATGTGTGTGTGGTAGGTATGATGTCGTGTGTGGTATGTACCCGTGTGTGCGCAGGCTGAGACCAGAGAACTGTGGGCTTCCCCCTGCATTGCTTTTCTGCTTGTTTCCTTGGGTAGAGTCTTTTCATTGATGCTTGCTCTTTGGTGGTTTCCTGAGCCCTGTGATCCTCTGGTCACTGCTTCTCATAAGATCTGGCTATTGACAGCTGTGGCCACATGTAGCTTTCTCTGTGGGTTCTGGGGAAATCAGACTCAGTGTCCTCAGGCCCCTCTGGTCTTCATGCTTAAGGAAACATGCTTCTTTAACTGCTGAGTCATCTCTCCAGCTCCCCCCTTATTTCTTCAAGAATAGGCCCCTCTCTCCAGGATTCCTTGTTAAAGTTTAATATCACAGTGCACCTCTACAAGCAGAATGGTCACTGAGGGTGAGTACGTAGGAAGATGGGTGAGGACGGGCAAAATGATCTGTATCACATGTACACAGAAGGTGGGCAGTTGTTAGGGGACAAGAGACGGATTGAGAAAGGAAGGATTACATTCAACCAAAACAAACTACTTGGGAATTCAAGAAGAAATGATACCCAAGGGCTAGACAGATGGCTTGGCAGTTAAGCGCTTGCCTGTGAAGCCTAAGGACCCCGGTTCGAGGCTCAGTTCCCCAGGTCCCACGTTAGCCAGATGCACAAGGGGGCGCACGCATCTGGAGTTCGTTTGCAGAGGCTGGAAGCCCTGGCGCGCCCATTCTCTCTCTCTCCCTCTATCTGTCTTTCTCTCTGTGTCTGTCGCTCTCAAATAAATAAATAAATAAAAATTTAAAAAAAGAAGAAATGATACCCAAACTCCTGTATGCTACCTAAAAAAAATTAAAATTCAAGAAAACAGTAGTAGACCCTTTTGACCTATTTTTCTTATATTTACCTCTACTTAAAATGTACAGACTAAAGCACTGTATGGAAGACAATTGAAGAGAATAAATGGCTTCTTCAGCATTATTAAAACTTGTGAAAAACATTTCTGTGTGTGTATATCTGTGTATATGTTCATGTGTGTGCAGGTGCCTTGTAAGTGTTCGTGTGTGTGTGTGTGTGTGTAAGCCAGAGGAAAACCACAATTTTCAGACTGAAGGTTTCGTTTTCCAGATGACATAAAAGAAAGACCGCTGGGCAGGGAGAGCTATTTCAATCATGAGTGAAAAGACATCAGGTGATATTTTGGCTGGTACCACTGATTTTTAAAAAATCACATTTAAAATCAGTTATGAGCCAGGTGTGGTGGTGCACACTTTTAATCCCACCACTTGGGAAGCAGAGGTAGGAGGGTCACTGTAAGTTCGAGGCCACCTTAGACTACATAGTGACTTTTAGGACAGCCTGGGCTAGAATGAGACACTAAAAATATATAATAAAAAATATATGTCAATTAAAAATATATATATCAATTAAAACCAGAGCTTCTTTATTGAAAGGAGTTTGGAAGTCAGGCATGGTGGTACATTTGGTAATCCCAGCACTGTAGGCTGAGGCAGAAAGATCCCTAAAAGTTGAGGAGCCAGCATGGCCAGTCAGTTCTACCTAGTGAGACCCTGGTCTTAAAAAACTCAAAATGAGGGCTGGAGAGATGGCTTAGAGGTCAAGGTGTTTGCCTGCAAAGCCAAAGGACTCCAATTTGATTTCCCAGGATCCACGTAAGCCAGATGCACAAGGGGGTGCATGTGTCTGGAGTTTGTTTGCAGTGGCTAAAGGCCCTGGTACACCCAATCTCTCTCTTTCTCAAATAAATAAATAAATACAATATGTATTTTAAATATCAAAAGGAAATGAGATGAAAACTTAGAAAAGGTAAAAGTAAAAGGAGAAGGAAAATAAGAAAGCTTAGAACTACAGGACCGGGTCCACAAACTCACCAGGAGGATTGAACAAGGTCCAGTGATGCATGTAGAATGACTCAGGGGCTCTAACTGCTGATGCTGCTAGCAGCCTTTCGGTAAATGAAAAAGAACCCATGCTATTCTCATCAAAATATCCCACATGATCTGTAATCACTAGTAACCTATTACAAGCAAAAAAGAAATTGAGGCAACAGCCTAAAAGGCAGACTGTGTGCCAGATAATCCATCTTTCATGTGACAGCTGAGGGCGGATTCCTGTTCCGAAACATGGGCCCATCCTGGTCAGAACCTCTGTTGCTTCTGCTCATGCTGCCACCCCCTGTTGATACCTCTTCCTAGGGAACTGCTCGGGTACAGACTACACCATTTCTTTAAATTCCTATAACAAGAAATCCAGGGTTCATGATTCATGTGTTTGAAGTCTCCATAGTATTAAATATTATCATTTCAGTTATTACCACCGGGTGATCTTTCCTGGTGAGACAATGAAAACCTTTCATCAGACCCTAAAGAGAACAGAGGTGCAAATAACAAGCCCAAAGAAATGCTGCAAACCCTGACAATTTAAAATCCCAGAGTTCGGCTAGAAAGATTGTTCAGTGGATAAAGATGCTTGCTGTAGAGCCTGACTGCCCAGGTTCAATTCCCCAGTACCTACGTAAAGTGGCACATGTGTCTGGAAGTCATTTGCAGTGGTCAGAGGCCCTAGTATGCCCATTCATTTCCATTCATTCATTCATTCATATCTTCTCTCTCTCTCTCTCCCCTCTCTCTCTCTCCCTCTCACAGATAAGTAATTTTAAAAATATCAGGGTTCAGCAAAGCCACAGACAAAATCCATGTTGTGGAATTTTGCATTGATAGTCTATCTACAGTTTACAGCCTCAGTATCATGCTCAGTGTACGAGATCATCAATGCTTTTATTTTCTCAGTTGATAAGAACACAAGTAATGCACTCTGGCTGGGTTTCCTGAATCCCCCAAATAAGGAAAGCGATTTTTTAGTCATACAGTTTTCTATATATTCTACCAATTGTCCCATTACCCAAGAAGTAAGTACTGAATTTTGTATACCATAGTACACTTTAAAAATAAACATTGTGGCATCTTCCCTGAGTTTTGCCCTCTTTAGGATGACCACAGAAATAAATATAAAGCTTAAATGTGTAAATCCAAAAAGATCTTTATTTGTAGACTTCACAGTACTTAAAAATATCTGATGAAATCAACATTGTATTTCCAGGTGGTTGGAATGAATAAGATGAGACTTCTCCTCCTTCCCTCTCCAAATTAAATAAGCACTGGGAATTTATGAAGCCCGACAATGCTCCCAGTGAGGTTCACCCAGATACCCACCCCTAGGACCTTCATGTTAAAACTATCTAACACTGCTGCTTTGTCTTTCACTGGGCGCTTCTCTTCAGCTGGCAACCTCATTGTCCATCTATCACTATTTTCAGTCAGTAAAAGTAATAAGACATCGTCACCACCAGAGGGAGTCGGAGCACACATATTGAACCTAACAAAACTACTGGGCTTCACAGCTTCTGCATAGACCAATCACTAAAGAGCAGAGCAGTCTTAGTAATGTTGGCTAAAAAATATATATATAATAATAACTGGGGCTGGAGAGGTGGCTTAGCGGTTAAGCGCTTGCCTGTGAAGCCTAAGGACCATGGTTCGACCCACGTTAGCCAGATGCACAAGGGGTCACACACATCAGGAGTTCATTTGCAGTGGCTGGAGGCCCTGGCATGCCCATATTCTCATTCTCTCTCTCTATGCCTCTTTATCTGTCTGTCACTTTCAAAATAAATAAATAAACATAAAAAAGTTGTATTTAAATATATATATGTATATAATAATAAGTAAACCCCAATGTTATAATAATGGATATCAAAGTGACTAGATAATATTGACATTCATAACATTTTTAGCAAAAAAGATCCAATCATGATTCACCTTAATAATTTTAAAAAAATATATTTTTTTAATTATTTATTTATTTGAGAGCGACAGACACAGAGAAAGACAGATAGAGGGAGAGAGAGAGAATGGGCGCGCCAGGGCTTCCAGCCTCTGCAAACGAACTCCAGACGCGTGTGCCCCCTTGTGCATCTGACTAACGTGGGACCCGAGGAACCGAGCCTCGAACCGGGGTCCTTAGGCTTCACAGGCAAGCACTTAACCGCTAAGCTATCTCTCCAGCCCTAAAAAATATTTATTTTTTATTTAGAGAGAGAGAGAGAGAGAGAGAGGAAAATGGGTGCTCTAGAGCCTCTAGCCACTACTGCAAATGAACTCCAGATGCATGTGCCACCTTGTACATCTGGCTTAAGTGGGTCCTGGGGAATGGAAACTGTGTCCTTTGGCATTGCTGGCAAGCTCCTTAACCACTAAGCAATCTCTCCAGCCCACTTTAATACTTTTTTTTTTTGTTTTGTTTTGTTTTTCCAAGGTAGGGTCTCACTGTATCCCAGGCTGACCTGGAATTCACTCTGTAGTCTCGAACTCACAGCAATCCTCCTACCTCTGCCTCCCGAGTGCTGGGATTAAAGGCGTGCACCACCAAGCCTGGCTCACTTTAATACTTTTAAAGACAGGTTTTATATTTCATACCACTGTGTGTCTTTAGAATTATTGTGATTTTCTAGCTCTTTGTTGGAAGTAAAAATAAATCAACGGGTATATAAAAAATACTTCATCACATAATGTTCTTTACTGGATAGTCCCATTCTGGCAAATAATATAAATAGCAGAGCAATTTAATAATACAGCCAGGCACCATGGTGATGCCTGTAATTCCAATACTTGGGAGGTGGAATCAGAAGACCCATGAATACAAAGTTGTCCTCACCTACACAGTGAATTTGAGTCCAGCCTGGGGTACATGAGACCTTGCCTGACAAAATACTAACAAACCACCACCACCACCACAACAATAACAAAACCCCCATGAGTGTAACTGAGAGCTCCATGGCTCACTATACAGTTGAAATGTCAAATAAACATTTCAATGTATGTGATTTTTAAGACACATACCACACACATATAGTGAAGACTTTTATATAAATAACAACTTTAGTTATTTTCTTCAGGTATTTCTCTAGTTATACTTCCACTTTTAAAGAACCTGTCCTAAATTCTCCTAGAATCAAAATCTAATTTCTAATGACTTTTTGGTAAAGTGATCCATTCGACATTTGTGACGATTTATATTGTCTGTCAACTTGACAGGACTTAGAGAGGGATTATGTTATTAGGTTAGTTAAGTTGGGAAGACCTTAATTATTTTTTGTTGTTGTTGCTGCTGCTGTTGTTCTGGAGGTAGGGTCTCCCTCTAGCCCAGGTTAACCTAGAATTCACTATGTAGTCTCAGGGTGGCCTCAAACTCATGGTGATTTTCCTAGCTCTGCTTCCCTAGTGTGGGGACTAAAGTCGTGCACCACAACACTCGGCAACTATAACTTTTCAGACCCTGTCTCAAAAAAAAAAAAACCCTGCATACTGCCTTTTTTTTTAGTCATCTTAAACATGGTTGAAAAGATTCAGTGGGCAATTTAAGATTTCCAATGGGAAAAGGAGAGAGCTTATTTAACAAATGGTATCCACCTGCAGAAGAATGAAATTAGATCCATCACACTCAACATATATCAATTCAATGTGATTCAAAGACCTCAACTTAAAATCTGAAACACTGCAACATCTAGAAGAAGAAAAAAAAAAATGTGACATACACTTCAGGACTCAAAAAGCACACAAAATAGCACCAAGGATCAACAAATGGGGACTATATGAAATTAAAATGTTTCTGCACAAAGAAACCATCATCAAAGCAAATGGACAATCTGCAGAGTAGAAGAAAGTCTTTGCCACCTATACTGTAGACAGGAGGCTAATTACCAGAGTTTACAAAGACCTATAAGAAATTAAACACCAAAAAAAAAAAAATTCAGTTACCAAGTACATTAATGAAATGAACAATAGAAGAAACAGAAATAGGCAATAAGTAATTTAAAAAAACTATTCAACATTTCTAGCCATCAGGAGAAAGCAAATTAAAACAACTTTGACATACCACATGTGGTGGTTTGAATGTAAGATATCTAGAGAATCTCAGGTGTTTATGGTTAAGTTTCCTACTTAGTCCTGAGCTTGGAGCTTTGGATAGGGGAGCCCTGCTGGAGGAGGCATGTCACTGGGGATAGATTTTGAGTGCATCACTGAGGTATGTGCTGAGTCAGCTTAACTCTGGCTATTCTTTTTCCCTTGCTTTATTTTTCCCCCTTTCTCTGCTGTGGATGTACAATGAAGAAGGTAACTGAAACAGAAAATTGGTACAGAGAGTGGGGTTGTTGCTATGATATTCTGACCATGTGGTTTTCTGTCTTTTTGGAATGTGTTTGCAGGAGGAATATGGAAGAATTTGGAACTTTGGATTGGAGAAGCCATACAGTATTGTAAGCAGAGGTTGATATAGCTATTTTCGTGAAGGTATGAATATGATAAATGCAGAGGGAATTGTGGTTTATGAGGCTTAGCTTATGAAGTTTCAAAGTTATAACATTGTTAGAACTGGTCTACTGGCAGAAAGGCTGGCTGAGTTATGCCCATGTCCTGAGAATTTGAGCACAGTTGAGTTTAAAAGTAATGGACCAGCCGGGCATGGTGTTGCATGCTTTTAATCCCAGCACTCAGGAGGCAGAAGTAGAAGGATTGCTCTGAGTTCGAGGCTACCCAACAATACAGAGTGAATTCCAGGTCAGCCTAGACTAGAGGGAAACCCTACCTCAAACAAAACAAAACAAAAGTAATGGACTGAGGTGCTTGGCAGAAGACATAGTATAGAAAGATATGAAAGATGTATGATTTTTCACAAGAAAAATTCAAATAAGTTTGAAGTTATAGGCACAAAGACTGGTTTTAGACTTAAGCTGCAATTGTTAAGATTACCACCAGTAAAGGTGGGCCAACTGCTGTATATTAGTACAATGATAGAAATGCTGAGGGTGAAACCCAACCATGGACGGCTAGTAAGAATGTGAATTCCTTTGAGAGGAGGGGACTTAAAAAAAAAGACCAGTGAAGGAGGATCTTGTTCTTCAAGGTTAAGTTTTATCCCTCTCCCCAATTACCAAATTTGGTTATGCTGCTCACACTTGCGAGGTGGAGGTAGGAGAATTGAGGCCAGCAACTTTGAGACCTTGTTCCCCCTAAAAGTTTTAACTAAAGAAATAGCAGTATAATAACAATACTAACCTTAAACTATGAAACAAAGTCAATTTTAATATGCTAGTACAATAAAAGACCTTTACAAAAGTGTTTTCTTGGAAATGCTCTTAAAAATTCACAAATGTCAAAGTTATGATGGGCCACAGGTTTCAGAAATAACTATCATTTAAAGCAGAAAACAGGCAGTTTGAAAAGGTAAATGTGGCAGAATAAAATATCAGGAGCAGGTAAATAAACAAATGCCATGTTAATGTCTGCTCACCTGTACAAGATGGAAGTCTGATGTAATACCCAGTGTAGCCATGGGCCAAGCAATGAGGAAGGGGGTGTCCAGGCCATCTGGCCATGTGAGATCACAGGACAGTGTGACCAAATTTCTTTTGTAAAAATAAAAAGATAACTCACAAGTCTGTTTTCTTTTAATTTACACTTCCAGCTTTCATACACACACACACACACACACACACACACACACACACACACACACACATATTATTTTTATTTATTTATTTGTTTATTTGAGAGAGAGAGAGAGAGAGAGAGAGAGAGAGAGAGAGAGAGAGAGAGGAAGAGAATGGACCTGCCAGGGCTTCCACCCACTGAAACGAACTCCAGATTCATGTACCACCTTGTGTATCTGGCTTATATGGGTCCTGGGGAATTGAACCAAGGTCCTTTGGCTTTGCAGGCAAGTGCCTTAACCACTAAGCTATCTCTCCAGCCCTGCACTTCCAATTTTCAAGTACTGGCAACCACATCTAAATTTGTAGGCATGTTTGGACCTGACAAACCAAACCATGGATAACACCAAGCCTCCAGATGTTTTATCAGAATAATGATGTGTGAAATCTTTGTAACAATGAGCTGAAGTACATTTCTAAGCAGTTCTTAGTTATGTAAATTATTTTCCAGTGTGCTGCTGAAATTCTGTGAAGCTCAGTATTCCTTGAAAACCTCCATCACCTACTATGTGAATATGTAGCTTTTAATTTCTAAGAGCTCAGCAGGAAGCATCACTAGTAAGCATTCCTAGGGGGGAGAGCAGCTTTCAATTATCAGGATCCTACCCTGGTACTGCAACCACATGAGCTCAACTGCCTCAAGACAGAGCAGAAAGCATCCACAAGCTTGAGTCAGTTCTCTCAGTAAGATGTCTTTTGATTCCTCACTTTCAGCACTTAAACATACTGAGGAAGGATATCTCCATTTGCTTATAAGTGTAAATCACATGTCATACCTTGCTTTGTTACAGGAAAATGGCCATACTTAGTTTCTAAATGACCACCATCTAACTTTCACCATTGTCCTCCAACTGTCTCCCCATGTCAAATTTCAGTCCTTACCTTCAATATTACTGATCCATTCCTAGTCCATTACCTGTCAGGAAGCAGTCACTCAACAACTGGCTAAAGGGCAATATCTCAAGCCTTCAGTGATATTGGCATTTGGGACAAGATGCATCTTTGATAGGGTAGGGAATGGGGTAGAGAGGAGGCCCTTTTGTCCATATTAGAATGACCAGGGTGTATACAGCAGCTGTGACGGCTTCATGTGTCCAGAAATGGACAAATGCTCCTTGGGGAGGTGAACTCAGCCCTAGTTGAGAAACACTGACATAACAATCATGTCTACTGTGAGGTAGAAATTGTCTCCCTTGAGTCATGTGGGCTTCAGGGAGGGAGGGGCAGACACCCAGACAACTTCAAAGTAGGCAATGTCCTTGCCTTCACAATGTTTGCAGTGTGGGGTTAGAGGATGGAGACAGGAGCAAGGCCAAAGTTCTGATGGAGTGTAATAAAGACAGCTGTAGAGTTCTACATGGATTCACCATGAACTCCAAGTTCTCAATCAAGGAAGGGGGGTCTGAAGAAAGTTACCACAAGGTGATGTCTAAGCTAAATTTGTGGAGAATGAGGAAGTCAGCAAATTGAAGACAAGAGAAGGAGGGGCTTCAAACTGAGGTAAGGTGAGATTATAAACTGAGAAATTTGATGGCACCCAGGTGCTAAGAGAATCCACTGACCCATGTATTCTGTCCCCACCAAGTAGACCATAGCACAGCTGATTAGATCTCAAGGAAAGCATATAGGATTTTCCTTCTCCTTGCATAAGTCATTCTCAAATACATCCTCTAAGAGTTAAATATGGTTCATATGAACATTCCTGAAAGCCTGTTTCAGTGAGGGACGTTGCTTGGGGTAACAAGTATCACAACTTTAAGTACAAGCTGAAAGGCTATGAAGAGTGGTGACAGCCAGCTCTAAGTGAACTGGATCAATTATTTAACCTTTTACTCTCACTGTTTTTGTCTTTTTATTGGAATTCACACCATAGTACTTTAATGCTGTATTGGGTGGAGTTGTGAGCAGTGTTTTGGAATAGAGTCAGCTTAAATACATGAGAAACAGGTCTTAGAGATGGGTTTCTAGAATGGTAAATCATGTCCTGTGACTTGCTCATCTTTTGTTTCTTGCCCTTGGGTCAGAATGAATGGTGTACAGCCAGCCAGTGAGTCATACTCACTTTCTCACAGTTCTTAGGTATGATCATTTGCTAATCCTGCTGATTGGTTGGCCTGTTTCCCCTTTTTCACTTTGCTGACTCTTGCTCTTTCTTCAAAACACGAGCTTAAGGGCTCAAGTATGATGCTGCATGCTTCTTATCCTAACACTGGGAAGGCTGAGGTAAGACAATCTTGATTTTGAGGTAAGTATGAGCAACCTATCAAAACCCTGTCTCATAAACACCAAACCACCAAAAATTTAGCTTAGAGGTTGGACATATAGCTTAGTGGTAGGGAACATGATTAACACACACAAATCTCTAGATTCAATTTCCACCATTTCAAAACATTTAATTCATGGATAACCCCTCTTTTTTTTTTTAAAGGAAACTATCTTTGAATTCCTGATCTGAGTTAGAAAGCTGTGTGTTCACAGTTCCCCTGTGATTATATGTCATGTGTTTATCATGAAAGGGTAACTTTGACTTTATTTTTATGTCTTCATTACTAGACCATAGATTTCTTGAAGAAACAGTTGATAATAGACATTTCTTTTTTAAAAAATTATTGACAAATTCTATGCTTACAGACAATAAACCATGATATTTCCCTCCCCTCCTCCATGTTCCCCTTCACAGCTCCACTCTCCATCATATCCCCTCCCTCTCTCCATTAGTCTCTCTTTTATTTTGATGTCATCATCTTTTTCCCCTAGATAATAGACATTTCTAAGTGCCTAATATTTATTGTTTATTGCCAACCTCTTAGATGAATCTCTGATATTTTCCTCATCCATTCCTCCCAGCACACAAGATCCAGGTAAGGTGGCTCTAAAAAATAGATCCAAATTATGTTAGCCAGTATATTGAATTCCTTGTATTTAATAATGGGCTAGAGACAGTAAGCATTGTGACATAAATTCAATCTGACTGATAGGAAAGAATTATGCTACATTCTTGAGCTAAGAAAGTTGAATATAATCCTTAAAGCAATACAAATCAATTAAAAATTTTAACCTGGGGCTCAAGAGATGGCTTAGTGGTTAAAGTGATTTGCCAGTGATGCCAAAGGACCCAGTTTCCATTCCCCAGGACCCATGAAAAGCCAGATGCACAAGGTGGCACATGGATATGGAGTTCATTTGCAGTGGCTGGAGACCTTGGTGTGCACATTCTGTCTCTCTCCCTATTTATTTCCTCTCAAATAAATTAATAAATAAGTACATAACTTTTAATCTGAAAGTGACACATAATGATGTTTACCAAAGAAATATTTTGAAAGCAATTTCAGGCAGTACTTCAATATAGAGACGGCTCAGAATTGAGTGTGAGATTATTTAGCAGACTGTTTTCAGAAACCAGGACTTACCAATAGCCTGCATTAAGCTACAGGTAGTAATAAAGAAGAGAAAACTCATTAATTATGTGATTAGGTATTCAGGCCTCTTCCTGGCCTTCATAAACACAAGAGACTACCTGGAGGAAAGTCTAAGATGATTCTAGCTTGGATCCTCCTTGGGTGATTTCCAAAAATCACAAAATACAGGAAGAAAGTTGATTTGGGTAGAGAGGCAGGTGATGATGGGATTTGATTTTGTGTCTGCTGAGTGCAGAGGTTACATATGCAGTGTTCCAACAGCTAGTTTAGTTCCACAGGATTTAGTGCTTCATGTTGGGTTGCTGGGATCACATTCTGTCATCAGCAAGGGAGAAGTAGAGAGAGAACACAACAAGTGGGCGTGGACTATAAAACCTGGACGCCCAGCACCCAGCACCCATAGCCTCCACCAGGGCTGCATCTCCTGAAGGCTCAACAGCCTTCCTGAACAGTGCCACCAACCTGGCATTTATTCAAGCCCATGGGTGGATGAGCAACATTTTACATTCAAACTACCAAAAATATATAATTAAAATCATTCCAAGTGACTAGAGTACACAATTAATCTATTACATACAATTCAAGGAGAAACAGGAAAAAAAAAAACAGGTTTTTGGAGGCAGTTAGGGACAGGGGCCCAAGCAGGACAAAAAGATGTCACCACACCTGCCTTGGCAGAACTGGAATTCAGCATCTGATCCAGTCTCCTCCACAATGGCCCCAGTGCCAATCTGGCATAATTAGATGGGCTGGCCTCTTTGGGTCAGCCCCTCTGAATCTGTGAGCCAGACCCTTACATACCTGAGTCTGAGGACAAAAGGCCATCCTAATTAACTATAAAGGGTTGTGATAACTGTTCCTCTCTTCCATTTTGGCAACCTGACTGGTCTGTGGTTCTTCAGTACCCCCGTATCAACATGAGGCCCTGAGTTCAGATGCCCAACACCCATGTAAAATGCCAGGTCTGTCAGTACATGCCTACAGTCCCAGCACTGGGGAGGTGGAGATATGAGAATCCTCTGGGCATTCTGACTAGCTAGTCTAGCAGAATAAATTACAGATTCAATAAGAGACCCTGTCCCAATAAAAGTAATGTGGGAGCTGGGCACGGTGGCGCACACCTTTAATTCCAGCACTTGGGAGGCAGAAGTAGGAGGATCGCCGTGAGTTGGAGGCCACCCTGAGACTACATAGTAAATTCCAGGTCTGCCTGGGCTACAGTGAAACCCTACCTTGAAAAAAAAAAAAAGGAATGTGGGGGTGATAGAGGAAAGACACCTGATATTGACTCTGGTCTCTACATACAAGTACATGGATGTGCATGTGTACTCATACATACAATGTGCACCCAAATGCATATAAAAGTACATATACACAACACACACTCAAAAGAAAATAACCAATTAACCAATTTTTATATTTTGACTTAGAATCTGACATCCTAGTAAGTGCATGTAGTTCTTAGATTTTATCTGTCAGTTATTAAAATGCTTCCCATAATAAAAATTATTTTGTCTATAAATGATATCAGTTTTATTTTTCCAACTCTTCATTTGTTAATATTCATGCTTTATTACATGGAGAGGACCTGAGAACATCATTGAATAGAAATGGGGATTATAGAATTCCTTTCTTTATTCCTGACCATAGATGGAAAGCTTATATTTTTCCTATTAAATAGGATACATGCTGATGGATTTTTTTTCTAGGTTTTGGTGGTAAAGACATATATGTCTTATGAGACGGAATTGAATCTGCTGTTTTATTCCTAATCTTTTTCTGCTGACTTCAATTTCACAAAATAATTGAATATAAAAATAGTACATTGCACAGTTAAATCTGAGCTTATCAGTTCAACAGCTATAAGGAAAATACTTTCCCAATAAAAATATTAGATTATATTATAATAGGGCCAAAAAGAATAGGATCTCTGGAAACTCATGAGTTTTGATTAATTATCATGGAATATCCAGAACAGTCTATTGTATCTATTTGCCATTTCAATTTTATTAATAGCAAAATGTAATTTTTAAAAGGACTGTGAGCCATAAGAATAATTACATTGACACATCATAAACTACTTGCATGTAGTTCAATCTAACATTAAGATCTGCTATGAAGAATAAACTAAGGCATAAATAATTGCAATTATAGTAAAACAAATAGGTAATTTTAAAGGTTTTAAAAATATTTATTTAGTTATGAGAGAGAAAGAATGGGTACACCAGGATCTCTAGCTACTGCAAATGAACTCCAGATACATCTACCACTATGTGCATCTGGCTTATGTGGGTTCTGGAAAATTGAACCTGGGTCCTTAGGCTTCACAGGAAAGTGCCTTAAACACTAAGCCATCTCTCCAGCCCAATTTTAAAGTTTTTTTAAAAATTTATTTGAGGCAGCATCTCATGGAATTCACCATGTAGCTAAGGTCTCAAACTGGCCTCAAACTCGTGGGTATAAGCTTGGCTCATCTTCCTAAATGCTGGGATTAGAGATATGTGTCACCTCACCCACTATTTAATTGATTAAACTTTAAAAATATTTTATTTTATTTATTTCAGAGATAGATAAAGAGGTACATAGAGATAAGAGAGAATGGGTGTACTGGGGCCTTCAGTCACTGCAAATCTGCAAATGAACTCCAGACGCATGCACCACCTTGTACATCTGGCTTATGTGGGTACTGGAGAATTGAACCTGGGTCCTTTGGCTTTGCAGGCAAGTTCCTTAACCACTAATCCAGCTTTCCAACCCTGACGAAACTTTTTTAAAACATCAACCTTAAAAACTCCTTTCTTCAGAGGAGCAGTACTGATGTAGTGTTATAGATATGGTTTGTCCTGTATGCTGTACCAAGAGCAATCATTCTGCTAATATGCTTTTAAATTTTCATCTAATGAGTGAAAATCTTTCCTATTTTCCCTTGTGTCTTCCTGCTTGCTTATTTTGTAAGTTAGTGTAAAATAATTGGATATCTTATTTTAGTATGAAGAAGAAACATTAGAATTAAGTTCAATATTGCTCTCAAATATTTGAAATATCAGCTACTAAAGAACTTTGGCTTTCTAGAAATGTACCACAAAGGTACTTTCAAACATATCCACAGAAAAGCATGTGTGAAGCCATTTTTCATAACATTATTTGCCAATTTTGACCATAATCTATTAATTAAAGTGGTAAGGAGAAATAAACTGGTCTTTTTGAACAGTAGAATGTAAAAATTAAAATGAATCAAATAGGGCTGAAGATGCAGTTAGGTTGTCAAATGACTGCCTAGTATGTGTGAGGCCATGAATTCAATCATCATCAATGCAAAATAAATACATAAACAGGCAAATTGAGTAATAAATAAGAGAAGAAAATAAAAAGAAAAGGAGAGGAAGCTACTGATGGTAAATATGAGCAAAATACAATGATTTATATGTATGAAAATGTCATAATTGAACCCATTATTTGTATGCTCTAAAAAAATAAACAAGGGGCTGCAGAGATGACTCAGTGATTGGCAAAGCATGCAAAACCTGAGAGCCTGGGTTCAATCCCCCACAGCCCAAGTAAAGCCAGATGCACAAAGCAGCACATGTATCTGGAGTTTGTTTGCAATAGCAAGAGGTCATAGTATGCCCATTCCCTCCCCCCATTCTATCTCTCTGCTTGCAAATAAAATATTTTTAAAATGTGAAAAATCAGATTTTTAAGTATACATCTGCAATCTGAACACTTGTGAGTCAGAGGGAGGAAGATGACTTTAGGC
This sequence comes from Jaculus jaculus, assembly GCF_020740685.1. Lineage (NCBI taxonomy): Eukaryota > Metazoa > Chordata > Mammalia > Rodentia > Dipodidae > Jaculus > Jaculus jaculus. Next base: position 49,612,321 of record NC_059114.1, on the reverse strand, counting down.
CCAAGGGCAGCCTGGGCTATAAGGAGGATCTAGGAGAGCCAGGGCTACATAAGGATATCCTGTTGCAAAAGGATCTGTGATGGAGGAAGGGAAGAGAGAACAGAAAAGTAGGAAGCAGAAAAGGAGGAAATGAAATAAGAGAAAGGAACAGAAAAATTCGACATGCAGATTGTATAGTTATGAGAAACAGACTTCAAAATTTTGGGAGGCTGAAGAGATGGCTTAGCAGTTCAGGCACTTGCTGGTGAAGCCTTACAACTCAGGTGTGATTGCCTAGTACATGATGACACATTCGTCTGGAGTTTGTTTGCCATGGCTAAAGGCCCTGGCATGCCCATTCTCTCTTTCTCTCTGTCTATAACAAATAAAACAAAGTTCATTTAAAATTTTTGCCATAAGGGTGCATAAGAGATAGATGACATGTTAGGAAAGCATCAACAGAGAACTGGAATCAATAAAAAATCCAGGAAAATTTAAAACTGAAACCATTTAATATTTGTGTTCACATATATCCCTTCATATCTGCCTAGTTCTGGCTCTATTAAAATCTTTGATGGTTGGGATTAATTCATTAATTTAACCACAACAACATTATAGCACTTATTTAGATTTAACTTTTTTCAATACATATTTTCTCCAAGGAAGAAGAATATATGGTTATTAAAAACATAATCATATGGAAAGTTCAACAGAAATATTATGTATGCCATATATTCTAATATAGTTATCTATAATCAGTTATAAAATTACTTATTATCTGGAATGTGTATAATTTCCCTATTAATGATAAATGTTTGATGTGAACTCTAAAAATTATAGTATAACCAATCAATAAGAAAGATTTTAGATTTCAAAATAACCACCAATCCTAATTGTTTTATGTTTCCTAACAAGAGCCCAGAGTGATCTGAATCAAAACTATCAGGTTATTGACCTATAAAATCCTTCCATAAGTTACATCCAAATTGGATCTAACTATTAAGTTTCTTAAAATGTGTCTTTGTTACAGTTGCATTTGAGATATTTTACGTCAATTTTATGTCATGCCTCTGAATATTTACCTGTATTCTTTTAATTGATTAGACTGCTGAATACTTATCTTCCAGAATTTCTTAGGGAACAGAGGGGACAGTATGTTTACTTTCTAATTGTAAAACTATATAAATAGGAAAGTTTATACTAAAATTGTTAAGGAAATAATCCTGTTAGATTTTTTTTACCTGAAGATGATTATATTCCAAATGAACTGACAGAAAGTTCTCTTAAAGAAGTTTTTTTCTCCTTTGGCTTTTCAAGGTGGGCTCTTGCTCTAGCCCAGGCTGACCTGAAATTTGCTATGTAGTCTCAGGATAGCCTCAGACTTACAGAGATCCTCCTACCTCTGCCTTGCAAGTGCTTGAATTAAAGGCATGTGCCACCATGTCCAGCAGAAAGTTCTTTTAAACTAGGTCTCAAGTTTCTAATTCATATAGAACTGTACACATGGTTTTTGAATCTACTACTTATAGTTTTTGCCATGTGAATTTAGCACAGTGTTCCAGTATATAGCCCTGAGTGCCAAAGTGCATAGTAGGTACATTAGTTATAAAAAAAATAGTAACTTAAGGTTGGGTGTGGTGGTGCACACCTTTAACCCCAGCACTCAAGAGGCAGAGGCAAGAGGATCACCATGAGTTCAAGGCCACCCTGAAACTATAGAGGGAATTCCAGATCAGCCTGGGCTAGAGAGATCCCTTACCTTGAACCCTCTCCCCCACCAAATAATAATAAACAAAATAAAAATTTAATTCATTGACATGATAAATATTAAGATATAGGTCTTTATGTAAAATACTATGGAAAAATTCAATAAAAGTGTCACATATGATTTATTTTTATAGCTATGCTGACCCTAGATGACTTGTCAGGGGAGAACTATAAGATGCTTCATGACCTGCTTCTTTGTCAGAATTAATGACAATGATTTCAAAGTCTAACTTAGAAGTATGCATAGTTATCATGCCATTCATGCACCCATTGCACTTAACTTCTTTAATATCTCATCATGGATGGTTATGAGTAAACATGAGAACAGCTACCATATTGGAAGCATATGTGTAGGAATAAGCTAAGCAATAGAGCATTGGCTGTTTTTCAAAGTCAACTCAGCAAGACTACTATGGTTATAGAGGTCTTTTGTAAATAAAGTTAGAATTTACTACCATGGGTACAAGAGATGGCTCAGCAGATAAAGAGCTTACCACACAAGCATGAAGATCTAAAATCAGATTCCTAGTACTCATCCAAAAGCCAATTTTTCAGGGTGTATCAATAATTCCAGCACTATGGAAGCAGAGGCAGGAGAATCCCTTGGGTTCACTGACTAGCAGGTCCAGGCAAATTGGTGATCTACAGGTTCAATGAGAGATCCTGTCTCAAAAACATAAGGTTGAGAGCCGGGCGTGGTGGTGCACACCTTTAATCCCAGCACTTGAGAGGCAGAGGTAAGAGGATTGCTGCAAGTTCAAGGCTACCCTGAGACTACATAGTGAAGTCCAGGTCATCTCGTGCTAGAGCTAGAGTGAGACCCAACCTTGAAAAACAAACGAACAAACAACAACAACAAAAACATAAGGTTGAGAGTGATTGAAGAAGATACTTCATATTGTTCTCTGGCCTACACATGCAAATACACAAACTGGTACACGCACATGCATCACACACACACATACATATTTACAATTATTTCTTTAAGGAAAGCAGATTATACTTGACAAGGTGATTGACTCTTAACTCAATCAGTTGAGATGAGTTATAAGCCCAGTGAGTTTTACTGAGGAAGAAGAAATTCTGCCTCAAGACTATAGCAACATCTCTTGCTTGAGATTTTCTAGTTGCCTAGGCTCTCCTATAAATTTTGGCATAGGGGCCCATAAAGTCATTCACTGAAATTCATAATGACATACATAAAGATATATAGGCTTATGTAACTAGTGTACAGTCATGTATCACATAATGGAGAGCATGCATTCTGAGAAATACAGTGTAGGGCAAGAGTATCATTGTTCAAACATTGTATATGCACACAGTCCTAAATGGTACAAGTCAATCACTTCACATGACCTCGTGATACATTCAAGATCACAGTAAACATGAGAGGTACTCGGATTCTGCTACAGCAAATGACATATTTTACAGCAAAAAGCATTATGTAGAGAGTTTAATCCCCGAGAGACACATTCCTATACCGCTCCAAGGCACTGCTCTGCATTACCTACCTCTCGTGGGATTCCTAGGTATATACCTCCAACTATGGAGGAGCCTGCACTTGGTCACCGAGTAACACAGGGGATCATTGGGCAGAATTCCATGTTTTTCTGTGTTTTCTGTGTTCACATTCTGTTGTTACTGTTTCTGAAGGTTTTAAAGAAATACTTGCATGTAAAAGTTTGCAAATATAACTTGTTATGTAGATTTATGGCTTAAAACAAATTATTCTTATTTTCATTGGAATTAGATTAAAGTTGCACTTCATGAGGAAAAAAATAAAAATAATATACTCTAAAATAACAATTAAAAGTATTATATACCAAATAAACCAATAATATGGTCATTTTTATCATTATCAAGTATTATGAACTTCACACAACTGCATCTACTATCCTTTATACAGCTTACAACATGGGTTTGTTTACACCAGAATCCTCACAGACTTGGGAGTAATACATTGTACTCTAACCTAATAAATGCCGCATTCGTTACTAGTTGACATAAATTTTCAGTTTCATTATACACTGATAGGACCACTGTTATATAGATAATTCATTATGGACCAAAATGTTGTTATATGGTTCATGATAGCATATAGGAACTAATTCTAGGGGTGGAGAGATGGCATAGTGGTTAAAGCACTTGCCTACAAAGCCAAATGACCAGGTTCAATTCCCCAGGACCCACATTAACCAGATGCACAAGGTGACACATGCCTCTGGAGTTTTTTTGTAGTGGCTGGAGGCCCTGGCATGCCTAGTCTCTATCTCTTTCTCTCTCTGCCTCTTTAAAATAAATAAAAACTAAAATATTCATTTTAAAAAACTAACTCTAGCTAGATGTGGTGGTGTATGCCTTTAATCCCAGTACTTGGAGGGCAGAAGTAAGAAGATTGCCATGAGTTTGAGGCCAACCTAGACTACAGAATGAGTTCCAGGTCAGCTTGTGATAGAGTAAGAGCCTCATACCCCACCCAAAAAAATGAAAGAATAACTATAGAATGTACTAGGGACTATAAAAATTTTTAATATTAACTTAAATAGCAACTGTCAACTTTGTCAGGTAAGAGAATATTAGTTTGCTAATAAAAGAAAAATGCCCATATTGTTAAAGATAATTTTAGAAATATTTCAGAGGAGGATATGATGATGTATCTGGATTATATTCTGTTGGACATTAAATCATAACCCTTCAGTAAGATTCACAAGCCAACTACAGCATCAGCCACATTACTTACATTATATCTGGCATGGCAAGTGATTTTTAACAAAGTTTTAACAAAATACCTAGCAGTATTATCACAAATAAGTTGAATTAATAAATGAGACTCCAAGGCTGTGGTAAGGCTGGCTCTAGTTAGCTAGGGGACCAGGAAGCTTTCTGTTTCTAGTGCATGAGGGGGGATGACCAGACTCTGCGGTGGTGGTTGTAGAAAATTCAATATGTGGGGCTGGAGAGATGGCTTAGTGGTCAAGCGCTTGCCTGTGAAGCCTAAGGACCCCGGTTCGAGGCTCGGTTCCCCAGGTCCCACGTTAGCCAGATGCACAAGGGGGCGCACGCGTCTGGAGTTCGTTTGCAGTGGCTGAAGGTCCTGGCATGCCCATTTTCTCTTTCTATCTCACTCTCTCTCTCCCCCTCTTTCTCTCTCTGTCTGTTGCTCTCAAATAAATAAAAACAAACAGAAAATTCAGTATGTGACTTTTCCCCACATAGCCCATATTTCCACATAACATTTAAGGACACCATTCCTCAGAGCATTGAATCTTTAAAATTGGACACAGAACTGACATTTTGGCTTTCTTACTGCTTTTTTGTTTATTTGTCTGTTTGAAAGTGCAGATTTCTGGTCAATTTACAGTATGTCCTTACTAAAATTCTCCCATACAACTAAAATGAGAAGGCATTTCGTTCTTTTTCTGTCATTAACTAATAATGCTGTGTTGGAGACCTGTTGTGGTTACCGTTGTTGCTATGGTGACAGTATCCATTCCAAAAGAAGAAAAGCCATTGAGGATCCTCTCTCAGAAGCAGAAGGTAAATTTCCTTATAAATACTTTGTACCTACTATGTTTTAGTTCAGAGTGGAAATATATATTTTTACATACATATAGTAGTTTATAGGGTGTGGTCCCAAGTACTTAAGACAATCAACTGACAAACTACAAGGCTCATTTGGCTTTAGAAGTGTTCAATCCTGATCAGTGGGTTCTGCTACGACAAGGCAGGAGCAAGGCAGCACATCATGCAGGGGGTGGATGATGGGGCTCAGCAGCCCACCTCATGGCTGTGATGCCAAAAAGAGAAAGAGGAAACAAACAACAGTCCAACGACATCCTGTAAGGGCACATGATCGGTTTCCTGAAAGTTTCCACTAGGTCTGACCTCTTAAAGTCTTCCCCAATTGCTAAGAGTGCCAATTTTGAGACCAAGCTAGATATGGCCATGGAGATACACAGCTTTCAAGCCTTTCCCTTCCTCTTGTCTTTCCCCCCTCCCTCCCACTCTCCCACTCTCTTTTCCTTCCTTTCTTCCTCCCAACTTACACATATAAGTGTATGCAGGAAGAGGAAGAGCCATTTTAGATGATGAAAAGGAAGCCCAGCATTAAATCTCAGACTCTGGGTTTGAATCACTTTACTAGCCACTAACCTCAGGAGGCCAAAAAACTTTTGTAGGCATAGCATGATAAGGAACATCAGTCACAAGCAAGCTCTCAGAGATCCAGCCTCAAAAGGTATCAGGCCATGTGGACAGGTGATTATTAAGCCTGGTGCTATCTTATACTGCCAATGTGATTCCTCAGTTACAGCATCTGAGTCAGTGTCCTAAGCCTAGGTTACTTGACAGCTAGTCATTTATCTTTTTTATGGTCTGGTATACAAGTTCCCTGCTATTTTAAACTCCTTATGTCTACCTATCATCTATTTTTTTTTCTATTTGTCAAGCTACTCCCTATTTAGTGGTGTTCTTGGACTCTGTTTTTAATCACCCATTGTCAGTATGACCCAGGACTGTTCTGTACTTCTCTTTTGATAGACTCGTGACTTTATGTATTGCAGAAGACCTCCACTTTTACTTTGTAGCTTCATCTTCATCTAGGTTCACATTTTCAAATCCATTTATGTCTCTAGCTATCATTTCCAAATCATGCTCAAAACTAGGCTTGCCAATCACCATTCCCCAAGCCCGTCTTTCTAAGGCAGTATCATTTTTCCTCCTCTGTCAGCCCCAAGACTTATTCTTAATTTTTTTTTAATTTTTAATTATTTATTTATTTGAGAGTGACAGACACAGAGAGAAAGACAGATAGAGGGAGAGAGAGAGAATGGGCGCGCCAGGGCTTCCAGCCTCTGCAAACGAACTCCAGACGCGTGCGCCCCCTTGTGCATCTGGCTAACATAGGACCTGGGGAACCGAGCCTCGAACCGGGGTCCTTAGGCTTCACAGGCAAGCGCTTAACCGCTAAGCCATCTCTCCAGCCCTATTCTTAATTTTAACTTCTCTGCCACTCCCTCCTCTTAGGACTGTTTTGAATGTTCCATTACCTGAGTTTTTTAATTTAATTTTTATGACTGAAGAGAGAGAGAGAGAGAGAGAGACAAACACACACACAGAAACAGAGCAAGAGAGAGAGAATTGGTGCAGCAGGGCCTCTACACACTGCAATCAAATTCTAGATGCATGAGCCCCTTTGTGTGCATGTGTGGCTTTGTGTCACCTTCTGTGACTGGCTTGCATGAGTTCTAGGGAGCCAAACCTAGGTCCTTAGGCTTTGCAGGTAAGCACCTTAACTGCTAAGCCATCTCTCCAGCCCACTTGAGTTTTTTTTTGAAATAACAATTTTTTTTTCTTTCCCATCATTGTTGGCACTATCCAATTCAGTCCTCTGTACTGATGCCCTTACTTCCACCTTTCCCTCCATCACCACCTGTCCCAAGTGGGGAACACTGTGAACAGTATCTTAAATCACTACTTCTCTCTTCCCTTTTGCCAGCAACTGATAGATGGCCTATCATGCAACTCCCAACCTTGTGCTTTAAGAAAGATTTTGCTAGAGTAAAAGGAGCCAAAGTTTAGCATTAAGTAGAACCGTTTAGTGAATAAGTGTGTGAACTTGAGTTTGTGTCAAAAAGATGTGTGAAGTTCAGCTTGTGATAAAAAGACAAAGACAGTCCAATAAAACTACTAAATAGAGAGTTGACGGAGAAAAAAAGATGGTAAGTCTGTAGGTAGGTAGCTAGATAATAGAGAGAAAGATGATGGATAGATAGATGATAGTCAAAAGCTGTGAATAAGCAGGAAACTTGTCATGAGGAAACCATGAAAGAAATAACAGAAATAAACCAAATGAAGCTAAATTATCATGTGTAAGACACAGAGGAGGTAAAAATTCACATCTGAAAGTCATGAGACTGACGTGAGGGAGCGGACCCTGACTGCAGGGGTCAGTAGATGTCTTTTCCTTCTGCGACCCTGTGCTTAGCCTAGGGCCACTCTCCCACCACCAATAATTTCTACTGTGCTTGCCTTGAGCAGGCTGATTACTCAGCTCTGTCTCTGTGCCCTGTCCATACTATTCCACCTTCAGAACATCTATTTTTCTGCTTTAAAATTCAACAAATATTTATTGAGACAGAGCAAAAGCCATATTAAAATCTGGGTGTCCTGGATTTCAGTTCTCTCCTCCTAATGATTTGAGAAGCCACTTCTGTTTTGGGGGCAAATGCATTTTATTAGTAAATCCACAAGTTACTTTCTAGGTTCTGTGTTCTGTGACTCAACATATAGGTTTCAAGTGTACACGTAAGACATCAAGATGTTAACGTTTTGGACTGTTGAACCAGATCTCTGACGTTCAAATTGTGGATAGACTCACTTTGGTCACAGAGTCACCTAGAGAAAATCACTAAACCTCTCTGAGCCTAAATTCCACATTAAAAACAGCATATAAGTGTACCTTCCTCTGGGGTTTGTTGAAGAACGCAAATCCCAGTATCTTGCAGAGGCGGAGCTGGCCTGGGTCCCCGCGTGCACCAGGGTGGCGGCCTCGCAGCAACCGAAGAGGTCTCGGGAGGCGGTGGCCTCGTGACCACTTGGCCCGTTAAGTGCGAATCCGCTGATGCCACAGATGGCCTTTGTCCTCTCTCTCCTGTCAGAACCTGGGAGCCAGAAAGATTGGGATCCTCTGGAAAGCAGGGCTGCAAGGAGATGGTCGGGAGCCTCAGCCGAGATCCCTGCCTGGGCGCTGGCTGTGGTTCCAAAAGCCACCATTCTGCATCTGTCCTGCACTAAAGTGACATCCGGTGACACTGGACCTCAGTGGGAATTCACGTAGCTGCGCAGACTTTGCCAGATGGTCAGCCTCCCTCCTCTGGGTCTCCTCAGTGACAGCTGGGTCACCCTACTTGACGCTGGGGTGAGAGGCCCGAGCATGCCCTCAAATGACTGCTCACTGGCAGTTTGTATTGGAGACTTTCTTGTAAGTCTTCTTTCTGCTCAGTTCAGGATTCCCTGGCAGGAGGAGGAGGGAAAGGGGAGGTGGGAGGGAAAGTGACCTGCATGCTTACAGGAATAGGCATGGAGGTGTGGAGAGAGAACATAGCCTTTTCTGGTCATGGCACAAAGCTGTGTAAAGACAAGGCTCGCTTCTAAATGGTCACCTGTCACCACAGTTATACTTTTTATGTCACAAGCCTTATCTTTCATTCCTCCTTGGGTAGGCAGGACATATTAGGGACACTGGGGAGTTGTGGAACACAATACTATGTAAATTTGGCCTAAATTGGGGTATGTGTACCATATTTCCTTTCAGGACCTGGGACACTTAAACATTTTGGCAACCATACTGAATCTCTGGGTATGAAAGAGAATTCCTTGCCATTGGTCCAATGTAATGCTTATAGAAGGAGCAATTGAAGTCTTCCATGACTTTCTTACAGATAACACACAGTCTGAGGCAGAATTCTCACTCTATGTTCCTCTTTTTCTTGATGTCATTTGGTTTCCTTTACAGTGACTGAGAGACCAGAACTGACTATGTCGCACCAAACCCTTTCAGATTAGACTCCTTCACAGTTGAGAGGTTAATGGCTCACTGTGGATCTCATGCCATCAGAGTCCTGGGCAGCTCTTCCAGAGTCCTCTCTCAACTGGTGTCTTTCACAATATGGCTGCAGACTTGGCCCCTTCCTCCGGTTTAGAGAGTTAACAAACTCTGTCAAGCATTTGGTGCAACAAAGTACTGCACAGGTAACCTGGAAACTGGGCTTCAGAGAAACAGGTTTGGAAGGAAGCCAAGGGGAAGCAGTAGGGCAGGAGGGAGCAGGCAGCACCGCAGTGGGCAGAGGGCTTCACGACGCTCCTGTGCACACAAGGGCAGGGCTGTCCCTTCTTCCAGCTGCTGCTACAGCATTCTCTTGCCTCCTCCCCTCAGCTCTCCAAAACAGCTGGGAGAAGGGATCAAAAATGACCTTCTCTCTCCTCATTTGCTTAAAAATCTCACAATTGCAAGCTCCTTGCTGGTCTCTGAGGGAGCAAGAACCTGTCAGAGATAGAGTCCAGCTCTAGTGGCCCACCCAGATATGTCTGCTCTTCACAACTGTCCTGACACTTGAAGAAAGGACTTTGTTCTCTCCTCCCCCAGATAGCTCTGCTGTGTAAGTCCACACCTGACTCATTATCCCCACACTTTCCTTTAGTCTTCCTCCAAGCTCCAGAACCATTGGTGCAAATAACTATTGAAACTAAACACAAAATACCTGGTCCCTTGGCCTGGCTGAGGATGCTCAGTGGCCAAGCCTAGTCAAGCTAACCCGTAGGCCAGAGATCACTCCTGATTTGAGATTTGACTCATTCTTCTGTATTTCCACAATAATTAAATCAGTGTTGTGTGGCCAAGCAGTGTATTTAAAGTACTTGATATAGGGCTGGAGAGATGGCTTAGCGGTTAAGCACTTGCCTGTGAAGCCTAAGGACCCCGGTTCGAGGCTCGGTTCCCCAGTTCCCACGTTAGCCAGATGCACAAGGGGGCGCACGCGTCTGGAGTTCGTTTGCAGAGGCTGGAAGCCCTGGCGTGCCCATTCTCTCTCTCTCCCTCTATCTGTCTTTCTCTCTGTGTCTGTTGCTCTCAAATAAAAAAAAATAAAAGTACTTGATATAGAGAACATGAGAGAACATTTTTGGTTGCTAAAAAGATTTTACATCTTGGATCTGTTGGTTTTACTACACATATACACTTCTTAAAGTTCACAGACTATAGATACATAAAAAGAGGTAAGTCATTTCAATAAACCTGATTTTAAAAACAAATGTATTCTGGGATATGGGAATGTAGTTCAGTCTATAGAGTGTTTGCCTAACACAAGGAAACTCTTGACTTGATCCCTAGCACCACATAGATCAGACGCGGTGCTCATGCATGTAACCCCGGCACTCAGGAGGCAGCAACAGGAGGATCAGAAATTCAAGGTCATCATTGGCTACACAGGCAATTCAATGACACCCTGGGATGTATGAGACCCAAAATAAAATTGAAGACGTTCTATATAATTCCTACTCACTGACACTCGGAGAAAAGCTTAAGCCTAAGGAGCGGGGGACAGGGATGTAGGAATGGGTATGTGGAGCACGAGGAGGATGGAGGGCTGAGAACCCATCCTCTATGACACCACGGTGGTGGGTGCTTGTCACGTACCTGTCAGAACACACAGGGGCATAAAATAAAGATGCAGTCTTGATACAAACTATGTACTTTCGTTAGTAATATGTCAATCTACCTTATTAATTATAATAAGTACACCACAATAAAGCAAGATATTACTAACAGGAGAATTTTTTTACAGGAAGGAACCTTAGATAGGGGGCGTATTTTATTTCTTTGAAACTAAAAATACCCTAAAATAGAGTAATTACCAAAAAATTGGACTTCAAAAAAGTTCTAATCAGAAATAAGTATTCACTAGTTAATTGCTATTATTACTATTCTCTGCTATGAAAATAAGAATCAAGGACTTTTTTTCCTCTTAAAAACAGGTCAAGATAGCATATGTCAAACTGCACTGTAGAGGGAGAAGAGCGTAAGGAAAACCAGCAAAGGGTGTTTCCTTCCTATACAGACTTCTGAAATATTTTAAAGGTAATGTAAGCCTGTGAGGTCCTACCTGCCTGCTTTCCACTGAAGTCAAACCCGCACACACACGGACATGGCTCTTTTCTCTGAGTTGCTCTCCTTCCTCTCCATCACTACAGATGCTTTACATCATTTCAGGCAGTGCCTGCTTCCTTACAAAATAAGTGAGCTGAAAACATGGAATAGCAAATTAAATGTCATGTATTCATTGTCTTTGGGATAGCCACACATTCAGGAAACAGGCTATCTGACATGTCTGGGGAGGCCACACTTGCTGAAAACAATGTAGGATTTCTCTTCCTTTTTCCTCAAAGAATTAAAAACAAAATTAAAGCTACATAGTCACTCCAAACAAACAAAAATGTAGCTTCAAACCACCATACCTGAATCTCTGGAGGTACAGCTGACAGTCTGTAGTTCAGCAAGTTCTTCAGATGATTCCAATGAACATCCAAATTTCAGAACCACTGACCTAGAGGACTGGCAGTTCATGACTCTTTCTTTTTCTTTTTTCTTTCTTTCTTTCTTTCTTTCTTTCTTTCTTTCTTTCTTTCTTTCTTTCTTTCTTTCTTCTTTCTTTCTTTCTTTCTTTCTTTCTTTCTTTCTTTCTTTCTTTCTTTCTTTCTTGTTGGTTTTGGTTTTGGTTTTTTGAGGTAGGGTCTCATCTCACTATAACCGAGGCTGACCTGGAATTCACTATGTAGTCTCAGGGTGGCCTCGAACTCACAGCGATCCACTTACCTCTGCCTCCTGGGTGCTGGGATTAAAGGTGTGCACCACCATGCCCAGCATTCTGTGATTCTTATATCTATTCTCTGCTCTCTCCCTTCTCTCTCTCTCTCTCTCTCTCTCTCTCTCTTTCTCTCTCTCCCTCTCTCTCAGGTGAAGTGATTTTTTTTCCCCTTTAATATCTTATGATGACATTCAGAGTCCAATTTTTTTCCCACCACGTTCAGAAAATTTGACCAGGGAGAATTTGTATCCATCTTTTGCCTGCCAGGAGTGGGACAATTCTCATAAAGGAGCAGTAGACAAAAATGCTTTAAAAGTATTCATAAGTATTTGGAAGCTAGAAGGGACTTTGGAAATTATGAGATCAGACTTGTTCATTTTTTATATGAAGAAAATTATTACAAACAGTCTATGTACTTTACCCCAAATTAAAGGCAACTAAATGGCTAAAACTCAGTCTGGTCTCTCCAGATGAGCTTCTGCCACCATTACTGCAAAATGTTCTCAGTAGCCCTTCCATTTACAACTGCAATCAGGAGCTCTTGATTCCTTTGTGAGCCACAGCGTATCCTGCTAAAAACCTCCAAATTCATTCCCATTTACCACCAAGATAGCTGAAGCAGCACAAAAATCTTCATATGAATGGTCAATCCAAAAAAGAAAAAGGAAGAAAGAAACACAGCCATGAAAAATAAATAATCATGTCAGAAAAAGATGAAATCCTTTGCCTTTCCATTCTATAAGTTGAGGAAAATATTTTTCTCTGCACACACCTTTGATATCAAACACCATGAAATATTGAACTATTTGTTTTCATTTATACTTAATTTGTCCGTTCTATTTATGTCTCATTAGTTAATTCTTAGATTGTTCCAGGAATTGCTTGTGAGCCTTCCAGAATCCATTCACTCTCTCCTTTTGTTTGTTCAAACTCATCTTCCCATCAGGATCTAACAAAAGAAAAAATCTCTATAGACTCAGGTGTTTTATTAAGACTTACAACTTGGATCTTCAGCTGCCTGACTGGAGGAAGTATCACTGGGAACAGATCCTGGAATCCAGCCCTAAGCTGTCACTGGGGGTGATCTAAATTCTAGCCAAAAGGTATAGACAGCAGTCTGGGCTCTTGGGGTTCTGCTTGCTGCAGGGTTGTGCTTGTTGCTTTGGGTTTTCACTGGCTGTTTGGTTGTTTCTCTCTGCTTGGATGTATGGAAGTAGCTTTCTTCTGCCGTTGATGGAGTTTCCCCCTAGATGTATAAGTCTGAAGTAAACCTTTCCCTCCCCATACCATGTTCACTTTTAATGTCCATCCCAGCAACATAAATTTTGTACCAGAAGTGGAGTTTTGTTGTATGATGAATCTGACCATGTGAATTTGGGTCTTTAAGAACTTTTTTTTTTTCAAGGTAGGGTCTTGCTCTAGCCCCGGCTGACCTGAAATTCACTATGTAGTCTCAGGGTGGCCTCAAGTGCATGGTTATTCCTCCTACCTCTGCCTCCCGAGTGCTGGGATTAAAGGCATGCAACACCATGTCCAGCTGCTCTTTAGGAACTTTTGTGCTGGAAGAATATGTATGAATTTGGTACTTGGGACTGCAGAAGCCTCACAGTGCTGTAAACCAAATTTTATGGGATATTCTGAATTGAGATCAAAGATGCTAAGTGCAGAGAGAATTGTGTTGGCTTGTAAGCTTTCCAAGGAAAAGGAAAAATTGCAGAGAACTTTGTTGGAACTGGGCTATTGTCACAAGGATTGGCTATGTTCTGCCCATGCCCAAGAATTTGATCAAGGTTGAATTTGAAAGTAATGGACTGGTGTGTGGGGTGGAAGATATAGCTGAAAGATAAGATTTCATGTTGGAAAAATTAAAGCAAGTTTAAAATTACAGGCACAGAGACAGGTGCTAGATTACTGAAGCTGCTATGGTCAAGCAGATTATCATCATTAAGGATGGCCAAATATTTACATTGAAGCAATGGAGAGATACGTGAAGTGAAAGACTGATGGTAGAAATGCAAACTCTTTTCAAAAGAGATGACTGGAAGAAAATATTCTAAAGGCTAAAGGTCAAGATTCATTTCCCTCCCTGGATTAACAATATGACTGTATCATTGCACACATAGTATCACTTATAGCAACATAAAATAACATGGAAATGGGTCATGAAGGAGCCACTGATGAAATGTGGAATGGGAAACTGGGTTGAAAGGAACTCTGTTGGAGGCCAATGAGGCCATTGTAAAATGGACAGTGGTTTGAAGTGGAGACCTGAAGATGTTTTGGATCCACACAGACTATATAGAGGCTACCATGGAATATTGTTATCTCAGGATGGAAGTTTTCCCTGGCTATCCCAGATGAAGGGATAGAAGTCGAAAATACAGAGATTGTCATCACTGGTTATGGTTGTTGGAATTGAACTGCAAATGTTTACCTGATTTTGCATTGCTCCATTCCTTCTTGTTATACCTTATAGCAAAGGAAATGTTTACTCTGTGCCATTATATGTTGGAAGTGTGTAACTTGTTTTGATTTTATAGGACTCACAATTAAAAGACAATCTTAAAACTGATAAGGCTTGTGGGACCTTTGAAGATGGGCTGAATGCAATTGGTGATGTGAGATGGTCATGAATCTATTGGGAGCCAAGGGTAAAATTTGGTAGTTTAAATGTTTGTATGTGTCCTGGCATATAAAATGGATGTGAAAGAAACAATGAAGAAGCCTTGACTGTATAAATGAATTGCTCTGAAAATGGGAAATGTTAAAGACTGCTGGTCTTAAAATCAGCAAGTGGAAATGAGGAACAGTTTTCCAGACCAACAGCCATGAGCATAGGTTTGGACACTGCTTTGGAATACTCAGATATGTGATGTTCACTCCCTAATTTTCTTGGCATAAGTAGTGTCTGCTCACACCTTGACCTGCATATTAAAGCATAACATGCTGGCATCAGAAAGACATGATGGTGACTGATGTCTACTGATACTCTAGTTACAGAGGTGCTGAGTCCTAATAGAAACATATGACTTACTCTATGAGAATTTTCCCATGAGGTCTTTGAGATAGTTAGGTTCTGGTTTTATTTTCTCTATGCTCATTGTATTTTCTATAGATATGCTTGTTCAGTTATCATATTGCATTAAGCTTGATAGCAGAAGGAACCATAAAATATAACTTCAACATTTTATCTTTAGAGTTAAGAACTATGAAAACACAACAGATGCTCTATTGCTACAGAAAACAATTTGAAATGCTTTTCATTAGGTTATATTAGACTGTAGTCTAAGAAACATTTTACTTTAGATAAAGGAATGTAGCCAAAATAAAATAGCTTGCATATGTTGGGTATTAAAAAATGCTTTTTAAGCACCAAAGTAGCTCAGCTGGGAGAGTTTTAGACTGAAAAACACTGATTAAAGCTAATCTTAATTATGTTATGAAGAAAAATGTCTAAATATGTTACAAAATGAAATATATCCCAGAAAGTTATTATTTATGGTCCTCACATACATAATCCACTGGTCTTTATTTTTATTCAAATATGACATAAAATGAAATAAATGGTATAGCACATCTGCACACAATAATTTTCTTATTTCCCTTTCAGCATAATATATACTTTAATTCTTCTAAATGAATATGAACAATAATTATTTTCAAAAATTTGTATAATTTAGAGGGCATACTTTTTTTATCACTGGCAATAAATTAAGTCCAAGCATGTCAGTGGATAATAACCAAATACAATGTATTGTACCAATTCTGTACTGGGAGTGGATTTACTTGGAAATCATAATTGGTGAGATGTATATGTATAAGTATGGTCAAAGTGGTCTTTGATTTTGGCAATTATCAATACAACAAGCATATAAATTTGTCCAATACTATGGTAGATTATCATATGGTGCACCATGTATAGAAACAGATTGCCCTTGAATTATTTCCAAGGGCATAAGTCAAATATCAAGGAATTCAGCTAGATGTGAATACCTACTTCATTTTTCAAGAAAATGTGTCTTTCTGGGCATGGTGGCACACGCCTTTAATCCCAGCACTTGGGAGGCAGAGTTAGTAGGATTGCCATGAGTTCGAGGCCACCCTGAGACTACATAGTTAATTCCAGGTCAACCTGGGCCAGAGTGAGGCCCTACCTCGAAAAACCAAAAGAAAGAAAGAAAATGTGTCTTTAGCTTCCTCTAAGGTGTGAAGGAGAGTAAGTGAGGCTAGCAGAAAGCTGTAGTTCTACTGAGTGAGGCTCCAGGATGTGGCATAGTCTCTGTTAGGGAAGCAATAGTGGGAGGATGGAGGTCTGCTGAGAAACAGCTGGCAGAACACCTGCAAGAACGTTTTGCCAGTGAACCCAAGAATGTGAAGAGGCAATAATATGAAATGATGATGAGAAATTGAGTTACATAAAGATCGTTTTCTAGTTACCTGTTATTCCTTGCCAAGATGGCTCATACACATGTCTACTAAGCTAGATGTGCTGGCTTCTAACTAGAAACTCAGCTGGAGCTGCCATCTGGAACCATCTACACCACTGAGCTGTTTGTATTTCCTCAAACTTTGACAACTAGCTCCAACAGCCCGTCATCTGAGACACAGGAAGCCTGTTTGTATCTGCATCTAGAAGCTAGTTCAGTATTATTTCCACTATATCCTAATAGTCAAGTGTTAGTGAAAATTCAAGGGAGTGGAACATTGGCTGCGCTTCCTGAAGGACAGCAGTCAAACAAACTACAGTATCCTTAACTTGCCATACACCTCAGTACTTCCCATCTATAATTCTATTCACAGCCAAATTTTTATATTTACAAAAGTTGTGAAACAAGCTAATTCTTAGGGTTCTGGATAAGCAAACCAACTTAACTTGATAAATGAAATAAAGTAGAAGTTTGACATGACATTATGGATATATCACCATGAGAGTTAATGAATTAGACACACTCTGCTCTGTGCTTGGCTTTCTCTCAGCACTGTCTCCTCACAGTACATGCACATGAACAAAACTACTGTGGTGCATATGACATCAGTGTCTGCATATGTATTCTTTGGTAGGGAGAGTCTTGAGCATATGTTGCAGGAACACACCTATAGTGCAACACACACATATGCACACATATATATGCATATAGAATGATCTGTGCATTAATATTTGAGCAGGGGTTGTAGTAAAGATAGACCATATAAGTTTTCTTAGGGGAGTGGTAATAAAAAAAATGATTAGGAAACACTGTTCAGGCACTGCCTACAAATGAGCCAAAAAAATAAAATCCAAATGGCTCCTGAGAGATCAGGGCATTTATAGAGCTGAGTTCTGAGCAGGGTCCTTTCCCTGGATTTGCAAACTTAGCTTCCTCATTTTGTGCACACACAACCTTCTCTTGGAGTATTTATTGTGGGCAGTGTTATTTCTCTCATTTTTTTTTAATTTTATAAGATTTTACATTAATTTTAGATTTCTCTACAGGAACAGAAATGATACAAAATAAATAAATACTATGAAGTGATCTGTTAGGTTAGCTTACAGGATATAAGCTGGGGAGCCAACCATAGCTTTGTGCAGGCTTGAAAATCAAGGAACCTGGAAGTCCATGAGGCTGATGCCCAGCAGTCACCATCTGGCACTGAAGGCCTGCAGAATTATCTGGCGAGCCACTGGTCTTTGATCTGTATTGGAGAGCTGATAAAACATGGTGCCAATGTCCATGAAGGATAGCCAAAATGGAAGATGCATGTATAAGTGAGTAGCATGGGCAGCCAGGGGTAAAGGGCTGTGTTTTTTTGGTGCATCTTTATACACAGTCTGCCACCTGAAAGCCCATCCTCTCTGGAGAAAGGACTTCCTCTCTCAGTTAATCCTTCCTGGGAACACCCTCAGAGGCCCTAGAGGCTTGTATTTTATTTGATTCATAGTCCTTTCGTGTTGACAACAGAACTTAACTTTCATAGTTAGGATCTCTGTCCTTATGAACACATTTAACACTATTTACATTTTTATTAGTCCTTTTTCTATTACTATAACCAAATACTTGAAATTAAATGATTTGGGGAGAAACAAATTTTACTTAAGTTAAAATTAGAGGCTAGAAATCAGAACAGTATGGCGCCAGCTTTGGTGATGCCCCTCTGGCTGCATCATGTAGCAGAGAGCATCATGGCAGGAGCACCTGCGATAGCGAGAGATCACATAATAACACACACAGCCAGAAAACACAGGCTTGTCTTCTTTTGTACTAACTGGTTCTTGAGGGAACTAACTGGTGTCCCACATGACCTACATAATACCTTCTGAAAGCAGTGCCCACATTGCCAGGATGACTCCCCACTAGGCCTTGCCTCTTTTAAAGTTCCACCACCTCTCATGTCACACTAGGAGCCAAATTCTACTATGTGAACCTCACATAGTAGGACACACTCAAACCATACATAGACTATAGCATACCTAGAAGTATTATCACCAGGGTTTGTGGAGATGCCTTAGTGGGTAGTGTCTGCCACACGATTTGAAGAACCTGAGTTCAGATCCTAGCGCCCACATAAAGGCCAGACATGTTGTTACATGCTTGTAACCCAGGCACTGAAATGCAGAGTCAGGATGATCATTAGGGATTACTAGAGACCTGTTCTAGGTGGATCAGTGAACTCCAGGCTCAGGGACAGATCCTGTTTCAAAAAGCAAGGTGAAGAGCTATGGAAAAAAGACACCCAACTGCCACACCTGGTCTCCACACATACGCATCAAACATGCACAAGCACCGCACGTGTGTGCACACCACATACATACACATGTGAAAGGATTCCTGTTAGCAGGTACTATGACATTAGGGGTTAAGGTTTTGACAAATGAATTTAAGTGAAAATATATCAGTCGCTAGTACCTCTAAAAAGTTTATATATCAGCAAAGAAATTTTAGGTTGACTTTGGGGAAATTAAGTCACATAGAAGATTTTAAAGCTGGGCTATAGATCATTAATGGAGTATTTGCCCAGGATATGCAAAGCCATGGTTCAATCCACTGCACCATGTATAAAAGGAAGAAAAAAAAAAAGAATTTGAGAAATATAGCCATCTTTTTGTTAGACCAAACACTAAAACCTCATTGCCCCTAGGTGATGAATATCTATCTGTCCTGGCCCTAAGGTCTTTCATTAATTAAGGTGAAATCATGTAATATTCAGATTAGATTTATGTACGTTGAAAAAAGACAGTAGAGGTCAGGTAAATTGAGAGGAGCCATAAGGGGATTAAGGAGGAGGGCTTAAGCAGAGGAAAAGCTAGAAACCTATGGAGAAATCTGGAATTGTAGTGGTAGAAAGGCTAAAGAGGGGAGCAGGGGAAGGGAATTGAGGGAGAAGAGAGAAGGGGAGAGTTAACCAAAACTTAGGACATTATGTATGCATAAACCTAAATACTTGGTAAGGATCCACATATGAGGGAGAACATGCAGTGTTTTTCTTTCTCTGAGTTTCCTCAATTAGTATAATATTTCAGATTCATCCATTCTTACTTATATGGCCTGGATATTACTCCTGAGACAGGTAGAAAGGCGGCAAAGACCTCCTCCATAGATTGTCTTTTGACTCAGCTCATGGTTTTCTTAGCATTGCAGTGACTTTAGTTTCATGAGGTCCCACTTGTTGATTGTTTTCCTATTTCCTTGACTACCAGAGTTTGACTCTAAAAGTCCTTTCTTGGACCTGTATGTGGAAGTGTGCTTCCTTGTTTTCCTCTAGGCATTTCAGGGAGCAAGGCAATAGCACAAAAGCTGAGTAGAGGCAAAGGTAGACATCCACAACGGCTGGAGTAAGCCCTAATCCAGGAAATAGTTTCAAATACTGACCCAGAATGTAGTGGTTTAGGAAATATAGAAGACTAAAAGCAGGCTTGTTTTCATAAATGAGGATGAAAGCATAGTGGCAGCATATATAAATCAAAATCTTTTAACAACAAGATATCCATGAAATTTGGAGAAAGGTCACACCCATAGTGAAGATGGAATAATTCTATACAAAATACGTGAGTAGAGGGCAAATTCTATACCACAGAAATGATACTCCAAAAAGTTGGAGCAGAGATGTCCCATGACAAGGTGTGTGAAGAAAGTTGCACCAAATGTTCACATTTCTTACTATATCTTTGCTATAAGTAATTACTTCACCAGAAGTAACTTAAGGAAATAAAGTGTTATTTTGGCTTACAGTTTGGAGAGGACATTTCATATTGGAGAAGGAATGGAGGCAGGATCTGGGAGCCAGCAGATCCTAATAACAATCAGGAAGCAGAGAGCTAAAAAGAAGTGAGGCTTGGACATTAATTACTAAGGCCCAACTCCAGTAACCCACTTCCTCAAGGAAGGCACCACCACCTAATAGTTTATAACCTTTCCAAGCAGTGTCATTAGCTGCAGACCAGTGTTCAAACACATGGGTCTATTGGCCAATTTCTATTCCAGCCACAAGAGCTACTCTTCCTGGACAAACTGTAGGAACAAAGGGACACAGTATGTGAGAGCAAGAATAATGCAGAAACAGTACTTCCTGCCCTCACTGTGATCTCTCATATCCCACCACACTGGGCTCTTTTGGTTTGATGTGGACACGCTCAGGCAGCAGGTCTTGGTTCTGGTTGTGTTCTAATTGATTACTTTTAGTTTGAAGTCTATTTCATCAGATATTAATATAGCAATACTCACTTGTTTTTTTTTTTTATTTCCATTTGGTTGGCATGTCTTTTTTGACCCTTTCACCCTGAGGAGGTGTCTGTCTTTAGTGGTAAAGTGGGTTTCTTGGAGACAGCATATAGAAGAGTCATTTTTTTTATTCACTCTAATGACTTTTATCTTTTGATGGACTAGTTAAGAACCGTTAATATTTAAGGTTATCATGTGAGGTTCAAATTAGTCCCTGCCATGATAAGGTGTTTTACGGGTTTTGTTTTTTTTCTTGTGTTTTGTACTTTTTTGAGCCTGGTCTACTTTTGTTCATTGTGATCTCATTGGTTCTTGAGACTGGTTGTTTGACTCTTCTGTATGGCATATTCCTTGAAGTATTCTCTGTAGGTTTAGCTTTGTATTCATATAACCATAGAGTTGGCTTTCAGGGTTTCCATTGAGAAATCTGAGGTAATTATGATGGGATTGCCTTTGTATGTAGTGAGTTGTTTCTCTTTTGCTGCCTTTAGTACTCTCTCTTTGTTTTATTGTTAAGAGTTTTAACTATAATGTGTCTTGGTGAGTTTCTTCTTCGGTTCTGTCTGGTGTTCTGTGGGTTTCTTGTATCTGGATCAGCCTCTCTTTTAACAGACTGGGAAAATTTTATTCAGTAATTTTGTTGAATATGTTCTCTATGCCTCTGTCCTAGATTTCCTCTCATCCTGGTATACCCATGATCCAGATGTTTGGTCATTTTAGGGTATCCCACAATTCCCTCATATTCTGTTCACTTGATTTTTTTTTAACTTTAGCAAAGTTTTTGGCCTCCCAATAAATTTCTTCTGTCTTGTCTTCCAAGTCAGAGGTCTGTCTTCCACATGAGTAACTCTGTAAGTGAGAAGTTCTAGAGAGGTTTTTATAAGCTCTATTTGATTTTTGTTTTCTGTTGTGTTATTTTTCATCATGTCCATCTCTTTTTAGAGGTACAATTTCAGTTCGAGTTCTTGATGCTTTCTGGAATTCATTCTTATATTTGTTCAAATCTAAATTTAGCTTAATTAATCATCTATTGAGATCTTCCATTTCTTGACTCACCTTCAATTCATTCCTATCTATTTTGATGCTTCTAACATTTTCTTTGATCAAGTTAGGCCTACTCTCAAAGGCTGAATGCTCTAAGAGATGATTCTGTTCAATTTCATTGATACAATTGTTGGTGTTTTTATGGTTTGCTTCCAGTTCAGTGATTCTTTTGATTAGAGTCTCATTGGTTGATGTGTTTTCTTTTTGGGATTGAATTTCTGTTGATTTATCTATGATTTCATTGGAGGCTTCCATTGTGGGACTAGGCATCCTTGGTGGAGCTCTCTCAGTTTTCTGACTTTCATTGGCTTTTTTGCATTGTGGTCTCCCCATCTTGGGGAGCCACTCTATTCTGTTGAGGAGGAAGCAAGTTTTTGTCCTTGTAGGAACTTCAGAGGGTGCTCTCTTTTAAATATGAACTGGATTGGTGTTCTAATATACGATGGGGTTATAACCACAGATGCACAGATTGTGGAGATTGCAGGTACATCAAAGGGACCTGAAGAACTGGAGGTCTGGCCTACATACTCCACTTGCATGTACTCTTTAGTACACAGAGATCACAGGTTGGTGAACCAGGATACAGGCAGCTGGAGAACCAAAGGCAAGAAGCCAGCTCCTACAGTGGCCTGGGCACCCTCTAAGTCAGGGGATTAAGGATCTTCCCAGGGTCCAGGGAAGATACCAGAGCAAAATGCCTTCTTCCATAACCCCAACAAAGGGATCAGGCCTCCCCAAGCCAGGGGCAGGGAAACCTACCAGGACCAGGAAACTGGACGGAGCCAGGGAACAGGGATGTGGCCTACTCACTCTGTACCACACAAATCCTCTGGCACAGGGTACCCAGTAATTGGGGACACAGAGGACTTCAATCAAGAAGACAGAGCAAGGGACCTGCTTCCACAGCAAGCTCACAGGGTACAAGCAGCCCCAAGCCAGCAACTGGGGGACCTAGAAGGACTGGGTGGATCCTGGGAATAGGGATCTGACCTACTCCGTGCTGCATTCCTAGTTTTTCGAGGTAGGGTCTCATGCTAGCTCAGGCTGACCTGGAATTCACTATGTAGTATAGGGTGGCCTCAAACTCACAATGATCCTCCTACCTCTGCCTCCAGAGGACTAGGATTAAAGGTGTGTGCCACCACGCTCAGCCCTAGTTGGTTTCTTAATATATGTTTCTATTAATTTCCTGGACATCCACTTTCAAGCTTCTTCAGGGTTGTTCCTTGATCCAAATTTTGTGAATTTTCCATGCAAACCAGAGTTTTGGATATGGCACCATGTATACAGCCTTTGGTATATTGTTTTTCTGTCAATATGTTGCATATGGGCCAGCCTTGATTGTATGAGGTATCACTATTCTGACAGTGTTGTGGCTGTCACATTCTTCCCTATAGTGTGAGAACATCACACTCTGCCACATTGTAGATAATTTTCTGTTAGCAGATGTCATGGATATCAACATTCCCCATAGGAGGGATATCCTGCACCCAATGCAGTGAATACACACTGTTTTCAGTGTTCTTATGCTGATGCATTTTTCTATGGCTTTTGCTTGGAATATCACAATTCCTTCTTCCAGATATCAATGCCTGTCGTTTGGCTATGGTTTTGCCTTCATCTCATTGGCCTGCTTGTATTATGGCCACAATGATTCTTGGTTGATCTACTATCCAAATATATGGAATGTTGCAATATTATATAGTGCTTCTTCTTATACACCAAGCGATTGTCAGTGTTTCATGGTACCTACAAACAAGACATTTCACCTCATTGCTAATATCTTTGGTAAATTTTTTCATGTTATATTGTGGATACAATGCACCACATCATTTTCTGGATCTCAGAAGTTACTCACGTTAGGGAAGACTATTGTGATAAGGGTCCCATGATGACTATAGTTCTGGCATTCTGACAGACATGATCCTACAAACTTTCTGGATATAAGAATGAACTATTTGTTTTTTATCCTTTTCCCATCTATTTCAATGTTAAAATGCAATGAAGTTTTGGATACATCCCCACTCCCATTTGTTGGAACCCATATGGCCTGAATGGGAAAGTATTTAGCTCTGCATACAATGAATTGCATATAAGACTATTTTCCATAAAAGTGCATGTTTTCATTGTCCCAGTGGTTTTGACACTGCTTGCACAAACCATTTTAGAAATGTGTGTGCTTCCCGTGTTGCGCATATCATAATTTCTATACTTGAAGCCATGTTATCTTCCACCTAGTGGCTAAAGAGACACATGTAATGATAATGTGCAATGACTCCTGGAGAAGGGCACTCAATTTATGTCTCCTGCTGGGTATCTAGATTTTGTTTTTCAACATTTTTATAGAATTCACCTTGAGCCATTCTTCTTGTTGTCACACTACAACCAGGATTCTATTAATTCTGCTTTCATTGTTTGAAATATCATTTCTGTTTGGCATATCCTAAGACTCAACAGCCAATATTTGGTATATCATGATTCCATTTGTATGGTGGATGTTACTGTTATCCAAATTTCCTGGATGTCATGCTACAAAGAGTTTTGGGCATTTACACTCACACAATATTTTGGAAATAACTATTCCTTCACACATATGGAAATAAGCCTTCTCTATTGTTCAACATTTCAGAATGACCAAAATGTAGGTCAACATTCAAAATTATTTTCTGGATTACAGCTTGCTCCAGCTGGTTGTGGATGTTATCGTCACCTCCCTTCAAGGTTTCTCCAAATTCCACTGTCCCCAAGGTCATTCTGGAATCATTGCCTGTAGGGAGCCAATGCAGACGCCATTACAAAATGGCGCTGGCTTCCTGCCAGTCTTTAAGTAAACAATTCCACTGCAGGGGGCTAATGCAGACGCCATTACAAAATGGCGCTAGCTTCCTGCCAGTCTTGAGGTAAACAATTCCTTATTTGGGCAGCACCTTGTCCTGAGCCTATCCCGTGGCTCCTGTTTGGGTGGGTGAGCCTATGGCAGCCAATCAGCAGGCGCCCCATAGTATTCTGCCCTATAAAAGCAGCTACACTCCTGCACCCCTTGCCCCTCGCCATCAGCTTTCCTGTTAACCAAGAGGCTCTCCAATAAAGTGTGATCAAGAAGGATCTTCGTTTGCTGGTTGTTCTTCTCCTGCTGGTCAGGGGGTTCGCCGCAAAGTGGTGTCGAAACCCGGGACGCCGGGTGCTTTGTGGTCACCGGGCGAGGGGCCGAAGAGGATCCAGAACTTGACACACGGAGAGGAAGACGTCGGTAAGGAAGACGTCGGTAAGTCATCCCCAGTCATAATGTTTTTTCACTTAGATCCCTACCTGATCCTTCTTATTTTCATTCCTGTGTGGTTTATTGTCCTTGTCGTTTGCTGTGAGCGCAACATGGGCAATTCTCAAGAAAACCACATGGAACTTATTAGAAGGGGACGAGAAATTCTCGCAAGACATCAGGATAGCCTTTCTGAGTCAGATTCAAAGGGGGAGTCAAAAACTAGGCCTAGAAAAAGAAAAAAAATAAAAAAGAAGGGATTAAACAAAGAAAAAGGTTTACAAGATGAGCTCAGAGAAACAGGTGAAATCTATAATTGCCCCCCCCCCGAGGGGGAAAGAGGAGCCTTTAACAGGCTCTATCCTCCCATTGAGGAGCTTACACATTTAAATGTACTTAACACAGATGAGGAGGCTAGCTCCGATTCTGCAGAGGAGGAAGAAGAAGAATTATTTAAAGGGGAAGAGGAAGGACTAAAGGAGGCCACCGCCTGTTATAAAAGGGAGCGGACAAAGGGGCCTCAAGGCCAAGGGTGTGGTCCTTTACAGTAGATAGAGCCTTCTGCACCCCCACCCCATAACTCCCCTGGGGACACATGCCACTTCATTAAAACAAAAACCTGGTCGCGGCTGGCCTCCGCTAGGAGGGGCTTCTATTATGGCTTCAAGAGAAAGAAAAAAAGAAAAAAGAAAAAAAAACTCCTTGGGAGCCCGCACTCTCCAATATTTTCCACAGCTGGTAGCCCGACAGGCTTGTTTGGGGCTTAAGTATTGTTTATTACACTTTGCAAAGCTGCCTGACAAACTCATCATCCCCTATACTAAGGTACAGGTAGAAGTTTTGTCTGGCACTGTGGATGATTGGAGCATTCTCATGTGCGCTTTCCCAAATGTCATAGATAATCATTATCCAAAGAGCCCTATTTTGTCTTTTGTTAAAAATAATTTGGTGTATTTTCCTAAAATCACTGCTCAAGAGCCTATTACATCAGCCCCTGCCATCTTTACTGATGGTTCAAAGTCTGGTCGTGGGGCCTACTTGGTACAGGGCTCGGAGCCTGTTGTAAGAATGTTTAGACCTGATTCCCCTCAAATTGTTGAATGCCTAATTGTTTTGGAGGTCTTTCGGACATTCTCTACTTCTTTTAACTTGTTCACGGATTCCCTATATGTAGCTAATGCGGTTGCTGGCCTAGAGATTGCCACTACGGTTCGCTCTGCTAGTCTAGTGTCTAATATTCTTTTACAACTTCAGTCTTTAATTTTGCAACGAACTTGCCCTTTTTATGTAACTCATATTCGGGCGCATTCGTTGCTGCCTGGCCCCTTATCACAGGCTAATGACCTCGTGGACCTGGCCACTAGGCTTGCCATGATTTCTCTGGAAGATACAAAAGCTTCAGCTACTGAATTCCATAGACAATATCATGCTCCTGCAAACACCTTGAGAAAGAAATTTTCTATTTCTAGAAATGAAGCACGAGACATTGTAAAATCTTGTCAGTCTTGTGTCACCTTTCTACCCTCCCCACATGTGGGTGTTAACCCCCGGGGCCTACGTCCTGGAGACCTTTGGCAAATGGATGTGACACATCTTCCAGAGTTTGGGAAAGTAAAATACCTACATGTCTCAGTGGACACATGCTCAGGTATTATTTTTGCCTCACCATTGGCAGGTGAGAAGGTCTCTCATGTCAAAACTCACTGCCTAGAGGCCTGGGCTGCTTGGGGAAAGCCACACCGCCTAAAAACTGATAATGGCCCAGCGTACTCATCTGGTGGCTTTCGAGCCTTCTGTGCCCAAATACAGGTTGCTCATACCACTGGCCTTCCTTACAACCCACAAGGTCAAGGTATAGTAGAAAGAGCCAATAAAAGTCTAAAAGCTCTTTTATTTAAACAAAAAGGGGGTATAGCGAAAAATGCAACTCCCAAGGAAAGAGTGTCTTTAGCCCTTTTTGCCCTTAATTTTTTAATCTTGGATAATAATAATAAATCTGCAGCTGACAGGCACAGTCAACATGTGATTCAATCATCCAGTGAGATGGTGATGTGGAAGGATGTCTTAGATAATAAATGGAAAGGACCGGATCTTGTTGTAATAAGATCCAGGGGAGCTATTTGTGTTTTTCCACAGGAACAGGATTCCCCTCATTGGGTTCCAGCCCGGATGGTGAGGACAGTCAAGCGATCTCCGGAGGAGGGTCCAGGAGACAGAGATGTCCATCAGGGCGGAGATGATGAAGGTCTTGTGGATAATCTTCCTCCTGTGCCTGGAATCCATTGAAGGAGAGCCACGTTGGGGTATTCTGTCAACCTTTCCCAAACCTATGCCGGTGCTCCATTCTGCCACGGTCTTCCCTCGCTTCTTTACAACTCCATTTTCAAAGTGGATTTTATGTGGGATAAATGGCAGCTGCACGGACTTTACACCCTTTGTACTGTTACAAGGAGGACTTGTAGCTTACAATAATGTGTCCGGGACCCTCCATATGGATAATCAAGTAGAAGAAAAAGAGACACAAGATAAAGGGGCATCTTGGAAGCGCCTCAATACATCTGGGGGTGTTAATGACATTGGACATGGCTGTGGGAGGAATACTTCCTTTGCCCCTGCGCCAGTGTGTGTTCATCCACCGTTTCTGTTCGTTCTTAGTAACTTCTCTTTTAGTAATTACACCAATGCTTCCTGCTATCTGTCATTTTAAGGAAGGGGTAGGAGTGGGAATGTTCCTAGTGTGCTGCCTGGGAGGATGCGTACTTTGCCTCTGGTTGATTTGCTGCCTGCGAACCCAGACCAAGAGAGACAAGATGGTCATTTCTCAAGCACTCGCTGCCTTGGAAAGTGGTTCCTCCCCCCAAATGTGGCTGTCAGCTTTAAAAGGCAAACAGCTCCCCTGGCCCTTGCACCCTCAGGGTCTCAGAGTACCCATTGCACGAGGATGGGCAGGGATCTGGTAGCTTTCGTTTGACCGCCGCCTTTGCACTCTCAGGGGATCTGTCCCATTGCACTGAGGAAGGGGAGGTTGAACTTCTTCCCTTGATCGGTCAACACATCATGAGGTGCGGACCTGATAGGGAAGATGGCTATTTTTCTGAGCTATGCCATAAGTTAATAAAAAAGGGGGATCTGTAGGGAGCCAATGCAGACACCATTACAAAATGGCGCTGGCTTCCTGCCAGTCTTTAAGTAAGCAATTCCACTGCAGGGGGCTAATGCAGACGCCATTACAAAATGGCGCTAGCTTCCTGCCAGTCTTGAGGTAAACAATTCCTTATTTGGGCAGCACCTTGTCCTGAGCCTATCCCGTGGCTCCTGTTTGGGTGGGTGAGCCTATGGCAGCCAATCAGCAGGCGCCCCATAGTATTCTGCCCTATAAAAGCAGCTACACTCCTGCACCCCTTGCCCCTTGCCATCAGCTTTCCTGTTAACCAAGAGGCTCTCCAATAAAGTGTGATCAAGAAGGATCTTCGTTTGCTGGTCGTTCTTCTCCTGCTGGTCAGGGGGTTCGCCGCAATTGCCTAAATACATATTTCCTCTGACAGGTGGGAATGCAGATGGAAGAGTCAACCTGATTAATGTCCTGACAACTATTTTGGGTAATATAGCTCTTCAAAGAACACAGGATGTGTTCTGCACCAAGTCTTTTGAATATCTACTGGAATCTACAATCCTGGTTATTTTAGGGATCCACATGTGGATATCATCACTTATACTTTTAAAACCAGATTTTTTTTCCACCCAGTGCAAACAGCTATGTTTTTTTTTTCCCACTTATTGGGGATAGTTTCTGTAGCAGGTTCCCCAACATCACCATACTCCTGATTGCCTGGATATCCATTTTCAATCCTACTGTGGCTTTGGCCTGGACTCAAATATTCTGGATTTCCCATGAAAACCCTATTTATGGATCTACAACCACTGCTCCCACACTTTGGAGTATTGCTATGCTGTCGAGTTGTAGCAAATGGCCTTCATTATGTGAGATGCGTCCATTCTGGCATATGTGTGGTGTCACCTTCATCCCTATATTGTTAGTATCTTGCTTTCTGCCACACTGCAGAGAATTTGCAGTCATGGATAAGATGAAAATACACATTTCCCACTGAAGAGAATATTCTGCACCCATTATAGCACAAGCCACTTGCTTCCAATGTCTAGATGTCTATGCCCTTGCTTATTCCTTGAGTTACAGATATCAACCTACCTTGGTGTTGCACAAATCACTCCCCATCATTCAGATATGCTATACCTTCATGCCATTGCCTTGCATATCTCAAGGCTACAATGATCCTTGTTTCATTCAGCCTCCATGTGGTAGAATATCGCAAGTTTATATAGTCCTTATTGAGGAACAAGTGGTTTAGAGGAGACTTCTGGGTTGCAGGACATGGATTTGCACAATTCTTCACTGTGCACCTTGTGCAATTTATCTGGATTCTACAGTACAACGAGGTTTCGGTATCCATCTTCCCTTTGATGCTTTGGAATATTATTTACAGATTATATTCCAAATACAGATTCTACTCACAATATTTTTGTATAGAACACTTCCAACTTCTGTATGGATATCTGGTAGCTAAAAGATGTATATTCCCTATGCTGTGGATGTCACCATCACTTCTGACATATGGAAATAAGCCTTCTTTCGTGTTCTCTATCTCAAAGCCACAATATTGTAGGTAAGTATTTGAAATTGTTTCCTAGATTACAGATTCTTCCTGCTGTTGTGGATGTCTACCTTAACTCAATTTTCTGCTTGGGCTATCATCCAGAATGTCATTTGAGTAGTTGCATATATCAGGAAAGCACATTAACCACTGATCAATCACTCCTACCCCTGGATGTCATTTTGGTTTCACTGTTCTGGATATATCCCTGCCCTCAGATGTTGGACTATGAGATGCAAGAATCATCCTGTGCTTTATTCTCACAGCACGGTTTTGGATAACACCAATCATTCAGAGAACAGGATCAGTTCCTCCATGGATTGTTTTGAATGTCTACTGGAACCTTGAAAGCTGGCTGTATCAGTGATTGACCTATTGTGGATATCAGAATTTGCCCATTGGAAGCTATGTTCTCTGACACCAGGGCTCACAACTGCCTTGCTTCACAGTTATCTTAATATCTTAATATCTTAATATCTGCTTCTCCTAAATTTCTTCACATCCATTCTCAACCTTCTTCTGGGTTTTTCCTTGATAAAAAAAAATTTAATTTTCCATGCAAACCAGACTTTTGGATATAGCATCATGTATCCATCCTTTGGAATGTTACTATTCTGTCAACATGTTCCATATGGGCCGGTCTTACTTGTTGAGGTATCACCAACCTGCAAGTGTTGTGGATGTCACACTCTTCCCTGTGTTGTGAGAACAACACGTTCTGCCACATAGTGGATAATTTCCTCTTAGTAGATGTCATGGATATCAACAATCCCCATAAGAAGGCATATCCTGCACCCAGTGCACTACATGGATCCTGTCTTCAATGTCCTGATGCCAATGCATTTTTCTGTGTCTTTTGCTTCACAATTCCTTCTCCCAGGCATCAGTGTGCATCATTCAGCTATGGTTTTACCTTCATTCCATTGGCCTGCACATCTCCTGGCCACAGTGATTCTTGGTTGGTCTACTCTACAATTGTGTGGAATATTGTATCAGTATATAGTCCTTTTCCTTATGGACCAATTGATTTTCAGCATTTTTCGGTACCAACAAACAACCTTATTCCTATTGTCTTTGGTACCCTTTTTCAGATTCAGTTGTGGATACAATGCTGCACAACATTTTCTGCAAGTCAACAACCACCAGCGTAAAGTAATACTATGGAGATAAGGGTTCCAGAATACCACAGGTTATCTCTCCTCATGATGTTTATGGTTCTGCCATTCTGACAGATATGACCCTGCATACTTTCTGGATATGGGTGCAAATTGTTCCCTCTTCTCCTTCTCCCATCTATGTGGATGTTAAAATGTATCCAAGTTTTGGATGCATTCCTTACTCTCATTTGTTGGAATTCATAAACCCTGCAGAGTACAGTCTTTGGGTCTCCATACAATGTATTGGATATACTGCTTTTTCCATAAACTGCATGGTCTATTTTCCCTGACCTTTAGATCCATGCATGCACACACCATCTTAGACATGTGTGCACTTCCCTGTTGTGCATGCCATCACGTCCACACCTGAAGCCATGTTGTCTTTCACCTAGCGTCTAAAGAGACACATTTAACAATAATGCACAATGCCTCCTGCACTACGGTCCTCATTTTATCATTCTTCTTGGTACCCTAGACATTGATTTTCAACAGTTTTAGGTGTTTCACCTTGAGCCACCCTTGTTGCTGCCCTACGACCACCAGGATTCTGTTTTCATCTCTGCTACCATTGCTTGGAATATCGTTTTTCTGGTATATCCTGTCTTAGGACTCGACACCCAGTATCCTGTATATCATGTTTTCATCTGTATGGTGGACATTACCTTTCTCCAAATTTCCTGGATGTCATAGAGCAAAGATTTTCAGATGTTTCCATTCCCACAGTGCTTTGGATGTCACCATTCCTTCACACATATGGAAATAAGCCTTCTATATTGTTCAACATTTCAGAATGACCAAAATCTAAGTCAATATTCAAATTTCTGGATTACAGCCTGCTCCAGCTATTGTGGATGTCCATCATCACCTCCCTTCAAAGTTTCTCCAAATTCCACTGTTCTTAATGGCATTTTGGAATCATTGCCTAAATACATATCCCCTCTGACAGGTGGGAATGCAGTGATGGAAGAGTCAACCTGTTTAATGTCCTGACATCAATATTGTGTAATACAGCTCTTCAAGAAGACAGGATATGTTCTGCACCAAGTCTTTTGGATATCTACTGGATCCTACAATACTGGGTATTTTAGAGATCCACATGTTGTGGATATCAGCACTTACACTTTTGAAGCCAGATTTTTCTCCACCCAGTGCAAACAGCTATGGTTTTTTTGCACTTACTTGGGATAGTTTCTGTAGTAGGTTCCCCAACATCACCATACTCCTGATTGCCTAGATACCATTTTTCTGCTATGGGTTTGGCCTGGATTCATATGTTCTGGATTTCCCATGAAAACCCTGCTTATGGTTATACAACCACTACTCCCACACTTTGGAATATTGCTACGCTGTCAATTAGTAGCAAATGGTCCGGCCTTCATTATTTGAGATACGTCCATTTTGTCATGCTTGTGGTTTGTCACCTTCATCCCTACCTATATCGTGAGTATCTTGCTTTCTGCCATACTATGGATAATTTGCAGTCATGGAAACTATTAAATTACACATTTCTCACAGAAGAGAATATTCTGCCCCCATTATAGCACAAACCACTTGCTTCCAATGTCTAGATGTTTATGCCTTTTTCTGTTCCTTGCAATCCAAATACCAACCTTCCTTGGTGTTCTGCAAATCACTGCACATCATTCAATATGTGTATATCTTCATGCCATTGGCTTGCATATTCATAACTTCAATGGTTCCTGGTTCATCGAGTCTTTATGTGGCTAGGATATTGCAAGTTTATATAGTCCTCCTTATTGAGAAACAGTGATTTACAGGATCCTTCTAGGTTGTGGGACATGGATTTGCACCTTTATTTACTGTTGTTCCCTGTGCATATCTGGATTCTACAGTACAATGACGTTTTGGCATCCGTATTTCTTTCAATGCTTTTGAATATAGTTTATTAATTATATGCAAAATGAAGACTCTACTCACAATATTTCTGAGTAGAATTCTTCACACTTCAGTGTGGCTGTCTTGTAGCTAAAAGATATATATGCCCTATGCTTTGGATGTCACCGTTACTTATGATGTATGGAAATAAGCTTTTAATGTTCTCTATCTCAAAACCACAATGTTGAAGGTAAGTATTTGAAATTGCTTCCAAATTTACAGCTTCCTTCCACTATTGTGGATGTCTACCTTACCTCTCCTCAATTTTCTGCTTATGACTTTGTCCTGGATGCCATGTGGGTCATTGCAAATTACAAGCAAGCACATTAACCACTGAGCAATCTCTCTAGCCCCTGGGTGCCATTTTAATTTCACCATCCTGGATATACCCCTGCCCTCAGATGTTGGACTATAAGGTGCAAGAATCATCCTGTGCTTTGTTCTCACAATATGGTTTTGGGTAACACTAATCATTCAGAGAAGAGGATCAGTTCCTCCACAGATTATTTTGAAAATCTATTGGAACCTTGAAATCTGGCTATTTCATTGATTGACCTGTCGTGGATGAGAATTTGCCTATTGGAAGCTAAGTTCTCTGGCACCCAGGGCTCACAGCTGCCTTGTTTCACACATATCAAGAATAAGGAGCTGATTTCTTAATATCTGCTTCTCATGATTTCCTTTACACCCATTTTCATGTGTTTTCTGGGTTTTTCCTAGATCAAAATTTTGTGAATTTTCCATACAAACCAGATGTTTGGATATAGCACCATGTTTCCAGCCTTTGGAAATTTGCTATTCTGTTAATATGTGGCACATGGGCCAATTTTAATTAGTCAGGTATCATCAATCTCACAGTGTTGTGGATGTCACATTCCTCCCTATGTTGTGAGAGCATCATGTTCTGCCACGTTGTGGATAACTTCCCATTAGCAGTTGTCATGCATGTCAACGTTCCCCATAGGAGGGCATATCCCGCACCCAGTGGACTAAATAGACTCTGTCTTCAATGTCCTAATGCTGATGCATTTTTCTGAGCCTTTTTCTTGGAATATCACAATTCCTTCTTCCAGACATCAATGCCCATCATTCAGCTATGGTTTTACCTACATTTCATTGACCTGTGAACCTCATGACCTCAATGATTCTTGGTCGATCTACTCTCCAATTGTGTGGAATATTGCAATATTTTGTACTCCTTCTTATGGACCAATAGATTTTCAGCATTTTACAGTATCAACAAACAAGATATTTTACCTTGTCCTATTGTATTTGGTATACTTTTTTATGTTAAGATGTGAATACATTGCTGCACAAATATTTTTGGATCTCAACAATTACTCGCATGAAGAAATATTGTGAAGATAAGGGTCTCGGATACCACAGGTTACCTCTCCTTAAGATGTTTATGGTTCTGGCTTTCTGACAGATGTGATCCTACACACTTTCTGGATATGGGTACTAACTGTTTCCTTTTCTCCTCCTGCCATCTATGTGGATGTTAAAATGTAGCCATGTTTGGATGCACTTGATGCTCCCATTAGTTGGAATTCATATGGCCTGCACAGTACAGTGATTGGGTCACCATACAATGCATTTGATATACTGCTTTTTCCATAAATTGGGTGGTTACTTTTCCCCCACTGTTTAGATTCCCACATGCTCCTGCCACCTTGAAAATGTGTGCACTTCTGATGTTGTGCATATGATCATTTCCACACTTGGGGCCATGTTGTCTTTCACCTAGTGTCTAAAGAGACACATTTAAAAATAATGAGCAATGTCTCCTGGACCGGGGTCCTAATTTTATCACTACTCCTGGTAGCTTGAATATTGGTTTCCAACACTTGTATGGGTTTCACCTTGAGCCACCCTTGTTGCTGTCACACTACAGCCAGGATTCTGTTTACATCTCTGCTACCATTGCTTGGAATATAGTTTATCTGGCATATCCTTAGGACTCGACACACAATATCTTGTATATCACGCTTGTATCTGTATGGTGGATGTTACCTTTCTCCAAATTTCTTGGATGTCATGGTCCAAAGAGTTTCATATGTTTACCTTTACATTCCCACAATGTTTTAGACATCACCAATCCTTTGCACATGTGGAAATAAGCCTCCTATATTGTTCAACATTTCTGAATGACCAAAATATAGGTCATTATTCAAAATTACTTTCTGGAGTACAGCCTCTTCCAACTGTTGTGGAGGTCTATCTTCACCTCCCTTCAAGTTTTCTCTGCATACCACAGTCCTTGATGTCACGTGGGAATATCTCCTCTGACAGGTGAGAATATAATGATACGAGCCAACCTGACTAATGTCCTGACAACAATTTTTTAATTAGTTTTGTACTCAGTGAATACAGTCAAGTTATTACCATTGTTAGCCTCCTCCCTGTTCTCCTCCCTCTGTAGGGACCCTCCCAGCTGGGTAATATGGATCATGCATTGTGGGGTTAGCCATCAGTTATGGGTTGGAGGTAATGTCTCTGTGTATCGTGACCCAATGTGTGGCTCTGACATGCTTTCTGCCCCCTCTTCTGCAAATTTCCCTGAGCCATGTTGGCTTCATTTTAGGTCTACTTCAGTGATGAGGTCTTGGGAGCCCCTGTATTTCTGGATATCTTGTTTGGCAGGAGTTGAGTGTTCTCTGTGTCTATCTCCTTCATCCTTGTGCTGGTACCAGGTTCACCATGAAAACAGCACTCTTGCTTATTTCCCCACTTATTTCCCACTTATTCTTTCAGATGGGGCCCTTTTGTGGTATGATGGCGTGGTTCTCTCCTTAGGATCTGTGTCTATCTGAAAAAGAGAAGCAAATTCTTCAACAGAGAATAAAGTTAGCACCAGAAAAATGGGTAGCCATTTTTCAGAGGGAATTTAATAGGTGTAGGTCCACTTGCAGCCCATGACTGGTGGGAGTTTGATAATAGAGAGAGGGCTCACTTTTGGATATGATTCTGATTTGTTTCCCAGCTCCAGCTATGGGTTTTGTTCCACTGAGCAGATC
Source organism: Jaculus jaculus (assembly GCF_020740685.1). Lineage (NCBI taxonomy): Eukaryota > Metazoa > Chordata > Mammalia > Rodentia > Dipodidae > Jaculus > Jaculus jaculus. The sequence goes on along the minus strand of NC_059114.1, from coordinate 49,576,472 downwards.
AGTTAGCCAAATCAAGATCAGTTGGTTTCCCACCATGGCTACGTGCCACTATTGCACTTGTGTGAGCATCTCATCAGGCAGTTTGCTGCTAAATAGGTTAGAACATGAGTTGCTTGGACAGATATTAGTCATTTTCCCTCAGTCGCTCATGTAGCACCTTCTGGCACTAAACACACTGTCTGGGGACTGACTCTCTTCCAGCTTCTAGCCATGTCACTTCATGTTACATGCCAACAACATATGATGCCTTCAACAGTAGGGTCTTACCACTAACCTTTGGTGGGTCATCAAGTACTCTGACAAAAATCTGTCTTCTTTTGGAAAACTTTGTAGGTCTCTCTGATCAAGAGCTCATTGTGGATGATAACCACATGCTGGTACTGGGAGGTACAGGTCAGCACCCAAGAAGAGAAGGAAGAAAAAGATGAGTAATATAAAAGAGAGAGAGAAGAGGGAGAGAGAGGAAAAAAAAAAACAGGAGAATTAAGGTCAGTCTTCATCTACCCTCTCCAGGGCCTTGTGATTCAAGTGTTCCCTCTAAGGGCTTGGTGAAGGTTCAACCATTTGGTCTGTTTTTTAGGATGTAGAATTATATGGTACCATTGCATTTGAGTCCTATTTTTGTCCCCCATGCCCCCCTTTACCCTTCCCTCCCTCCCCATCCTCCCTATTGTCTGGTCCTCGAGATGCTTGCTAGGTATGTTGGCAACTCAGGTAGGTTCAGGTTAGGAGCTGTAGATGATTAGACTATGCAGCAATTATCTTTCTGTGATTGGATGAGTTTGCTGAAAATGAGCTGTTCCAGGTTCGACCAGTTTTAAGCAATATAGCTCTTCAAGAAGACAGGATGTGTTCTGCACCAATTCTTTTGAATATCTACCAGAACCTACAATCCTGGATATTTTAGGGATCCACATGTTGTGGATATCATCACTTGCACTTTTAAAGCCATATTTTTATCCACCCAGTGCAAATAGTTCCATTTTTTTTTCACTTATCTGGGATAGTTGCTGTAGCAGGTTCCCCAACATCACCATTCTCCTGATTGCCTGGATATTCTTTTCAAAATGTACTGTGGGTTTGGCCTGGATTCAAATGTTCTGGATTTCACATGAAGACCCAGGTTATGGATATACAATCACTGTTCCCACACTTTGGAATATTGCTATGCTGTCAATTTGTAGCACATGGTCCAGACTTCGTTATTTGATATACATCTATTCCTACATACTTGTGGGTGTCACCTTTGCCCCTAATTTGTGAGTAACTTGCTTTCTGTCATACTATGGATAATTTGTGTTCATGGATAAGATGAAAACACATTTCCCACAGAAGAGAATATCCTGTGCCTATTATAGCACAAACCCCTTACTTCCAATGTCTAGATGTCTATGCCTTCTCCTGTGCCTTGCATTACAAGTATCAACCTTCCTTGGTGTTACACAAAATCACTCCCCATCTTTCGGATATGCTTATACCTTCATGCCATTGCCTTGAATATCTCAATGCTACAATGACCCCTGGTTCATCTAGTCTCCATGTGGGTAGAACATTGCAAGTTTACAGATTCCTTCTTATTGAGGAACAGTGGTTTACAGGATCCTTCTGGATTCCAGGACATGGATTTACAATATTCTTCACCTCATGCATTTTATTTGGATTCCAACAAGGTTTCTGTATCCATGTATCCTTCAATGTTTTGGAATATTGTCTATATTCCAAATTTAGACTCTACTCACAATATTTTTGAATAGAATGCTTCAAACCTCAGTGTGGATGTCTTATAGCTAAAAGCTGTATATACCCTATGGTCTAGATATCACCGTTAATTATAATGTATAAAAAATGAGCCTTCTTTTGTGTTCTCTATTTCAAAACCACAATATTGAAGGTAAGTATTTGAAATTGTGTTTTGGACTACAGCTCCCTCCTACTATTGTGGATACCTACCTGACTTCTTCTCAATTTTCTGTTTATGACATTGCCCTGGATGTCTTTTGGATCATTTCATATTGCAGATAAGTGCATTAACCATTGAGCAATCTCTCCAGGCTCTGGATGTTATTTCAGTTTCACTGTCCTGGATATATCCCTGCCCTCAGATGTTGGACTACAAGATGCAAGAATCATCTGGTGCTTTTCTCTCATAACATGCTTTTGGATAACACCAATTATTTAGAGAAGAGGACCAGTTCCTCAACAGATTGTTTTGAGTATCTACTGGAACCTTGAAAGCTGCCTATATCCCTGATTGACCTATTGTGTATATCAGAATTTGTCATGCCCATTGGAAGATAAGCTCTCTGGCACCCAGGGCTCACAGCTTCCTATCAGTGATAAGTAGTTTGTTTCTTAATATCTTCTTTGCCGCGGACTGACTCTCGGGGAGATCAGGACCGAGGGAGAACAAGGGCGAAGGCTCAAGGAGAACTCGGGATTCGGCGAGGAAATGACAGACAGACACACTCTAGGTAGAATATGCTGCTGCAATTTACTGAAGGTTTCATGAAGATTTTATACAGATTGAACAGGGAAACTTAGCAAGCCAACAAGTGATTTCAGAAATCATTAATCTAAACAATCTTGAGTATTGTTCTATTGTAAGCATACATGTAATGTTGATCAGGCAGGAACTGTACCCATTTTTTAAGAAGGACGCCTTGTATCATTGACCACAACATTATACAAACAGAAACTAGGTGTAAGGTGAATAACAGGTTACTTATTTCTTATACCCCAAGGACTGTATAAACACCAAGGCTTACGTTTCCTTGCTAAGCGTTCCCATAAATGGAAGAGAATGCCATAGCCTCCTTTTTTCTTTATAATTTATTCATCTATTACCGAATTCATCATATCCTCCCTCATAGGGGAGTGGATCTAGGTAGTTCCCAGCTCTGGGAGTCTACTATCAGCCCTTGATCAAGTACTGAACATACCCCCCAGGAAGTTTCCTGGTGGGAAAACCTAAGTTTTACAACTCCCTATCTGTAGAACTGTCATACTTCTAATGAACATTACCGATTAACATTTCTACTTTCACTTTCTCAGGATCAGTATTGTTCTAAAACATCATAAGCTGTTTTTACTTTACACCATCTAAAAACTGTTCTAGAGTTAATTTTTTATTCCTAGTAGAGTTATACATTTCCTCCATTGTAATTGTTTTTTGTACTCTGATTGCGTGCAAGATTAATAGTAAGTGTAGCGTAGAAACTAGCTGTTCTTAGACAAACAGCTAGAAGAAAGCAGGAAAGAAACAGCATTGGCGCCAGCAATTAGGTCGTCGTGACTTCATGGGCAGCAGGAACCTTTACAGTAACTGACTGCCAAGGGGTCACCGGGGGCATCCCTCCGAGGAGTGCTGGCCCTCTGTCCTCAGCTCTCTTCCAGTGCAGAAGCATTTCTGCTTGCTACACAGGCGAGGTCGCCGTGGACGTAGCATTCTTCTCATCCATTTTCAAGCTGCTTCTGAATTTTTCCTTTATCAAAACTTTCTAAATTTTCCACACAAACCAGAGTTTTGGATATAGCACCATGTTTTCAGCCTTTGAAATATTACTATTCTGTCAATATGTGGCATATGCCCCAGCATTAATTCTTGAGGTATCACCAATATGAAAATGTTTTGAATGTTACATTTTTCCCTATATTGTGAGAACATATCTGCCATGTTGTGGATAATTTCCTGATGGCAGATGACATGGGTATCAATGCTCCCCATAGGAGGGCACGTCCTACACCCAATGCACTAAATAGACCCTGTCTTCAATGTCCTGAAACTGATGCATTTTTCTGTGCCTTTTACTTGGAATATCACAATTCCCTTTTCCAGACATCAATGTCCATCATTTGGCTATGGTTTTATCTTCATTTCATTAGCCTGTGTTTCTCATGGCCACAATGGTTCTTGGTTGATCTACTCTCCAATTATGTGGAATATTGCAATATTGCATAGTCCTTCTTCTGTTGGACCAAGAGATTTTCAGCATTTCATGGTACCTACAAACAAGATATTTCCTCGTATTTCTATTGTCTTTGGTACATTTTTTTCAGGTTAGGTTGTGGATACAATGCTGCATTTTATGTTCTGGACCTCAAAAATTACTCATGTGAAGAAATACTATAGAGATATGGATCCCGAATACCACAAGTTATTGCTACCCATGATGTTCTGGCATTCTGACAGTCATTATCCTACACACTTTCTGCATATGGGTACAAATTTTGGCCTTTTCTCCTTTTCCCATCAATCTGGATGTTAAAAGGTAGCCATGTTTTGGATGTATCTCCACTCCCATTTGTTGAATTCCATATTTCTGCATAGTATAACATTTGGCTTTACAGACAATATATTGGATATACCCCTTTTTCCATAAAAATGGGTGTTTTCTTTTCCCCAGTGTTTTTGATTCTGGCTTGCACACATGATCTTGGAAATATGTCTGCTTCTAATGCTTTGCATTTCAGCATTTCCACACTTTGAGCCATGTATGTTATCTTTCACATAGTGTCTATGGAGACACACTTAACAATAATGCACAACTTCTCCTGGACTAGGTTCCTCAATTTATCCCTCTTCCTGGTATCCTGGATATTGATTTTCAACATTTTTGTGGGTTTCACCTTGAGCCATCCTTGTTGTTATCACACTTCAACCAGGATTCTGTTTACATCTCTGCTTTACATTGTTTATCTGGCATATCCTAAATTAAGACTCGAACACCCAATATTTTATATATCACACATCCAACTGTATGGTGGATGTTACCCTTCTCCAAATTCCCTGGATATCATGGTGCAAACATTTTCTAATGCTATCATTCACACAATGCTTAGGATATTACCATTCCTTGGTGCATATGGAAATAAGCCTTCTTTATTGTTCAACATTTCAGGATGGCTAAAATCTAGGTCAATATTCAAAATTATTTTCTGGATTTCAGCTTCCCCCAGCTGTTGTGGCTATCTACGTTCACCTCCCTTCAAGGTTTGTCCACATTCTATTGTCCTCGATACATCCCTGCTCTGACAAGTGGGAATATATTGAAGCAAGAATTAGCCTGTGTGATATCCTGACAACAATTTTGGGCAACACAGTTCCTCCAGAAGAGTAGGTATGTTCTGTACCAATTGTTCTGAATATCTACTGGAACCTATAATCCTGTTTTTTTTAGGGATCCACATGTTGTGGAGATCATCATTTACATTTTTGAAACCAGATTTTTATCCACCCCATGCAAACAGCTACATTTCTTTCACTTGTCTGGGATAATTTCTGTAGCAGTTTTCACAAAATCACCATAGTCCTGATTGCCTGGATATCCATTTTCATCCGTATTGTGGATTTGGCCTGGATTAAAATGTTCTGGATTTCACATGAAAACCCAGGTTATGGATATACAACCACTGCTCCCATGCTTTGGAATATCACTGTGCTGTCAATTTGTAGCAAACAGTCCAGCCTTCATTGTTTGAGATGCCTCCATCCTGTCACCATTGTGGGTGTCACCCTCATCTCTATATTGTGAGTAACTTGCTTTCTTCCATATGGTGGATAATTTGCGGTTATGGATATGATGAATATGCACATTTCCCACAAAAGAGAATATCCTGCACCTATTATTGTACAACCCACCTGTTTCCAATATCTAGATGTCTATGCCTTCTCCTGTGCCTTGCATTCCAAATATCACCTTTCCTTGACACTCCAGAAGTCATTCCCCATCATTTGGATATGCTAATACCTTCATGACATTGTCTTGGATGTCTCGTGGTCACAGTGATCCCTGGTTCATCCAGTCTCCATGTGGGTAGAATTGAAAGTTTACATAGTCCTTCTTATTGAGGAACAAGTGATTTACAGGATCTCATGGTTACTACAAATAATTTATTTCAAATTGTTCCAGTTGCCTTACCTACCTATTACTGTCACTGATATTGAATACAATGTTGTTCCAGATATTGTGGATATTGCCAATCCTTCAATGGAATGAATACTATTGTTCACTCAGACTTCTTAATATCACAGTATAATCACACCCCAGATGTTTAACATATCTGGCATTCTGAAAGTCTTGATCTTAATAGATTTTTGGGTGTATGTCTCAATTATTCTTCATGGTTTCCATTATCCCATCTATCTGGATGTCATGATGTGCCAGGCTTTGGGATGCATCTTTGTTTCCACTTACAATATCATATAGATAGCACATTTCAGCATTTGGCTCTACATCCAAAGATAGGATATAACAGTTTCTCCAGGAAGGTAGGTATGTTCTTATTTTAAATGTTTTAAGTACACAATTTCACACTCTATCCTGGAAATATACACAGTCCCAATATTGTGCATACCATTATTTACAAAGTGGAGGCATTGGAATCCTTATGCAAATGTTCTACGAGGTAGTAGGAGGATCTCCACGAGTTTGAGGCCACAATGAGAATACATAGTGAGTTCCAGGTCAGCCTGGACTAGAGTGAAACCCTACCTTGAAAAACTAAATATATAAATAAACATATACATATACATATACATATACATATATACATATATGCATATATACATATATATATATATATTCTCAGGGGCTGGAGAGATGGCTTAGTGGTTAAGGCGTTTGCCTGGAAAGCCAAAAGATCCCAGTTCAACTCTCCAGGACCTACATAAGCCAGACGCACAAGGCGGGGGGAATGCATGCATCTGAAGTTCGTTTGCAGTGGCTTAGAGGCCCTGGCATGCCCTTTCCCTTCCTCTTTCTGTCTCTTAAATAAGTAAATAAAATCTACTTAAAAATAAAAATATTTCTCATGTAAAGGAATAGTATACTGCACACAGTGCACTAAATACCTCTTTTCTCTATTGTCCAAGCGCCTATGTATTCCCTGCTGGATGTGCTCTGAGTATCACCCTTCCTTTGCTGTTCCACACATCAATATCTGTCATTCTCACATGGTTTTACATTCATTCCATTGTTCTTCATGTCACATGGTGTTGCAGACAGGTTCACATTGCTGGCAGAAATCACCTGACCAAGAGCAGCATTTGGGAAAAAATGGGTTTAGTTTGGTTTACAAACTCAAGAGGAAGCTCCATGATGGCAGGGGAAAATGATGGCATGAGCAGAGGGTGGACATCACCCCCTGGCCAACATAAGATGAGCAATAGTAACAGGAGAGTGTGCCAAACACTGACAAGGGGGAGCTGATTATAATACCCATAAATCTGCCCCCAACAATACACTGCCTCTAGGAGATGTTAATCCCCAAATCTCCATCAGCTGGGAACCTAGCATTCACAACAACTAAGTTTATGGGGGACATCTGAATCAAACCACTACATGTGATCACCAAGGTCTTGGATTCATCCTGTCTACCATTTAGTGGAATATCTCAATGCTACATATTCCTTTTTATGGAGCAAGTGATATTTGGCATCTTGTACTTCCTTCAAAAAGTATATTATCTTTCTGGGCATGGTGGCACACACCTTTAATCCCAGCACTCAGGAGGCAGAGGTAGGAGGATTGCCCTGAGTTTGAGGCCACCTTGAGACTCCATAGTGACTTCCAGGTCAGCCTGGGCTAGAGTGAGACCCTACCTCGTAACCCCCCCCGCCCATACATACTGGATACATACTGCCATGTTGGGTTGCATATATAACGCTGCTCCAGATTTTGTGAATTTTGTCAATTACTCACCTGAAAGGAATAGTATTGTGCTATCCATGTCATGATTATCACATTTCATCTCTCTGCTGATTTTTTCTTTGTTTTGAGGTAGGGTCTCACTCTAGCACAGACTAACCTGAATTTCATTATGTATCTTAAGGGTGGCCTCAAACTCACAGCAATCCTCCTACCTCTGTCCACCAAGTGCTGGCATTAATGGCATGTGTCACCATGCCCAGTTCTCTGATTTTTATGGTGTCTGGTATTCTGAAGGTCATGATCCTCCTAGATTTCTGGATATGTACACAATTTATTCCTCTACTTTTCTCCTTGTCAAATTTATCTGGATATAATGATGAAGTGAGGATTTTTGGATGCATACCTGCTCATATTTGTTGGAGTTTTCTATAGCCTGCATAGTATATTTGGTTGTACATACAATGTATTTAATATAGCCATTCCTTCAGAAATCTGGGTATATTCTTTTCCTGAATGTTTTTATACCTGCTTGCACACAAAATCCTGGATATACATTAGCTTCTGATCGGTGGATGTCATCTAAATACCTGGAGCAATGTTGTCCATAACCAAGTGTTCAAAGGAGAACATTTCACAATTACTCAGGATATTTCTTGGTATCTTGTGTTTTGATCTTGAACATTCTTCTGGGTTTCACTTGCACTATCTTTCCATATGTCATAACACAACCAGGTTACTGTATACATCTCTATATCCATTTTTTTGGAATATCATTTATCTGGCATAATCTGATTTTGGCTCTAAACATAATATTTTGTATTCCATACTTCTAATTTCATTGTGGAAATTTCCTTTCTCCAAAAATTGAGGGTATCTTATTGTCAAAAATTCTGATATATACATTCTCACAATGCTTTGGACACTACCATTCCTCCTCTCATATGAAAAGAAATCTTCTTTTAGTGTTTCACATTTCAAACCACAATACTGCAGGTAAATATTTGAAACTGTTTCCTGGATTACAGCTTCTTCCAGCTGCTGCTGACGTCTACCTTCACATCACTTCAAGTATTCTCCTTACCCCATGATCTTGGATGTCATTTTGGAATCATTGGCCTGGATACATATCTGCCCTCAGAGGTTGGAAATATGATGTAAAATTCATCCTCTGCTTCACACTGGCAACCGGGTTTTAGGTACTATCGTTTCTCAAGAAGAATGGATATGTTCTCGTATTGAGTGTTTTGAAAATCTACTGGAACCTTCCATGCTGAATATATCAGTAACTGACATGTTGTGGATGGCAGCACTTTCACTTTGGAAGCCAGGATCTACTACACCCAATGTACACAGCTGAGTTTTTCACATTTATCAAGGGCATAGCCCATAGTTTCTCAATATCACCTTCAAACTAGATTCCTGGATATCTGTTTTCAACATTCTTCAGGGTTCTTCCTTGAAGCATTTTTCTGGATTATCCATGCAAACGAGAGGTATAGATCCACCACCACTGCTCCCATGCTTTGGAATATTACAATACTGTCAGGGAATAGCATAATGTCTACCCTTTCTCTTTTGAGATATCGCCACCATGCCAAAATTGTGGATATCACATTCATTCCTATATTGTGAGAACCTCAATTTCTGCCATATGGTGGATAATTTGCTGTTACAGATTTCATGGACACAAATATTTCCCACATAAGGTAATATCCTGTACCCAACTAAATACCCCTTTTCTCCAATGTTTAGATACCTATACTTTTTCCGGTGCCTGTGTTCTGAATATCACCCTTTCTTGGTGTTCCGGACATAATCTCCATCACTCTGACATGGTTCTACCTTCATTCCATTGTCCTGGATGTCACATGGCCACAATGACTCTAGTTTATCTAGTTTCCAAATGGGTGGAATATTGCAGTATTACATAGTTCTTTTCCTTGTGGACCAAGAGACTTCCAGTGTCTCATCTTTTTTTTAAAGTATATGTCACCTTGCTCTTATTGTCTTGGGTACTTCTAATATGTTGGGTTGTAGATTCAATGCTGCTCAACATTTTGTGTATTGTGCATATTATTCAAGCAAAAGAACACTATTTCATGGTCCTGAATACCACATGTCATCATTACACATGATGTTTATGGCATCTGGCATTCTGAACATCATGCTGCTCTACACTTTCTGGATATATGTCTGAATTATTTGTCTTTTCTCCTTTTCCCATCAATGTGAATGTCACAATGTAGCTATGCTTTTGGATGCATCCCCACTCCTACTTGATGGAATTTCATATGGCCTGCATAGTATAGCATTTGGCTCTACATACAATGTATTCAATATAACCATTTTTCCATAAAGGTGGATGTATTCTTTTCCTGAGTGCTTTAGATACCTGCTTGAACATACCATCCTGGAAATATGTTTGCTCCCAATGTTGTGTGCATCATCATTTGCACATATTATCCTTCACCTGGTGTCTTAAGAGACACATTTCAGAATAATGCATGATGTTTCAGGGTCTAGGGTTCTCAATTTACCCCTCTTCCTGGTATCCTTGGTACCAATCTTCAGTATTTTTCTGGATTTCACCTTAAGCCATCCTTCTGGATGTCACAGTGCAACCAGATTTCTGTATGCATCTCTGCTCAGACTGTTTGGAATATCGCTAATCTGGTATATTGTGACTTTGCCTCTACTCCCAATGTTTTGTATATCATGCTTACAAGTTCATTGTAGATGCTACCCTTCTCCAATTATCCTAGATGTCTTGGTGCAAAAATATTTGTAGGTATATATTCCCACAATGCTTTGGATATCACCATTCTTCCTCTTGTGTAGAATCCTTCTTTTAGTGTTCACTACTTCAAACCACCATATTCCAGGTAAATATTTGAAACTTGTTCTTGGATTATAGCTTCTTCAAGTTTTTGTGACTGTCTACCTTCACCTGTCCTCAAGGTTTCTCCCCCTCTCATAATCCTGGATGTCATTTTGGAATCATGGGCCTGTGTACATTCCTGGAAATATGATGATGCAAGAATCGTTCTGCAATTAGTCCTGACAACAGTGTTTTTGTTCATACTGTTTCTCCTAGAAGGTGGAAGTGTTCTTGTACCGAGTGTTTTGAATATCTAATGAAACCTTCCATGCTGGATATATCTGTGTTCAACATGTTGAGGATATCAGCATTTACACTTAGGATGCCAGGGTTCCCCTGCACTCAATGCTCTCAGGTGAACTTTTTACACTTTTTAAGAATATAGCCTATAGCTGGTTTCTCAGTATCACCTTCCTCCTGATTTCCTGGATATCTGTCTTCAACCTTCTGGGATTTATCTTGATGCATTTTCTGGATTACCCTTGCAAACCAGAGGCATGCATACACTTTGATTGCTCCCATCCTTTGGAATATCACTATGTTGTCATGTGTGGAATATGGTTCAGCATTTATTGTTTGAGGCATCAGTATCCTGCCAGACTTGTGCGTGTCACCTTCTTCCTTATATTAGTACCTCACTTTCTGCCTTGCTGTGCACAATTTGCTTTGCTTTGGCAGAATCCTGTCTTGTTTTGGGGACCTCATAGGTCTCTCTGAGGCCTGCTGCCATTCCATATGAAATCTGAGATCATTTTTTTCAACCTCTGTGAAAAATGATGCTGGAATCTTTACTAGTATTGTATTAGTATTAAATCTGTATATTGCTTTTTGTAGAATTGCCATATTCACAATATTAATTCTACCTATCCCTGCCATGATGGGGGTGTTTTATGGGGTTTGGTGCTTTCTTGGGTTTTGTACTTTTTTGAGCCTGGTCTACTTTTGGTCACCGTGATCTTCTTCTTCCTGCAGGCTTTTGAGACCGGTTGTTTCACTCTTCTGTGTGGAGTACTCCCTGCAGTATTCTCTGTAGGTTCAGCTTTGTGCTCATATAATCATAGAGCTGACTTTTTTCATGGAACGTTTTCCTTTCACCATCTATTGTGAGTGATACTTTCGCTAGGAATAGTAGCTTGGGTTGGAAGCCATTAAATTTTTAGACTTTGAAGTGTTCCATTCCAGGCCCTTTTGGCTCTCAGGGTTTCCATTGAGAAATTTGAGGTAATTCTGATGGGATTGCATGTAGTGAGTTGTTACTCTGCTGATGCTTTTAGCACTCTCTCCATTTTCATTGTTAAGAGTTTTAATTATGAGGTAACTATGAGAGTTTCTTCTTTGGTCCTGTCTGTTTGGTGTTCTGTGAGCATCTTGTATCTGGATGGGCCTCTCTTTTGAGAGATTAGGAAATTTTTCTTCAATAATTTTGTTGAACATGTTATCTATGCCTCTGGCCTCGACTTCCTCTGCTTCTGGTATGCCCATGACCCAGATGTTTAGTTTTTTAGGCTATCTCACAGTTCCCTCATCTTCTGCTTGTATGATTTTTTGAACTTAGCAAAGTTTTTGGCCTCACTATCAATTTCTTTTGTCTTATCTTCCAGTTCAGAGGTTCTGTCTTCTACATGAGTAACTCTATTAGTGAGGGGTCTAGAGAGTATTTTGAAAGTTATACTTTATTTTTGTTTTCTGTTGTATTGTTTTGCATTGTGTTCATCTCTTTTTTGAGATTCAATTTCAGTTCAAGGTCTGATTTTCTTGATGCTTCCTAGAAATCATTCTTGCATTTTATCAAGTCTTTTTGAAGCTTAATCAACTGGTTATTGAAATCTTCCATCTGTTGACTCACTTTCAATTCATTTGTAACTCTTTTGAGGGTTCTAACATTTTCTTCAATCAAGTTAAGCCTAGTGTCAAAAGCTGAGTGCTCTAAGAGACAATTTTGTTCAATTTCATTTATGTGATTGTTGATTTTTTCTCTTTCATTGTTTTATTTATTTATTTATTTTTGTATTGTGGTCTACCCATCTTCTATTGAGGGGGAAGCAAGTATTTGTCCTTGTAGGATAATCAGAGGGTGATCTGTCTTAAATGTGAACCAGATTGGTGTATGATGGGGTTATAACCGCTGATTGTGCAGACTGCACTACATCAAAGGCACCTGGGGAACTGGGAGCTCTGGCCCACTCACTCTACTCTTCAGCACATGGGGATCAGGGGTGGAGAACCAGGAGCCAGGAAGCTGGAGAGCCAGGGGCAAGAGATCATCTCCTACCAGCCCATGCACCTTATAGCTCAGGGAAATAGTGATTTGGGTACCCAGGGGCCAATCAGGAAACTAGAGCAAAAGGCCTGCTAACACAGCATAAATGCAGGTACCAGGGTGCCCCAAGGCAGCCGCAGGGGTACTGAGACTGGGGAAGTGGGTGGTGGGGAAGGAACTAGGAGCTCTGGCCTACTCACTCTATGCATGCACCCTCCAGAGCAGGGTATAAGGGAGTTGGGGGACCCAGAGGTCATTCAATCAGAAAGGCAGAGCAAAAGGCCTGCTTCCCCAGCAAGCTTGCAGGATCCAGAAAACCCCAAGCCAGCAGCAGGGGAAGTGACAGGACCACAGAACTGGGGAGGAAGGGGGGATCCGGGAGATCTGGTCTCCTCACTCAGAGCATGCAACCTCCCTCCTCTGGAGCAGGGGATCTATGAGTTGAGTACCCAGGGTCCCTTCAATCAGGAAAGTGAAGCAAGGGGCCTGCTTCCACACAGCAAGCTCACAGGGTCCAGGCAGTCCCAAGACAGCAATAGGGGAAACAACCAAGACCAGGAAACTGGGAGGATGGAGGGAACAGGGAGATCTGGCCTACTCACTCCACAGGCACACCCTCCCTCCAGAGAAGGGGATCTGGGAATTGGGAACCCAAGGGCCCTTCAATCCAGAAGGCAGAGCAAGGGGCCTGCTTCAGCAGCAAGCTTTCTGGGTCCAGGAATCCCCAAGCCAGCAGCAGGGGGACCACCTGGGACCAGGGAACTGAGAGGAGCAAGATTATATCTTTTAATTAGAAAATGAAGAAGCAGATTTCTGTTATACTAAGTCATGCCACCTTTGTTTATGTATATCCCTCCTCACCCCCTTCCCTTTCCCCTGTCTCCCTCTAGCCTCCTCTACCACTTTTAATCTGTCTCTCCAGTTGCCTGTCTAAAATCACCTCCAGCTTCTACCTTCTCCAACCTCATTCTAGCTTTCTCTCCAGTACTACTGGTGCTTGTTCCAACTACATTTTAGGATCTGCATATGAGAAAGAACATGTGTCTTTCTTTTTTTTTCTGAGCCTGAGTTATCTCACTTATTATAATCCTTCAGTTGGTTGATGGACATCTAGGCTGATTTCACTTCCTAGCTATTATGAATAGAAACATGGCTGAGTGTTTATCTGTAGTAAATTATAAAGTCTTTATGGTCACCCAGAAGTGGTATGCCTTGGTCAAATGGTAGATCTATTTTAGACTTAAGAGAAACCTCGATAGTAATTTCCACACTGGCTGTACACGTTTACACTACCACAGTGAATGACGTTTCCTTGTTTCTCATACACTCAACAGCATTTGCCATCATCTGTTTTGTCGATGACAGCCATTCTGACCAGAGTGAGATGGATTCTCAGAGTAGTTTGAATTAGCATTTCCTTGATGGCTAAAGGTGTTGAACAGTTTTATAGTTGTTTACTCACCATTTGTAGTTCTACCTTTGAAAATTCTCTGTTCAGTTCCCTGACCCTTTTTTTTTGAGTGAGTTGATTGGTTTTTTTATTGCTTAGTTTTTTAGTTCTTTGTATATTACAGATACTAAACCTCTGTCAGATGCATAACTAGTGAAGATTTTCTCACATTCTGTAGGCTATCTATTGACTCTCTTAATGGTTTGTTTAAAGGTACAATAGTTTTTTTGTTTTGTTTTGTTTCGTTTTTCCAGGTAGGGTCAGCTCAGGCTGACCTGGAATTCACTATGTAGTCTCAGGGTAGTCTCAAACTCATGGTGATTCTCCTACCTCTGACTCCCAAGTGCTGGGATTAAAGGCGTGCGCCACCACACCCAGCTCTCAAGTGTTTCTTTTATTACCTATGTCCTCTTTGAGTTGACTGTATATGCATAATTGCATTTTGGAATTCTTTATCTTGATTTTCCACTAACTAGTTCTCACAGGGTGTTTCAACTTTGGGACTAAGCACTCTTGGTAGAGATATCTTGCCTTTGTTTCTTGTTTTGGTATAGAGCTTGCCATCTGGAGATAATCCCTTTGTCTTGCTGAGAATACTGCCTTGTTTCTGGTGAGTGGGGGTGGGAAGTCTACATGGGGATCTGACCTAGAATTGAGGTGATCCTGGGACCATGCTCACTGGAGACCTGGTCAACGGAGTCTGCATTGCTCAGAGCTGACATGGGCAGGGGCTCTATGTACCAGACTGTTCTGGGAACACAGGCAAACAGACCTTACAGGTGGGCATGGGCGGGGAGTGTTTCATAGCATATGACTGGTTTGGGTACAAGGGACGTGTTCACCTCAGACCTGAGTAGCGTAGTCCTCCTGCTCTGAGTCTGGATGACTCTGGGTGGTCAGTTTATTTCAGAGGTCTTGGATATCACACTGCAATTAGGGATCTACATACCTCTCATTCCCACTGTTAGAATATATTAATCTTGACATAGTTCTCTGTGTGCTCCACCTCTCAATACTGTGGATACAACACTGCAACAAGCTATGTGGATGTGAACTTGCTACCAGTGATTCTGTCACTTGGTTAATGCTGAATTTAAATACATTTCTGCTTCCAGTGTTAAGGACATCACCTCAGGTACATAGATTGTATTTCACAAAGTGTTTTACCTATCACATTTAGCCTGATCCTGGGAGAATGGACTGTTACCTGCCACCAGTGCACTTCATATCACTCTTCACCAATGATCAGGAGATTTCTTATAGATGATCTTTTAGAGTTGACCTGCTTCTGGCTCTTTGGATATCTGGATTTCATCATTTTTAATGGTTTCTCCCAATTACTAATTCTGCATGTCACAGGGCAAGCAGACTCAGAACCAGTGTTCTTATTGTTTGGAATACTGTTATGATGGGATAACACAATGTGTATCCCTGCCTCCCAGGGTTCAAGCATTCAGCACTCCACTGGATTTATGGATGTCAGCAAGACACCTAACATTTGATATCCTGTAGCATGGTATATTCTTGTTATATGGCCACTCCAAATGATTTGGATACCATCTGTACCCACTGAAAGAAATGTTGCACCCAGTGCTTCCCTATTGGTTTGTACCATTGGGCAATGAATGTCTCATGGAAAATTGTGTTCTGCATAGCTGTCTGCCCCCTTTTCTTGGAACACCACCATGTCGGCCTAGTCCTGGGTAGGTCCTCTCAGTATCCTGGATGCCACATTTGATGCAGCTGTGGGGATATTGTCTTGTTCCCAGTGAATCCAACATGCGCCTGCGTAAGAGCTGAATACATCTTGACCTACCATGTTTTGGCCACTATCTTTCATCATTAGGTATGTATACTCTCCACTGGAATACCACCATCACCTACCACATTTTTGGATATCATCTGCTCCCCAGAGTTTGGTAAATCAGGTTGAACATTATTTTATGGATGAATTGGTGCTCCAGATCTTGGGCACAGCATCCATAGCAAGCAAGTTCAGAATATTTCCCTGTTCTCATTGTTTGGAATATCAGCATGCAAGGATAATGCAATATGTATGCCTGCCTCCAAGGTTTGGGCATTCAGCATGCCACCAGATTCATGGATGTCAGCTAGACCCCTGAGATTTGATATAGCATTGTATATTCTGGATATAGCACTACTCAAAATGCTTTTGATATCACCCCTACCCAGTGAAAGGAGTATGTTCTTGTACTCATTGCCTCCTTACTTATCTGCACCACTGGGCAGGATATTAATTGTGGGTGACTTGGATTTCACACTCCTCCTGGTGTTCTGCATATCCGTCATCTAATGGTTCTGTTTTTTTCAGCTACTTTATGACTGTGGATTTCACGTGGCAACCTGCGATCTGCATAGCTGTCTGTTCCCATTTTTCAGAATGTCTTCATGTTGGCATAGTCCACTGTAGGTCTTCTCAATATTCTGGATGCCACACTGGAAGCAGCAGTGGGGATGTTTCTTGGCAAGTGAGTCCAACATGTGCCTGCAGGAGTTAAGTCTGTCTTGACCTCCCATGTTTTGGCCATCGCCTTTCCAGTCAGGTATGTATATTACCCTTCACATAGTGTCTGACATGTCATACCACATTTCATCATTTCCCCGGACAATACTTGCAGCTTCTGTCCTGGCTATATCGTCTTCTGCATGGTCCTTTCTCACGTGGTTTTCATCTCATTGCTGTTTTGAATTCAGTTTGCAAGCCAAGATCTGAAAACATCCCTGAACCCATTGTTGGAATGTCATGATGATCACATAGTACTACCAGAGGTAGAGATATAAGCCCTCATATAATTTGTGTCCGTCCACCCTTGTGATGCATTTGGATATATCAGTGCAATCAGAAGTCTGGATATATTGCTGCTCCTGATATTGTGGATATCTACATTTACATACAGGAAGGAATATAGTCCTATATGTAAATAATCTAGTTATCTAGATAATCTTTTTTTTTTTAACAATTACCTGTACATTTCCTGTGCTTCCAGCTGTCACCATCATCCAGGAGTTCCATGTATCAGTCTTCCTGATTCTTCTTATTACACAAGGAAGTCCTTGCACTGGTTGTCACCTTTCAATCAGGGTGGCAGGCCCACCCCTGCTCCCCTTGTGTAGACGATCATTTTGGTGCATTATATCTGGTTCTTGCCATTTCTGCAATTTTTGGGATCTCATCCCACAATACCTGGATATCACCATGATTCTGTTGTGTTTGGTTATCTATGGGCACACATTGCTATTGTGTATATTACAGTGCTTCATGCTTTGTGGATAGCACCCATTACCCACCCGCAGGAATACATTCCTGCCACCTGTGTTGTAAATACCATTCTTCCCTAGTCACCAAGATATGACCCATGGAGAGCATCCTGTAAAGCACCCTTCTCCTGGGTTTTGCATACCTATTTGCATTGTGCTTCAGGGTATTTCATAGTGTCATTGCTTAAGATGCCACATTGCAGGGATTCTGTCCACATCCCTGATATCATTGTTTGGAGTATTGTTGTGGTGGCATAATCCAGCAAATGGCCATGAACACACGTATTCTGGATACCACAGCTGAACCAGCCTTGTGAATGTCACCTTACTCCCAGATTACTGTGTGTCTTACTGCATACAAGATTTGGATCTCCTGCTGTCCTCTATGCTTGGGATATCACCTTTCACCTTCAGGTGTGCTTATTGACCCTATTTACTGTTGTACACACCCAATTTCCCAGCTCATTACATGTAGTTGGTGTCCTGGACTTGAGCTTCCTCCTGATATAGTGGATATATATCTACCCCACTTATCTAGGTTTCAGCCTGTTCCCATTGTCTTGGGGGCCATTTTCCAGTCACGGTGATGAAGACAAGCCTATCCTCACCGAGTGCAATCCTGTGGTGCTTGTGTAGGTACACAAAGGGAAGTAACCACACTGTTCAGGTATTGATGCTTTGATGCACATATGTGGTTGGTATCTCTTTCCATGCCTACTTTTGCAAACAAGAGTAACAAGAAGTCATCCCTGCTCCAGAAGAAGTGGATTTCAGCACTTAGACCCTGGTAGGACTATGAACCTGTGAAACGACATTTCACAATGTCCTAGCATATATCCTATGGCTGGTTTTCTGAAGGTCACACTCTCCTGGTGTTCTGGATATTTATCTGCACCATTCTTACAAGTTTCACAGTAACCAGTGTATCCAAGCTCCAACTGTTTGGGATGTCATTTTGCTCAAAATGTCCTGAGTAGGGGCCTGCTCTTTGGGTTTGGAATACGACCATTCTACCACATATTTGCATGTCACCTGCAGCCACTTTTCTACATAGCATTTTTAAATTGCCATGCATTTCATGCATCTGATATTTTGGGTATTATTCAATTCCCAGTGTTCTGGATCTTATTTGTCATCAGTCCTCTCGGTCGTCAGCTTGAACTCATCACACAGAATGTCACATAGCACTGTAAATAAAGATTCAAGGGAAATTTTCTACAAGTCCAGTGGTGCAGGGAATGCAGAGACATTCCTTCTAAGGTGAATGATAAGTTTCTGCACCTAGCTCCTCCTACCAAGAAAGAAGCCCAATGCCTAGTGGGCCTATTTACATTTTGGAAGCCATGTATTCCTCACTTGGGTCTATTACTCTGCCCCATATATCAAATGACTTGGTAAGTTTTCAATAGGGTCCGGAACAAGAAAAGGCTCTTCAACAGGTCCAGGCTGCTCTGCCAGTTGGGCCATATGACGCAGCATATCCAGTGGTATTTGAGGTGTCATGGCAGATGGGGGATGCTGTTTGGAATGTTTGGCAGGCTTCCATAGGTGAATCACAACAGAGGCCCTTGGAATTTTGGAGCAAGGTCCTCTTTATCAACTTCACACAATTATTCTCTTTTTGAGAAACAGCATGAGCTTTAGTGAAAACTCAACACCTGATGATGAGCCATCAAGTACCATGTGATCCAACTTGCCCATTGTTAGCTGGGTGTTACCTGACCCACCAAGCCATAAAGTTGGATGTGCACAACAACAATCCATCATCAAGTGGAAGTGGTAAATACATGACTTTGCTCAAACAGGTCCCCAAAACACAGAGGTTGTTGCCCAAATGCCTATGGTTGCTACTTCTGTTACAATGCATTCTGTCCCCAAACATACACCTATGTCATCGTGGGATGTGCCCTATGATCAACTGACTTGAGGAGGAGAGGACAAGGGCATGGTGTATAGATGGTTCAGCATGTTATGCGGGCACCTCCCAGAAGTGGACAGCTGCAGCATTCCATCATCAAATGAAAGCGGCATATATACGTGACCGAGCTTGAGTAGACCCTGAGGACACAAGTAAGTTACATGAAATGAAGTTGTTAAAATGCCTATGGTTCCTATGCCTGTCACAATGCCTTCTTCTGTCCCCAAGCACCTATTACATTACGGGGTGTACCCTAGGATCGACTGACAATACTAGCGCCTGGCCTAGAGATAGATCTGTATGCTATGTGGGCACCTCCCAGAAGTAGAAAGCTGCAGCATTACAGCCTCCCTCAGCTACAGCCCTGAAGTATTATGGTGAAGAGAAATCCTCACAATGGGCAGAACCTCATGCAGTGCACATGGCTGTGCATTTTACTTGGATGAAAAAATGGCCAGATGTGCAGGTATACACTTATTCATGGGATGTGGTCAATGGTTTGGCTGGACAGTTTAGGACTTGGAAGGAGCACAGGTCGAAAACTGGTGAGAAAGATACATGGGAAGGATGTATGTGGTTATACCTCTCTGCATGGGTGAAGAATGTACAGATGTTTAGGTCTTATGGTGGTGTGCCCCATAAACTTAGGTGTTCTGAATGGTAGGTTCCCAGCTGATGGAGATTTGGGAATTAACACCTCCTGGAGGAAGTGTATTGTTGGGGGTGGGCTTATGGGTGTTACAGACAGTTTCTCCTCGCCATTGTTTGCCACACCCTCATGTTGCTGTTGTCCACCTGATGTTGGCCAGGAGGAGATGTCCACCCGCTGCTCATGCCATTGTTTTCCCCTGCCATCGTGGAGCTTCTCCTCAAGTCTATAAGCCAAAATCAACCTTTTTTACCCCACAAGCTGTTCTTGGTTGGGTAATTTCTGCCAGCAATGCGAACCTGACTGCAACAGGTCAATGCTCATCAAAAGGTGACCTCATGGGCTGGAGAGATGGTTTAGTGGTTAAGCCCTTGCCTGTGAAGCCTAAGGACCCCAGTTCGAGGCTTGATTCCCCAGGACCCATGTTAGCTAGATGCACGAGGGGGCGCACACGTCTGGAGTTCTTTGCAGTGGCTGGAAGCCCTGGCGTGCCCATTCTCTCTGTCTACCTGCCTATTTCTGTATCTCTCTCTCTCAAATAAATAAATAAAAATAAAATATTTTTTTAAAAAGGTGACCTCAGCAAAGGATGACTTTAATAATTAAGTCGATTTTCTGACCCATTGTGTGAACAGCAGACAGCCTCTTTCCCCAGCTATTCCTGTCATTGTCCTATGGGCCCAAGAACAAAGGGCTGCTGCTGGCAGGGATGCAGATTACACATGGGCTCAACAACATAAACTTTCATTATCTAAGGCTGATCTGGCTATGGCTGTTGTGAGTGCCAAATTTGCCATCAACAGAGACCACTAGTTCTTGTTGTGACCAGCCAGCAACCTGATGGCAGGTTGATGACACTGGAGCACTTCCATCATAAAAAAAAAAAGGGGGGAGGGCTGGGGAGATGGCTTAGCGGTTAAGCGCTTGCCTGTGAAGCCTAAGGACCCCGGTTCGAGGCTCGGTTCCCCAGGTCCCACGTTAGCCAGATGCACAAGGGGGCGCACGCGACTGGAGTTCGTTTGCAGTGGCTGGAAGCCCTGGCGCGCCCATTCTCTCTCTCTCCCTCTATCTGTCTTTCTCCCTGTGTCTGTCACTCTCAAATAAATAAATTTTAAAAAAAGGGGGAATTTTGTCTTTTTTTTTTTTAATATATCCTTATTCTGGGTATGGATTTGCTTTTCCTGCATGCCTTCTACCAAAACTATAATCCCTGGGCTTCAGAATGCCTTATCCACCGTCATGGTATTCTACATAGTATTTCTTCTGGCCAATGGACTCACTTCACAGCCAGGGACGAGTGGCAGTGGGCTCATGCTCATGGAATCCCCTGGTCCCACCATCTCGAAGCAGCTGGCTTGATACAACAGTGGAATGGCCTTTTAAAGAAACACAGTGCCAAGTAGGTGGCAGTAGCCTGGAGGGCTGGGACAGGGTTCTCCAGAAAGCTGTTATGTTCTGAGACAGGATCCTATATATGGTACTGTTTCTCCTATAGTTAAGATTCACATCCAGGATTTCAGGTCTAGGAATCAAGTGATGGTAATGATATCACTTACCATTACCCCAACTGACCCATAATTCTTTTTTTTTTTTTGCTTTTGCTTCCCACAACCTTACACTCTATTGCCTTAGAGGTCTTGGTTCCCAAGGGGGAAGTGATTCTGCCAGTAGGCACCAAAAACACATTTCACTTAAGTGGAAATTAATACTTAACCTGTAACCACTTTGGGTTCCTGATTCCCTTGAGTTAACAGACTAAGAAAGGAGTTACAGTGTTATCAGGGGTGACTGCTCCAGATGACCCAGGTGAAATTGAACTGTTCTTCCACAATGGAGGTAAGGAAAAGTATGTCTGGACTTCAAGAGATCCTTAGTGTTACCATGTCCTGGGATCAAGGTCAATGGGAAACTGCAACCCAATCAAGACAGGTTTATAAATGAACAGATCATTTAGGAATGAACTATATATAACTCTTCAGGTAAAGATCTAAGACCTTGCTGAGTGTAATGGTGCATGCCTTTAATCCCCGCACTGGGAGACTCAAGTAGGAGGATAATTATGACTTGGAGACCAGCTTGAGACTACATAGTGAATTCCAGATCAGTCTGGGCTCGAAAAACAAATGAACAACAACAACAACAAAAACCCCCACAAGATATGGGGAGGTGCTAAAAGTGGAGGAAATACAGAATGAGTAGTAGAAAAAGGCATTTACAAATTCCAGGTCCATGTGACCTGTTACAGAAATGAAGATTGTAACTGTCATGAGGGTTTCTGTCCTATGTTAAGAGTATTTGTGCATATGTACACAACTATCAACATGTATTTATTTTTCTTTTCTCTATTATGTAATTAATATAAATTGAGATAACAGTAAAGAATTATTAAATGTTTAAATTATCAGATATTACAGATTATGCTTCCTCAAAGGACTTTGCCATGTGTTTAGGGGAAAGATTGTGCATTTCTGGTTGCATGTGGGATAGTTATATCAATTAGGTGGAATTAGGACTGTGTCATTGTCTTCATTTAGAAAGTAAGCATGACATATGGAGATATAGTTTGATGTCAGGTTGACAAGGGGAGGACTTGTGATGGTTAAATTCTGTTGTCAGCTTGATCAGATTAAGAATCTATAGACTCCTCTTGGGAAGGTTTCTGAGATTGCTTCCAGGAAGGATTAACTGAAGCAGGAAGTCCTTCCTCCATGGTGAGTCCTTCATCCTGGGTGGCCAGCCTCCAGGTGTTGGGCTACATATAAGGAAGCCCTAAGAGGACACAGTCCTTTCTCTGCATGACTGCCTGTGCTACTCACTGCTGAGTTCCTTTTACCTGGCTGACCCTCTGTTATTTACTGATATGTGCATCTGTCCTGTTTGGCTATCCTTCGTCAGCACTGGAACCAAGTTTTATCAGCCTTCTAGCATGGACTGGAGACCAGCAGCTATCCCAAAAGCCTTCAGTCTTGGAACCGATGAAGCAGCCAGCCTTGTGGACTGAGTTGGTGCCAAGTTCCTTGACTCTGAAGTCTGCAGACAGCTATTGTTGAACTGCCATAAACTAACCCAATAACTCTTCTTTTAATACCAATTCATTTGTGTTTTGTTTTGTTGGTGGTGGTTGTTTTCAAGGCACGTTCTCACTCCAGCCTAGGCTGACCTGGAACTCACTCTGTAGCTCTAGGCTGGCCTAAAACTCATAGTGATCCTCCTACCTTAGCCTCCTGAGTACTGGAATTAAAGTCCTGCTTAGGGTTCAATATGCAGGTCTCACAATATTACCTTTCATCCACTTATGCAGATGTCCATTTGTTCCATGGATTTTTAGATATCTAATTGCAGGTAGTACTCCACATGTCATTCCTCATGATGTGGGTATTAGCTTTATAGACTGGAAGTAATACAATGCAACACTCAGTGTTCTACAGAATACTTTTTACAATTATCCAGGATATTTCCTGCTCCAAATATCAGCCTTGTCCTAGTGTCCTGGATATCAATATTCATTCTATCTTTTCTTTGGGTTC
Organism: Jaculus jaculus; assembly: GCF_020740685.1. NCBI lineage: Eukaryota > Metazoa > Chordata > Mammalia > Rodentia > Dipodidae > Jaculus > Jaculus jaculus. The sequence goes on along the minus strand of NC_059114.1, from coordinate 49,552,862 downwards.
ACCTTCATTGCCTTTTGCTGGATGTAACATGGCAGCCATAGTTAGGAACACATCCCTTTCCCACTGTTTGGAAGATATGTTCCTGCCCTTGGAGTTTAGGATATCAGCAAGTCTCTGGCTGTCACTTTGTGTCCCCTCCCCCCACTCCGAGTTTTGGGTATGTCATAGCAAGCCACATTCTGGATATATTGCAACTCCAAATGTTATGTATATCAACTTTTACCCATTGAAAGGAGTATTTTCTGCACCCTTGTCCTAATTACAACTTGTGCCACTGGCAAAGATAGTACATATGGCTTACTTGCTTAACTTCCCCCTCCTCCTGTTCTGGTTATCTATCTTCTCAGTGTTCGGCTATTTCCATTGTGTGTCACACTGTAGCCAGTGTTCTGGAAACTTGCCCGCTCCCACTGTTCAGAATAATAAAGGACCTTGTCATATTATTACCCTGGTGATATTACCGTGGACATGGCATCATTATTGTTGACGATACATCATCCACCTGCGTGGATGTGATCTTGCTACTGGTGTTTTCCACATTTAGCTGTCTGCAGTGTTTGGATTACCTCGGCCTCCATTTTTTGTGGATCTTACACCTTCAGCATGCATATTATCCTTAGCCTAGTGTTTTACAAATCACATTTCCCTACCTCACAGTGGCTTGGTTATCTGGCATACATAAAATTGAGTTAAAAAAAATGATTTCCTATAAACCACATGCAGGAAAAAGAGGGAAGACTCTGCCAACATTATGATGCTACACACCCTTGGGGACAGAATATGTAGGATAGAGCCTGGAGCATTGCATGTTCTCAATAGCGTCTTCTTTGTTCGTTTGCTGTTTTAAGAATGCGGATCTGAACTCTTCCTCGCTAGAGACAATGAGCAGCACCTGCGGGCCCCCGGAACTGCGGGTCTGAGGTCCGTCCGGGCAACTCCGGCTGCTCCTCACCAACTGCAGGCTGTTGACCCTGGGAAGACGGGTGGTTAGGTATGCACACTGAGAAAACCTCCTTGTCCCCCGAAAAGCAGAAAACAAATCACAAACCTGGTCGCAGAAGCTCAAGGGGCTTCAGGAGAAGCCTGGCTGCAGCGTGCAGGACCGGCCCCGCAGCCCGCAGCCCGCGCGGCGCTTCCCCCTCCGGCCACGCGGCGGCAGGCGCGAGCGCGGCGCCGATGGTTCCGTCCGCCCCCCCCCGCCCCGCCGCCGCAGTGGGCGCTCCCGGCCGCAGAAAAGCCTCGTGGGCGGCGCCGCGGCCTTTCCGCCTCGTCCCGCCGCCCCGGCTCCGCTCCGGCTCCCCAGTGAGCGCGCCGACCCGGTAGGTCCGCCCGCCCCGTGCCGGGCCCGCCCGTTGCCCTGGGCGGGAGGATTTCACCGTTTCCACCGTGACTTGCTAAACTCGGTGTCGGCGGCCTCCTCCAGCCCCCGGGGCGTCTCCCGGCGTCGCCTTTGTGTTGCCCATTCACTTTCGGAAACTAGTGAATGCGGTGTCAAAAAAGGCACAAAGCAATGCTTTCGCAGCCTTTTCCTCCCCTTGGGCTCTGTGTCTTGGGCGCAGGAGCTGCGTAAGTGACATGCTTGCACACGTGTGTGTGTGTGCGCGCGCAAGAGTGAAGACGCCGCCGCCGGCCGTGACGGTTCATTTAACCACTTTCAACTGAATTGTTTGCTACCCTTAACCTTGTCTTTGGCATAGAGCTGCATAAGTAACAGTTCTTATGTTTGCACTAGTGTTTGTGAACTTGAAGGCAGCCTGTGCTAGACTTTAACTTTTTCTTTTTTTAAATTTAGGTGGAAGGCAGGTGTATGAAGCTGGTTGTTACGACCTGAATGGCACCCAGGAGCACAAAGGTAGAGTGGTAACAAGCTGTGTGGAAATTTCCCTTTAAGCGGCCCTCCGCAGTGTGTCAGTGATTCAGTTGCATTATTACTCTGTTATTCATTAAATTCACGGAAATGAGAGCTTGCCGGTCAGCTTTTGAGGTTTGACTGGTACTAGAGAATTAGTAAATAAATGCCCATCGTCATGGCTTTCCAGGTCCATTTGTGATCGCATAGCCCCTTGTGAAAAATCTCGGGCATGTTGGCATTTATTGTTGCTAAGATCTTAGTGTGGCCATTTACTGGTGAAATGAACTTTTCTCTCTTTTAGGTCGCCATGAGGATCTGAAAGGTTGATCTCGGGAACTTCTAGAAGTGTGAGGAGCGCTGCAGTGTCGCTGTTGGACAGATCGTGAGCGCGCATTTAAGACAGGCTGAGAAGAAACCTGTGCTGCTGCCAGCCTTGTGTTTTTTACAAGACAGCCAGAAAGTAGCTTCTGACCAAAAACATTAAGGGGAAGGTTTCCTATCACCCCTTCCCCTAGCAACTAAAAGTTTATGTGAAATCAGCTAAAATAGCAACCAGATTTATACCATTGCTATAGCCTTTCCCTTATCAAGAAAGAGCAAATAGTGTGTTCAGGCGTTCATAAACTTTATTGAAAGTACTGTAGTAGGAGCTGGGAACACAGTGAAGAACAAAGCACAGTTGATTGGAGGGAATCTCTTCCTTGTGAGTCCCCCGAGGCAGAAACCGACCTAGTTAGAGAAACCTGAGAGCAGAGTTGAGTGGAAGGGTAGGTGCCACTGCGAGGCGTGGGGGGAAATGGCCATGTACAGGGATAGGTCGGAAGTCCACTTGTCTGGCAGCCTTGCTGCTTTCGCTCTTCATCTCTGGTTTAGAGTGCTCAGTGAGGCTGTAAGGTGACTTGTAAGAGGTGGTCCTGTTAGGAGATGAGACCAGGCCACTTAAGGCTTGGGCTTTTTCACAGCAAGAAAATCCAGTAGAAAAGTAAAGAGAAGGTGGGCCAGTAGGATGAGCTGAAAAGTGTGCTTAGGATGATAGAAGCAAAATAAGATTAAGGCTAAAAGGAGGCTTCAGTACATTAAGAGCAGCCATAAGGACACTGGAACAAGTGGACACTGAAGTATAGGTGAGACAGAAACGACAGGGGGGAGTTGATGGCACCTGTGACTGTTACAGAGTAGTCCCTGTATATTGGAAAGTCGTCTGTACAGTGAAAAGACACTGGGTAGATATGACCAGGCACAGTTGGAGGGATGAGAGATCCACAGATACATGCCCCCCCCAAGAAACACATGACAAGGACACTTCTAAACAACACTTGACCGCGTTTTATATTGTCTGTAAATAGCCAGTGGAACTTAATGCCACAAAACAATATTCCAAAGGGTTGAAAGGCAGCCTGCATGTGATGCCCGTCCCGGCACGCCTCGGCACCAGCTGTGGAAAGAAGGATGCTCTCCTCCACTGCACACTCGTGCGTGGCTTGCTACGGCCCCAGAAGTCCAGTGTGCTTGCCAGAAGCCGCTGGTCTTGATTGAGGCGAACACTGAATTTGGTGGTTTGGGTTTCAGAAGAAAGTGGCATCGAGTGATTATTATCCTTCCAGTTCAAAAGCCCTTCAGCACAAGTATGCTGTAGTCAGGCCTTTAAGAGAAGCAAAAAAAAAAAAAAAAAAAGGCATCTTTTCATGTGCTGAAAAGACACGAGTCCAAGGTATTTGGGTAGTTCTCTAATTCACAGTTTCAAAAGCCCCGGTGGCCCCCACACCCTTCCCGTTCCCACCCCTGCTCTTCACTGGATCAGGTCTGTCTTGAGGCGTGTCGCTTGGATAGTCTTTATTGTTTTTGCTGTGTGCTTCCCAGTGAGGTTGCTTGTAGATAGCTGGGCTTTTTCTTCTATCAGGCTGTCTTTAGACCCATTTCTTCTCTAAAAATATTAAAAAATTGAGTCAAAATATAGCCACGTGAAGTATTTCTCTGTTTATAAATTTTTTTTTTTCAATAAAAGGAGAGCATGGTGGTGTGATTTGGTAATCCCAGCATGCATACCAAGTACAGATGGCAAGTACAAGGCTAGCTTGGACTACACAGTAAACCTCTTAATCTTATCTTAAATCAGAAACTGCCACAAGTCAATTATTCAAAAAAGTTATGTAATACCAGAAGCTGTTAACCAGTATTGGGTATAACTGAATCACAGCTATCATTTTGTGACTAATTCCTACACAAGGGTCTCGGTTTTCCAAGAGATAAAAGAGTTGTTTCTAGTAACTTAAACTAAACTAGTTTACAGATGGTAAAATAACCCTAGGTGTACTAAAAATGATGCAAAACACTTTTTGAGACGTTATCTTTAGCCAGGAGTGGTGATGCACGCCTTTAATCCCAGCACTTGGGAGGCAGAGGTAGGTGGATCACTGAGCTTGAGGCCACCTTGAGACTATAGGGCTAGAGAGCAAGACCTTACCTTGAAAAACCAAAGGGGGAGGGCATCCTTATATTCTTATATTTACCTTACTGTTTTCACTGGCCAAGGAAGCATGATGAAATGGCCTTTGTTCACATGGTAAATAATAATCTGACACGTAAGATTTCTAGTCCAGGTGCACCTCAGTGCTAGCTAGAGAGGGGAGGACACTTTCCTCCACCACACACTTGCATGGTGAACAAGCCAGGCACTGAAAGAGGGAATGTGTCAGAACTACCAGTGAAGGAGCTAGGCAGTGACCTGCAATGGATGCCACCTTGCAAGTTTGTCTAGGATTCAATCTGTCCCCTAGATAACTCAGTGAATCAAAGTCCAAATCCATCTTGGCAGCTTTCTTTATAAAATGTCCTGGGGCTGGAGAGATGGCTTGGTGGTTAAGTTGCTTGCAAAGCCAGAGGACCCAGGTTCAATTCCCTAGGACCCACATAAGCCAGATGAGCAAGGTAGTGCATGCGTCTGCAGTTAAGTAGCTGGAGCCCTGGTGTTCCCATTGTATCTGGCTATTAAACAACAAATTTAAAAGTGTCCTGAGGGCATAAGGCACCCACTGCCAGAACTCTGGCTCCATGGTAGAACTTAGGGAACATAGATGCCTTGGTTACACTGGTCATTCCATCCCATTCCCTGCATAGCAGAGAAACTTACGGCTTCCTTTTGGCACTTAGGAAAAAAAAAAAACAGTAAAATTAAGTCTCCATTTCCTGTGTTATTTGTCCCCCTTACACTGTATGTCGTTTCAGGCTGCTGTGATCTTTTTGGTGCTTCTATATCTAGGCCCATTCCAGTGTCAGCATTTATTCTGTGCTCTTCCACTTAACTAACATGGTGGCTCTTCTCCCTGCTGGTTGGCTTTAAATGCCACTGTGGTACCTTCCAGCAACTACCCCATCAAATGTGAGGTCTCACTATTGATTCTCTCATGCCCTTTATTCTTGGTTTGCCTGTTCACTCTTGTCGGTTACATTCTGTCGCATAGGAGCTGTCAAAAGCAGGCAGCAGACTAAGTTTGGTATGTCCCCTGTAGTATGCGGACTTCTCAGACCAGTGCTACCTCCCCAGATGTGCCCTTTGGACAGCTGTAGCATATGGAATCGTGTAGGGGCAAGCTCAGGGTCACTACCATAGCTGCAGCAGGGTGAGTGCTGTCCCTTTACTGTGCACCTGTGCTTTCCCAAGTCATTAGTGATGTTGATTCATCCAGGGGACTGGGGCAGTAGGAAAAGCAAAAATACTATAAAATGAAATTCCATTTGTACTGAAACCAACTTTAAGATATTAAAGGACCAGGCATAGTGGTACAATGGTGTACATCTGCAGGCCAGGTACGCCAAAACAGCTGTAATCTTACCATTGGGAAGTAGAAGATCAAAAGTTGAAAGGTCTCAACTAAATACTCAGTTCCATGTCAGGCTGGGCTACATGAGACCTTGTCTCAAAACAGTAACAAAGAGCTGAGCACTCTTAGTGCTTATTATTCCTCACCATCACCTTAGGAGGAAGGTTACTGTACTGGAGCTGCGGCTTAGAACCCGAACCAGGTGCTCAAAGCACATTAGACGGGATGATACATAAATAATGCAGGGCAGAATGCAAAGTCTAGTACTCATGATTTAATTTTCAGGAAGTGGCCAACGACTTCAAACACTTGTTTGGGGGAGAGGGTGTTGAGACAAGTTCTCACTACAGCTCAGGATGGCCTTGAACTCAAAACAACCCTACTTTAAGCCTTCTAAATGCTTGGATTGCAGAAGTGTGCTGCCGTGTCCTTCAGCAATTGCTGCTTTATTCTGGCTCCAAATGCTCCTACAGTCTTCCTTGTTCTTGACACTGTCTGAAGTGTCTAGTCATCTCAGACCTTGTGCTTCTACAAGTCTTTATCCCTATAGTTCTTTCCAGGATGTGCCCTTGGTCTTGAGCACATATTCCTCCTTTTCTGCTTGTATATGCTATTATAATAAACAAACTTAACTACATGAAATTAAAGTTTCTGCACAGCGAAAGAAACCAACAAAGCAGGCATACATGGGAGAAAATCTTTACCAGCTACACACCAAAATCAATCTACCAATCACCAAATGTGTCAATGAAAAGAAGAGTTAACAAAGAAATGCAAATGGCCAACATGTACTTAAAATTCAACATCCCTAGTCTTTAGGGCAAGGCAAATCCAAACAACTTTGTGATGCCATTTCACCCCAGACCAACTGGCTGTCATCGTGAAAACAGACAAATGCTGGTGGCCTCATCCACTGCTGGGAGTGCAAATCAGTACAGACATGGAAGTCAGCATGGAGGCGTCTCAAGATGTTAGAGACAGACTCCCTGTATGATCCGGCTATTACCACTCCTGGGCGTACACCCTAAGGACTCCAAGGACATACTTCCACACCCATGTTTATTGTGGCTCTATTCACAAGAGCTAAGCATTGGAAATGGCATAGAAGCCCATCAACAGATGAATGGACAATGAAAATGTAGAAATCTATGAAAGAATACAGAAAAAGTTTTCAGAAAAAATGGACAGTTTTGGAAAGGTTATTAAGTGACTCAAACTCAGGGCTAAATATGTGGATTTTGGCACATAACAGCTGTAAGTATGTATCTGGGGAGATGGGAATTAAACCTATAGTAGAACCATAACCCATAGTGAACACAAAGAGACAAACTGGGTGTGTGTGTGTGTGTGCGGGGGACAATACATGTGACACAGAATGGAGAAGAGGGATAGGTGAGAGAAGGAAATTTTACATATTATCTCTGAAGTTTAAGGCTTGTTACCTAAAGGAATTTCCCAAAGCACAAAATCAGACACTTTAAAACTTTCATTACTAACCTGGTGAACTGTGGATCCACCGGAACCCTGAGCATCTGAAGAACGGGTCACTGGAAGTGGTGGCACGAGGTCGGTCTTTGAACTACAAGGAAGCGGGTTTTAGAGTTAATGAACAGGGCAGTACCCAGACTCATCTTAAGCTCCACTGTGGCAGAAGTGCTGGACCGTCCTGGAGCCAGGAGGTCCTCAGGTCTGTGTACTTACTTCACTTCTGAGAGAACTGACCGCTCCCCATCTGAACACTGGGACCTGCGGTACTGGCGGTAGCTCCGTGGAGAGTGAGAATGCCTGATGCGGACTGGGTCACCCTGTGTCCTGAGCAAGAAACCAAACCAGGCAGAATACACCACGGAAACAAGTCAGAACAGGATAATAGGACCTATTTGTAAATACTCAAAAACTACAAAAATATGACTGAAGCTACTATTTTTATTTGAGAGCGACAGGCAGAGAGAGAGAGAATGGGCACACCAGGGCTTCCAGCCTCTGCAAACGAACTCCAGGCCGTGCGCCCCCTTGTGCATCTGGCTAACGTGGGTCCTGCGGAATCAAACCTTGAACCGGGGTCCTTAGGCTTCACAGGCAAGCACTTAGCCGCTAAGCCATCTCTCCAGCCCTGAAGCTAGTATTTTTGTGGGCAGTGTTTCAACTTAATAAACTATCAGTTAACAGACAATATTACATTATAGCACTGTCAAGCAAAATTTGCTTTGATTCTCTTTCCCTTTTCCTCCATCCCCAAACTTCTCCCTTCTACCCTCTTTCGCCTCTCCACAGACTCCCCTCCACGTTCATGTCACATACGCCCTATTGCCCTCCCCGCTTCTTCAACATCTATTTCCCCCACTAGGAGCCATAAATAGACAGCTCTCTCTGATTCAGGAACTTGTATAGACCAGGTTAGCCTCTGACAGTGACCTTGAATATCTGATACTCCTGCCTCTACTTCCCAAGTACTCAGATTACATCCATGAACCACTACACCTGGCACAGATGGGATTTGCTGTTTAAGGAACTTGATTGCTAGGGGTCTGAGTGACTAAATTCAGATCCTTAGCACATAAACTCAGCATGGCTGCTAATGCCTGTAATCCTAGCACTGAGGAGGCAGAGATGGGAAGACCCCTGGGACTTGCTGGCTACTAGCCTGGCTCAGTCAGTGAGCAATGGGTTCAGTAAGAGACCCTGTATCAAAATGAACAAGAAAAAACGAGTGACTGATGAAGACACCTGACATCAACGTCTGGCCTTCACATGCATTCACACCTGCATGCACAGGCAAACATACACAGAAATCCTCCCTTGGTCATCCATGAAAATGGAGCTCTTCATAATATTTGCATGTACATGGGTATATGTGTATTTGCTTACCCACCAAATACATACACTGGTTGGAGTGTTGGGGGTGGTGGGGCAGGATCTTGAGCTCCTGGCTGGCCTGGAGCAATCTGTGGGGATTCTGTTGCTGCCTCCTGAGTGCTATGCTCCATTACACCAAGTTTTTAATGCCCCCCCCCCCAATTTTAAATAATGTTCCCCTACAGTTCAGTTCTCTCTAGGACTGTAGGAAAATAAACAATGTAGAAAAATGACTTTGCTTTCCTATCAGAGAAGTTGAATTATTATCTTAGCTTTGAACTGCCTGTCATTAAGAATTCAGTCTTGGGCTGGAGAGATGGCTTAGTGGTTAAGGTGCTTGCCTGTGAAGCCTAAAGACTCGTGTTGGAATCTCCAGGTCCCGCATAGGCCAAATGCACAGTGACACAAACACACAGGATCACACATGCACACAAGGGGGTGCACACGTGTGGAATTCAACTGCAGCAGCTGGAGGCCCTGGCATGCCAATTCTCTCATTCTCTAAAACATTTAAAAGAAAAGAATAGAATTCAATCTCGGGCTAGAAAGATGGCTAGTGGTTAAGGTGCTTGCCTGTGAAGCCTAAGAACTCATGTTTTAATCTCTAGGTCCCATATAAGCCAGATGCACAGTGATGCAAATGCACACAACAGGCGCATGCCTCAGGAGTTTGCAGCAGCCAAAGGCCCTGGCATGCTCATTCTCTTTCTCTCTGCCCCTCTCTCAAAATAGAAAAATAAACCTTTTTATCAATCTTCTGAAAAGTCACTGAGAGTTCTTAAATGTTATCACAAAGAACAAGGTACTAGATGGTAACACATCTATTACCAGTTTGATTATTTCATACTGTAAACATATTAACATATACACCATTAATCTGTACACATTCAATTACACCTTATTTCTTTGTTCATTTTTATTTATTTATCTGATAGCAACAGAGAGAGAATGAGCATGCCAGGGCCTCCAGCCACTGAAAACTAGCTCCAGATGCATGTGCCACCTTATGCATCTGGCTTATGTGGGTCCTGGGGAATCGAGCCTCGAACTGAGGTCCTTAGATTTCACAGGTAAGCGCTTAACCACTAAACCATCTCTCCAGCCCCCTATACCTTATATTTTTTTACATCAATCTTTGGCATAAAGATGATGGGAAGAAGCTAAGGGGGTATCATTCTACATTTTTTTCTGGGTAGAAAAGAAGCCTGGATTGCAGAATGAAATAAAACAATGAAGTAGGCTTTGGTTTGCTCTTAACCAATTACAGTGAGGCACAATCACAGCAAATAGATGCACTGCAGCCCATGCTGGAGACAAGGATTTCTGTTAGACTCTCATGAACCTATTCAGTTAATGCTATTCTACGATGGGAAAACTGTCATATGCTTATGACTCTAAACACAATAAACAACTTTCTTTTTATCTGCTGTTCTTGGTCTGGTACTTTGTGCCACTGATGAGAAGGTGGCAGGTGGAATACTTCCCAGTGAGTTGTTGGTCCAAAACAATACAAGCTATTGCCAAGACTCTTGGTTGCCCATTAGAATTAGATGGTTAAGCCTTATTGCTGAAGACTTCACATGATGATGATTACAGGACACTTAGAAATCGGGCTGGAGCTGGGCTCGAAGCGTCCTTCCTCCTACTAGCTTCATGATGCTGGAAAGTGATATGCAGCCTGCTGGGTAGGGGTGGGGGAGTCATTAATAGGCTTAACCAGCAGTTGACTCTGCAAGTTACACATCTGTCCAGACAGGCAAAATGCACCCACTGGTGCAGTATTATGGGGGAAACCAACTGCTCTCTGATTGGAATTGAGGCCCACTTCCTGGAGGGAATTTACTTCTCCTTTGTAAAACCTAGTCAAAAGCCTATGGCTGGAGATTGTCATAAGCTCTGGAAGGAAGCTTCTACTGTTTGGATAAATAAATATCTTATGCCTACCAAACTGCTCTCAAAATATTTATGTTTATACCCACATGTTAACTGTATTCTCACTTTGGGTTAGAGAAATTTATCTTTTCTGATGTTGTTGGATACTGGGGAGTTTCAAAACCATCAAAATGCTGAGAAGTGACAGTTCAGCACTGACAGACATCTCTGTCACACCTTCCAAGGTTCAGAGACCATTGCAGAGGGAAGAGGTGATAGAAAGAATGTACAAGGTGAAAGATGTGTCTTATACACACAAAGTAGCCATTGCATTCATGATCTCACAGTGGTTGAGATTATCTACATAAGATCTGCATAATAGAGGGGGAAAATGACATCAAAATTGAAGAGGTGTGGTGGCGCATGCCTTTACTCCCAGCACTCGTGAGGCAGGGGTAGGAGGATCGCTGTGAGTTCGAAGCCAACCTGAGACTACATAGTGAATTCCAGGTCAGCTTGGGCTAGAGTGAGACCCTACCTCAAAAAAAAAAGAAAAAGAAAAAAGAAAAGAAAAAGAAATAGAAGAGAGACTAGTTAGAAAGAAGGGGTTTGGGGTGGAGAGATGGCTTAGCAGTTAAATGCTTGCCTGGGAAGCCTAAGGACCCCGGTTTGAGGCTCAATTCCCCAGGACCCACTTAGCCAGATGCACAAGGGGGTGCACGCGTCTGGAGTTCGTTTGCAGTGGCTGGAGGCCCTGGCGTGCCCATTCTTATTTCTCTCTCTATCTGCCTCTTTCTCTGTCACTTTCAAATAAATAAATAGAAATAAGCAAACAAAAAAAAATTAGAAAGAAGGGGGTTAGTGGAGGAGGAACATGGGAGCAGGGACAAAGGAGAGTGGTGGGAGGGGATTATGATCATGATATGTTATGCATATTATGGAAGTCACCAATAAAAAGTTTTAAAAAGTCAGTAAAAATAAAATTTGAAAATAATTTTAAAAAGCAATGAGCATCTGGGCTGGAGAGATGGCTTAGTGGTTAAGCGCTTGCCTGTGAAGCCTAAGGACCCCGGTTCCCCAGGTCCCACGTTAGCCAGATGCACAAGGGGGCGCACGCGTCTGGAGTTCGTTTGCAGATGCTGGAAGCCCTGGCGCGCCCATTCTCTCTCTCTCCCTCTACCTGTCTTTCTCTCTGTGTCTGTCGCTCTCAAATAAATAAATTAAAAAAAAAAAAAACAATGAGCATCTTAGTAAAAGAATCTACTTAAAATGGACATTATTCTTCAAAAGCCTGCTTTTATTTACCTGCTATATACAAATGCACAGCTGATAGAAACGGTAGCCTTTGAAGGGTAGGATGAGAACAGTTTGTCTGTATCTTTGTCTGTTTTGGAGACAGGGTCTCATTCATTAGCCCAAGCTGACTCCTGCATCAGCCTCCCCAGTACTGGGATTATAATTGTGAGTCACCATGCCCAGGAAGAATACTTTTTAATACTTCCTTTTCTGCCTCTTTTCCTATATTCACTTTTATTCTTTGTTAAATGTACAAATTAAAACATTTGGGCTGGAGAGATGGCTTAGCGGTTAAGCGCTTGCCTGTGAAGCCTAAGGACCCCGGTTCGAGGCTCGATTCCCCAGGACCCACGTTAGCCAGATGCACAAGGGGGCGCACGCGTCTGGAGTTCGTTTGCAGTGGCTGGAAGCCCTGGCGTGCTCATTCTCTCTCTTTCTCTCTCTCCCTCTTTCTCTCTCTGTCTGTTGCTCTCAAATAAATAAATAAAATTAAAAAAAACCATTATATTGAACACAACTGAAGAGCAAGAATGAATTTCTCCCTTAGCAATATTAAAGCATCTGTGAAAATATTTTTTGCATGTGTGTGTGTGTATGTGTGTGTGTGTGTGTGTGTGTGTGTGTGTGCGTGTGCATGTGGTGTGACTGCATACATGTGAAAGCCAGAAGACAGCCTCAGATGTCATTCATTAGGTGATGTTCATGTTGTTTTGAGACAGTTTTTCACTGGCCTGGAATTCACCAAGTAGGCTAGACTGGTTAATCAGAGAAGCCCAGGGATCTATCTGTCTCTGCCTCCCCAGTGCTAGGATTATATGTGTGTGTCGCCATACCTGGCATTTTTTAAACATGGGTTCTGGGGATTTAACTCAGGTTGTCATGCTACGGCAGGCAGAGCAACAGGGAACCTTCTGGGAATCTGGGAAAGCTAAGGAGCCCCTTAACCTGCTGTCTGACTAGAACCTCTGCCAGCTAGGCAGGCTCTGGCACTGATGACATCTGCCTGATGCTTTGCTTCCTTCCCAGCTGCAAACCTAGTTTTCTAGGCATCTCCCCAGAAACGCTCCTTATGGTGAAAGAACGTGTTCTCAACCTCCTGTGTAACATTACCGAACTGTTTTTATTTTATCAGATGTAATTCCATCTGTGGCACCTTCAGAGACACTCTATAACCTTTGTCAAACAAGAAAGGAAGAAGGTTTTTAAAGCACCTTTTGAGACGTAACTTGGAGAGCCACAAAAATGATGCATGTGGGTAATGACAGGGCACTTGATTACTCTCCCTTCCGGAGCCTACAGGCCACCGGGGTATGTCTTACTTTCTACAACTTCGTCATAGTAGAGAAGCACAACCCATGTCTGCCTTCCTTCCGAGTGCCTCTTCGTACTCCCTTGTGCTCAAAATCTACATGAATCTATCTTTAACAAATCCCCACTCCGCTTCATACCGCCTAGTCCTCAATTCTTTCTTGTACTGAAGCCATATGTTCTGGGTTTGCCTAAGCTGAGGCACCAGAAGATTAAGGGAATGCTTGGGCTGCGGAGGGTGACGTGGCATTGCGTCCCTGTGCCCTCACGCTGACTTCGCTTGCATAGCAAGCACTTCACAGGCTGAGCTATTTCCCCCACCCCTGTTGAAAAGATTTTCAAAGATATACTCACTCTATTTTGGTATACGGAATCTCCTTCAACTGCTCTTCTGACAACCCTGATGGATCCACGAGTTCCTTTCTGGAAGACAGTATTGGTGAAGGAAAAGCTGCGGTGCTGGCGTAGCGTCCAGCACGTGCCACAACTGGTAAGTATCCCCTCCTACTCTGTGTTAGGAAACTAGCAGAAGGGTCAGCGGGAGCGGAGGTGACCAAACTGGACCGCGCTCAAGAACAATGGGAGAGAGCCCTTTCATCCTTTCTACACCCACACTCTTCACTGTCCCCCACTGCCCACAGCAGGTCCGCCTCTCTCCAGTCTGGATTTTTTTTTTCATGTACATTTTATTTATTTTATTTTATTTTATTTATTTCATGTAGCATTTTATTTTTTTCTTATTTCAAATATAATTTTTAGTAAATGGACAATCAGGAGTCACTGTGTGGCATTTTCATACATGTATATCATTGTACTTTGCTCATAATTGTAACTCTCGGTCCTTTATTTCCTTTCCCCTGGTTCCCACTGGCTCCTTCCTTCACTTAAACAATCCCTCTTCTTCTTTCATGCGTGTATCTGTTTCAAAATAGGTAGTGAGCCTGGCGTGGAGGCACAATCCATTATTCCCAGCACTTGGGAGGCAGCGGTAGGAGGATCGCTGTGAGTTTGAGACCAGTCTAGGAGTACAAGGTAAGTTCCAGGTCAGCCTGGGCTCATGTTAGACCCTACCACAAAATTTTTTTAAAAAATTAGGTATTTATATATAATCAATATATAACTCATTCTTTTAGATCCCTTCTATCCCGTTTTGTTCCCTTCTACTTTCATATCATATATATATATTAACAGGTAGGTTCTAAATATTTGTCTTTCTGAGACTGAATTACTTTACTACTTTATTTAATGTATTTCCAGTTTTGTCCACTTTCTGACAAATTACATAATTTCACTCTCTTAAGAAAGTTGTATTGTTTATGTGTGGCTCATTTTCTTATCTATCCATGTGTTCAGGGGCATCTAGGCTTGTTCCACTTCTGGGCTACTATGAATACTGATGCAAGAAACGTGGATGAGCAAGTGTCTCTGAGCTGCTGACTCACAGTCATTTGTTTGTTTGTTTTTTTTAATTTTTAAAAAATTTTTTATTTATTTATTTATTTGAGAGCGACAGACTCAGAGAGAAAGACAGATAGAGGGAGAGAGAGAATGGGCACGCCAGGGCTTCCAGCCTCTGCAAACGAACTCCAGACGCGTGCGCCCCCTTGTGCATCTGGCTAACGTGGGACCTGGGGAACCGAGCCTCGAACCGGGGTCCTTAGGCTTCACAGGCCAGCGCTTAACCGCTACGCCATCTCTCCAGCCCTCATTTGGTTTTATACTCAGGAGCCACATAGCTCTGCTTGGAGTTTTTTCTCAGAAGCTTCCACACTGACTGCTCTAGGGTACATCTTCCAGCTGCATGGAAGGAGTCCTGCTTCCCACCAGCCTGTCTAGCGTTTATTGTCACTTGCATTTGACATCTAGTGTCTTCCTCAGTTGCTCTGCTCTTATATTTTTTTAAAATACATTTTTTATCAGGTAGGTTTATTTCAAGGGCTCGGAGGTAATTCTCAGGAACTCATGAAGTCAGTGTAGTATGTGGAATGTGCGAATGTGCAAACACCTCATTCTCACCAAGTTCACTCGTTCTGCAGCCTTCTATCCTGCAATCTCCCAGATTCACTTGTCAGTTTTCTTTTGTTTTCTTATTAGTTATGTATACAGTGTGAATCTTTAGGTTTTCACTTGTAAGTACCGGTCCGTCCGAGTCCTGGGGCCCTGCAGACAGCTGCTGGGGCGTCACCACTATGTGCCGCAGACACTGCGTAGTGAGGACCAAGAGGACGAGCTGCGGCATCGGACCGGAGCCCCCCTCATCTCAGGGTCTGAGGCTTCTCCTGGAACTGAAAGCGCGAACCTCAAACTCACGGGGCCCCCGTACTCACTGAATATGCTTCCATAGCTCTTCTTTCGCTTGGATGTCTGGGCTTCTCCTAAAAATGAGGAAACACAGCACTTACCTCTGCAGTCATGCTTCATCAACAATCTAACAGCTAACTTGAACACCTTCCAGACTGTTAGGACTATTCGCCAAATGAAACCAAACAAGGGAACACTGGACAGGAAAGCTATGACAATAATTACTGAAAAGACATCTGATAATTTGTTAGTATCACTGATGAAAAAAAAAAACACATAAAAAACAGTCACAACCAGGGCATTGCTTTTTTTTTTTTTTTTTTAAAGAGCTTAAGCAGGTGTGAGGGCACACACCTTTAATCCCAGTTCTCAGGAGGCAGAGGTACGAGGATCACCATGAATTCAAGGCTACCTGGAGACAGACTACATAGTGAACTCCAGGCCAGCCTGGACTAGTGTGAAACCCTACCTTGAAAAACCAAAATTAAAAAAATAATAATAAAAAAAAAAAGAGGCAGGGGAAAGGAGGGGAGGTAAAAGTAAAGAAAAGAATAAAAGAAAAGGTATTTAAACAAGCCTAGAACTACAGGGCCATATCCACAGCCCTCTAATAGTGACTAGATAACATAGCATGCTCCAAGTGCTCTAGAACCCAACCCACTAACTACTTCTAACTAAAGAACTAGTGAGGTGATGACTTTGGCCAATCCCTCAAGAGAACAGAGGTGTAAATAACAGGTCCAAAGAAAGGTATCAAAAGCCTAACAATTAAAAGAGGCAGAGTTAAGCAAAGTCACCGGTATGCCCCATGCTGTGGGATTTTTGCATTGATATCAGCTATTTTGAAGTTCAGTATCACATTCAACATGTGAGATCATTAATACTTTCATTTTTCTCAGTTAAGGAAACAAGTAAGGCATTTTGGCAGGTTTCCTGAGTCCACAGAATACAGTAAGCCATGAAATAGAGCAGTCACTGTGGCACATGCTTGTAATCCAAGTACTTGGGGAGACTGAGGTAGGAGAATTGAAACTTCGAGGCCAGCCTGAACTACACAGTAAGCTATATATTATAACCTAGTATTGCATTTTGTATACCATAGTGCACTTAACTGCTACTATTTTTGTCATCGTTAACTAAAGCTGTAAAAGGAAAGTTAAAGATCTTTATTTGGAGGATTCACAGTACCTAACAAATGTCTTGAGAATTCGTCATCAATATTCCTAGGTTGTCGGAATGAATTGGACTGAATGTCTTTTCTTCTCCTTTCTTCCCTCTCTTTCTAGTTAAATAAGCACTGGGAAGGTATTAAGCCCAACAATTCTACCACTGACATTCACCCAGCAATACTTCCCAGGAATTTCATGTTAAATATCTAATATCTAAATATCTAATACTCCTTTGTGTTTCACAGCATGCAACGTTAGTATTTTCAGTCAGTAAAAGCAGTACGACATCACCACCACCAGAGGGAGCTGGAGCACACAAGTCGAATCCAACAAAACAATTGAGCTTCACAGGCTCTTTACATAGCCCCAAAAGGTTTATTCATGCACAGAGCAGTTTAAAGCAAACTGACCTTTTGAAAAAACGAAAATAGTAAACCCTTAGGTCATAGCATTGGAGATGAAAAATGCACTAGGTGGTATTGGATCTCATAGCATTTTACTAGACAACCTTTAAAGAGCAGTTTTATATTTCATGCCACCATGTCTTTGGTTGCTTTGGCATGGTTTCTACTCTGCCATCCTACCTAAAAGTCTTGGAATAATAAATACAATTCTCTAGCTCTTCAATGGGGATTAAAAAAAAAAACTCATAATGAACAAGTAAGAATACATCATCGTGTTCTGATCTTTAATGGATAATTCCATACTTGCAGCAGCAATTTAAGAATGCAGGTATAATGGGCTGGAGCGATGGACTGGCGGTTAAGGCACTTGCCTGCAAAGCCAAAGGACCCAGGTTCAATTCCCCAGGACCACGTAAGCCAGATGCACAAAGTGGCGCATGCATCTGGAGTTCGTTTGCAGCTGCTGAAGGCTCTGGCGTGCCCATTCTCTCTCTCTCTCTCAAATAAATAAAATTAAATTTTTAAAAAAGAATGCAGGTATAAGCCAAACATGGTGGTGATGTCTGTATTTCCAGCTCTAGGGTGGTGGAATCAGGAGGATCATTTTAAGGTCTCCTCAGTTACATAGTGAAATCTAGGTCTGGGCTACTTAAGACCCTGTCTCAAAAAAAAAAAAAAAAAAAAAAAAAAAAAAATGACCACAATTGAGAGTTCAGTGATTCCCTGTATCTCTGACATGCAAATAGACATTATCACATGTATGATTGATTATAGACATATATTTTCATACTTTTTTATTTTTTGAGGTAGGGTCTCACTCTAGCCCAGGCCGAGCTAGAATTCACTATGTGGTCTCAGGGTGGCCTCCAATTCATGGTGATCCTCCTACCTCTGCCTTCTGAGTGCTGGGATTAAAGGTGTGCACCACCACGCCTAGCTTTTTAAAAATATACTTTTATACAAAAAACTTTAGCTACTTTTCTCAGATAATTCTCTAGTCATGGTTCCACTTTTAGAGAAAGCTATAGTTGTCCTCAATTCTCTCTGAGCCAAATTCCAATTTCTAATGAGTTTATATAAAATGACTCATTCTATGCTTTTCATTTCATCCCCCTGCCTCATCTCAAGGAGAAAATAAAATAACTTAGGTGTTTCTGGAGACAAACTCAGGCCTGGAGAACTTACTAACAGTGTAACTGCCATTCCTTTTACCATGTCACAAGTGCTTTCCACACGAAATCTGACTTAATCCCATGAGTGTGGTGTTGCGCGTGCGGTAGAGACAAGTAGGTGGGAATTTCACGTGGAGATCAGGTAATTAGTTAAGACTGAGCCGCAGAATGCGAGCGGAGCTCTGGAAACAGTGTGTAGCAGACATTTTCTTTATTGTCGATAAAGCACACTTTTTATGTCTTAACTCACAAAGGACAGCTTGTTTTATACATAGTAATTGTGCAGATTTAGCTAACCACTTGACATTTCCATGTGACTGCCCATTTAGCACCTGGAACCTAACTAAAGAGAAATCTGGGTTTTCCCCACCCCATCCCTTCACGCCTTACTAAAATGTCCTGGCCACTCATTTCTAGGCAACGAAAAGCACCATGCACACGTCCCCCCACAGCGCAGGTCCGGGAGCTGAGCCTCAAACTACATACCCGCCCCTGCGGTCCCCAGCCAGCGCCACCACCTTCTCAGGGCTACAGCCATCTCGCTCTTGGACCCTGAGAAAATTTCCTAATTGATTTTTCTGCTTCTTCCATTCTTCAGTCTGCTTGTTACTTAGCAAGGGAAACTCTGGAATGAAACCATCTTCACACAAATAGCTTTATTTTTCTACCTTAAATGGACTCTGTCCATATCCTCTATCTGCTTAACCAACTATAATAATGAGAATGATCTCCAAAAGATCCACCCAAAATTAATTAATTCTGTTTCAGAGAGATCTACATCTGTCAATAGGTCATCTCATACAACCACACTGGTCTCAGATAATCCTACATGTGACCTGATCTTTTTTGTTTTGTAGAAAACAGTTTTATTCAAGTAAAAATTTAAAGTACCATCAGATTTTTTCTTTCTGATTTCAGCTGATCTGATAAGAGACAATTCCCAATTTAGATGCATTTCTCTGACTCAAGAGAATTTCTTTTTTTCTTTTCTTTCTTTTTTTTTTTTTTTTTTTTTTGAGGTAGGGTCTCACTCTGGTCCAGGCTGACCTGGAATTAACTCTGTAGACTCAGGGTGGCCTTGAACTCACAGCGATCCTCCTACCTCTGCCTCCCAAGTGCTGGGATTAAAGGCGTGCGCCACCACGCCCGGCAAGAGAATTTCTTTATTTCTGCTTCTATCCACACAAAAGTGACTGGTATCAGAGGGTGCCACCCGTGCCCATGCTCAATAGCTATCCCAAAACTAAAATATACAAAGGGACAGTCTCCAGACGTGACCCCACAAGATGAATTCCTCACCCCTCACCCCACTTCTGCGTCACATCTGCATCACTCCCTTCCTCCTTCGCTCCACCCAGCTTGCTTCAGCTGTCTGCTGACAGACGTCTTTCCTGAAGCAATAGTCTCACTGGGCTAAGGAGGCAGAGATCAGAACTAGAGGACACTAAGCAGGATGAAGCTGAACTGCAGGACAGAAGGAAAAAGGGACAGCTCTGGAGACTCCAGAAGTCTGTATGTAGTCTTCCTTAGAATATGTCCAGCACATGTTCTCTGAACACAACCTGCGTATGAGCAGGTGGGCTCTGAGAAGCCCCACAGAGAACAGCAGCCGCTGCAAGGCTGATAGGAACAGAAGGTCAGCGCGGGGGGTGGGGGGTGGTATCTGCTGCAGTCACCATGGAAAAACCATGCTGAGCATTGTGTCCACTCAATTAAGATCCCAGAAGGCCAGGTTTTGAGTGAGAACAAGCCTACAGTTCAGAATGTATTCAACACTAATGACAAACCCCAAAATGTTATACTTGATGGGCACATAAAACAAGCCTGATCAAGAAGAGTGACAGGAATTTAACTGCCCACCTGAAAAAAAATGTGGACACTTTACCGAGATTAAGAAATATATCACTAAGAAATATACCATTAAAAACTAAGTTGATCTAATTCTTTCACTATTAAAATAAAGAAGAAAAATCCACATACAATCACCTGAAGAGAGGTAGAAAAAAATCTTACAATAAGCTGGATGTGTTAACTCAGGAGGCAGAGGTAGGAAGATCACTGTGAGTTCGAGGTCAGCCTGGGTCTACAAAGTAAGTCCTATGTCAGCTTGGGCTAGAGCAAGACCCTACCTGAAAAAAAAAAAATCAAATAAAAATAAATAAATAAAAATCTATTAAAGAACAAAAGCCTTCATTCTCACCAAACTAAGAACAAAAGGTCTCTTCCTCTGTCTTAAAACTAGCATCACGCTTAATGTGCTCAGCATGATACACTGCTGATAAAAATAAAGCGATACTCTGGGTTAAGCATCCAAAACTGAGAAGAGTCTCTATTATTACCACAGCACACTGGGACCTTGGCCATAGCCTCTTGGAGTTATCTGCTGGCCTCTGACAAATGGATCATGAGCTCTCAATTTTCTTCTGGTAAACTTCTGCCTGGCTGTCTTGGAGCTCTCAAGTACCTACTCAGTTTATTCCTGAATCAACTTCCCAACATCCTTTCCTGGCCCACTTAGACACTGCACCCTCCTTCCAAGAAGAAGCAACATCACACATTATGGCTGACCACCTAGGATCACAAATGGATTTGTATTTAGTCCAAGCTCTTTTGACAAAGGCATGTTTTTTGGTCAATGCAGTATAAGTGGGTGCCCTAAATCTTGATGCATGCATGCATACAGACACAGACACACACATACTCAGCTCATAGAAAATTGACCCTAGCAATCTCAGCATGATGGGGTAATTGTACTTACACATGGCATTGCCTGCCTACCAACACTGTGGTTAATGAATCAATGACTCACTCTCTACTTCTCACACCTAGTAATTTGTTGAAGGGACATTCACAGCTGGTTCAGTCTGGAACACAACTTTAGAGAATTCTGTAAAGTCAGACGAGAGAAGCAGCAGGTATTTCAATACCAGCTGGGCTTCAAAACAAAACGGATTCTCCCTATTCGTCTATAAGATGTATTTGTTGAAAAACAACACAAAATAAAACTATGATTTTGATACCTTGTTCCCATGACATTTTGTTTTGGTTATGCTCCAACTTGCAAGACTTCAAATATAGTTAATGAATGCCACAAATGCACTAAGGTGAAAGGGCCGAAACCCAACGAGGTTGAGATAAAGCCCTCTTTAGGAGGCCTGAGCACCTGGGCACTACTTCAAGCTCAGTGTTTTTGAAGGAAGGTGTAAAGGGAGCCTACATACGAGCGAGATCTGTGTCTAGATCGCCTGTTGTTAAGGTCCGCTTGATTTTTTTCCTTTTGTCTTCTTAATACAGCTTCCCATTGAGGTGCTGAGTCAACCATATCGTTCTCATGTCGTATTCTGAAAAACAAAAAACCAACCATCCATC
Source organism: Jaculus jaculus (assembly GCF_020740685.1). Classification (NCBI taxonomy): domain Eukaryota; kingdom Metazoa; phylum Chordata; class Mammalia; order Rodentia; family Dipodidae; genus Jaculus; species Jaculus jaculus. Next base: position 49,531,442 of record NC_059114.1, on the reverse strand, counting down.
TAAAGTTAACACCCAGGTTAGGCATGGTGGCACACGCCTGCAATGTTGGCACTCAGGAGGCTTGAGGTGGGAGAATCAGGACTCCAAGGCCAGTCTAGACTACAAAGAACAGCAAAAAACAGTAAAGTTAAGGTCTATAGATAGTGCCTTGTCTCCATTACCCAAGAATGAGCACTAACAACTCTACTAAGGACAGCCCTCAGAGAAAGGGAGACTAGGGAAGAGAAGATATAAGGCTACAATCTTTGTAAAAAATAATAATAATAGTAGGTAAAAATAGTGCCTTCATCTTAAGCTTGCTTTTAAGAGCTACACAGCAGAAATTTTATTTATATCACTGAAAGATAAGAATGTATTAATTGCATTAATATATTCTTACACATACAATTGTGTGTATACCTATAAGCATATATACACAAATACAAATTTGCCATATTTATATGAAGTATGCAGAGATATATTTTTTTATTTTCAGAATTCTGTGACTTAAAATTTACTAATAAAAAGATGTGTCAAATAAAACTCATTTAGAACATGGTGCATATGCTCACAGCATTTGGGAAGTGGAGACAGGAGGATCAGAAGTTCATGGGCAGCTATCCAGAGAGTTTGGTGCCAGCTTGGGCTACATACCACCTTGTTTCAAAAAGTAAGTTTTAAATAAAGAAACAGTGTCATGTACACTACTAATCTTAAGTTATGAAATGCCATTTTTAATATGCTAGTTATAGTGCAATATCTTTACTAAAAGTTTACTTGGAAATACTCATAAAAATTCACAGCAATTGCCAAAGTTCTCATGGGCCAGAAGTTTCATCATTTAAGGAAGAAAACTAGCAAAGTACTGAGTATTAGCAGGTGAATAAGCACATACCGTTCTGATGGGTTCTCCTCCAATGTGTAAGATGGGAGGCAAATGCATCCAGTGTGGCCAGGAGCCAGGCAGTGAACATAAGTGTGGGAAGGAGGTGTAAGGGAGCAAAGGCTCTGGCCATGTGATATCACAGGACAGTGTGACCAGATCTCCCCCACCACCCTTTTTGTGTGTATAAAATGTATGCACATATATGGGCCCTTGAAGCACCCTATGTGCTTGCCTACTATGGCTGGAGTAGGATATTTGGGTGTCCTGTTCCATCACTCTTTCATCCATTCTGGTTTTCAGCCAGAGGCGCGCGCTCTCTCTCCCTCCCTCCCTCTCTCTCTCTCTCTCTCTCTCTTTCCCTGAGATAGGGTCTCACTCTAGCCCAGGCTGACCTGGAATTCACTCTGTAGTCTCATGGTGGCCTTGAACTCATGACAATCCTCCTATCTCTGCCTTCCAAGTGCTGGGATTAAAGGTGCAGTCTCTTTTTATTTATTTATTTATTTTTATTTTATTATTTTTTTTCCATTTTGGGGGGTAGGGGCTTCACTCTAGCCCAGGTTGACCTAGAATTCACTATAAAATCTCAAGGTGGCCTTGAACTCACGGCCATCCTTCTACCTCTGCCTCCCGAGTGCAGGGATTAAAGGTGTGCGCCACCCCGCCTCCCAAGCCAGAGTCCCTTACTGAAGCAGAGCTTGCCAGTTTTTGGTAGCTCCAGCAAATCCTGGGTCTCTGCTTCCCTATGGGACCTGGGATACAAGCGTGAGTAGCCACCCCAGGTCTTCATGTGGGTTCTAGAGACTTGCACTCCAGTCATTCCTGGCCCAATGCTTGCACATCAACCACATAATCAACCACAGTCATGTCTGTGCAGACGTCTTTGCATTCCTCACTTTCAGCACTTACACAGACTGAGGAAGGATATCTGCATTTGCATATAAAGTACAAGCCAGAAAATAGAGATAAATATTTATTCCACGTCGAATTAAACAGTGTTATGCAACAAAACTTCAAGTTGAAGATGGGCATGGTGGCGCACACCTTTAATCCCAGCACTCGGGAGGTAGAGGTAGGAGCATCTCTGTGAGTGCGAGGCCACCCTGAGACTACATAGTGAATTCCAGGTCAGCCTGGCTAGAGTGAGACCCTACCTCGAAAAAAAAAAAAAATTCAAGTTGAAAACAACAATATCTTATGAGGAAGAAGTTACTTGAATCTCCAGATTAAAGGGGAAATGTGTTAAGCAAAACTTATCTGAAATGTACCCCAAGTCTTTGAAGTGTATTTTCTCGCTAGAGCTCTCATTCTCAGGCTATACTTGAGGATTCAAAGGAAATGGTCATGGCATTTTTTTTTTCCACATTGAGGAAGACTGTTCTTCTCGTGACATGTATGGAATAAATTAAAACTAAACTTATACTGCTATACCTAAGCATCAGAAATGAGAAATACACTACTTGAGGTCATTCATCATTAATTTGAAACGAAGACTTCTTTTTGAAAGTGCCATATGGACACACTCATTTATGTATGGGCATGTGCCTATGTAAACACACTTTCATGGCCTTCCACATGTAACCTGATGGTCAGAAACCCACCAAGGCCTGCTGGTAGAACCAGTCATGAACACTCCCAGGACTGAGGGATCAGAGCCAGGAGAAGGCTGTCAAAGGGAAGGTGTCAGGCCAGCAAACAGAACCTCCCCTCCCACAGAAACCCACACCTTGAACCCTGGGCCTGAGATTAGACCTAAAATCCAATGCTCCTACCTTCTACCTCAGTGGTCTCTTCAGTGATGGCTTCCACTCTCATGGAATACTTGCACAGTTCATGGGCAGCATTCACTTGTACAACATGATGTATTTTTATCAGCAAGTCAGGATTCAGAAGTACCCTACTAGCAAAACTGAGGCCTGACTTTTGCAAACATACCTATCATGCAACTCAGCAGGTTAACCTTCACACGTGGACTTTATGCTGATAATAATAATAATAAATAGGGCTGGAGAAATTTCCTGGAAGTTAAGGTGCTTGCCTGCAAAGCCTAAGGACCAAGGTTTGATTCTCCAGGCCCCACATAGGCCAGATACACAAGGGGACACATGCTTCTGGAGTTCATCCGAAGTGCCTGGAAGTCCTGGCCTGCCCATTCTCTCTCTCTCTAATAGATAAGTAAAAATAAAACTTAAAAAAAAAATAAACCTCTTACAACACACTCATATACAGTTCTTTTATTTTGCTAATAAGGACTAAATCAGAACACCTTTCATAGTATAATGTGTACTTTTATTTTTCAAAATGAAAAGTCTCGAGGGCAGTGAAAGCTGCCAATTAATATTAGTTGGGATGTGCATGCTTTGAAAACAAATGCCCTCTGCTGGTGATGCTGCTTCATAAATATTCCAAGAAGGCACATTAAAAATGTAAGGCCCTTTGGGAGTCCCAATAGAAGCTCAGCCTCCTGAGTAATGGTGGTGTGGCTGCCTCAGTCTGTAATGAAGTTTGAAATTACACCCTTACAAAAGACCTCTGGTTAATGGTGCCTCATTACCAGAATGAAAGTGTCATTTCTTCCTTTACCAGCCTGCTCCAGAAAACACAGGTGCAGCCTGGAAATGAAAAATAATAACCCTACCACTGAGAAGCAAGAATAATTTAGCACCCAGCCCCTAAGAAGCAAGAATTATATATTTTTTTTAAAAAAGTAAGTGAATAAAGGAAATCTTTAAATAAAAAAATCTCCTATAAAAAAGTCTCCTATAATGATTTTTTTTTTTTTCCTTTGTGAGACAGTCTCTTTATATAGCCCAAACTCCTAATCCTCCTGGCCTTGAACTTCAGGTACAGGGATAGCCTCTTATTTAAATTTTTTTTTTCATTTATGAGGAGATAGAGAATGAATGGATGAGAGAAAGAATGGGAGCATAAGGACCTCTTACCACTGCAAACAAACTCCAGACAAATGTGCCACTTTGTGCATCTTGCTTTACATGGGTACTGGGGAATCGAACCCAGGCCATCAGGCTTTGTAAGCAAGCACCTCAACTAATGAGCCCAGTCTCCAGTTCTGATTCTCATTATTTTTCAAGTATGTATTTTATTTATTTGGGAGAAAGAGCAAGAAAAAGAGAGAGAAGAGAAAGAATGAGAGTGTCAGGGACTCTAGCCACTGCAAATGAACTCCAGATGCAAGTGCCACCTTGTGCATCTGGCTTATGTGGGTACTGGGGAATTAAACCTGGGTCCTTAGGCTTCACAGGCACATGCCTTAACTGCTAAACCAAATCTCCAGGCCTGATTCTTACATTTAAGTCTCATTTATTTTTAGATGCAGGATATATAAGTATTTGTTTTTTTGCTTCTATCTTTATTTTAATTTTTAAAAATATTTTATTTTATTTGAAAGAGAGGGAGAGACAGAGAATGGGCACATCAGGGCCTCTAGCCACTACAAAGGAACTCCAGATGCTTGCACCACCTTGTGCATCTGGCTTTATGTGGCTACTGGGGAATCGAGCTCTGATCCTTACACTTTGCAGTAAGCACCTTAACCACCAACCCATCGCTCCAGCCCCTATATTTTAATTTTGACATAAGGATTTACCTCATAAGGAATAAAAACACTAAAAGCTTGAAACTGGCACACAACTTTTAAGTCAAAACGTGCTCTTACGTCACAACCATGAAGTTGTCAAAGAGAGAAAAAAAAAGACTGTATAGTACTCCATATTGTAGATTTAGCCATTTTTACAGATTCTTAAGGGTGAACCTCAAAACATCAACATGTTTCTTTCCTTCTGCATATCCTGTCTATCTCCAGCTGTGAGTGTTGTCAGCAGCTGGTGTAGGAGGCATATCGGAACCCGGCTTCTGTTTTTTAAGTACTCTATGAGGAAGAGGGTTTTCAAATGGAGCCAATTTCAACATAGTTTCAGAACAGGAGAATCCAAACATATTCTTTCCATTTCTCACCATATCTTTACTCTCTACTTCTAGGTGCCTAGGAAATTCAGGGTTTTTTTTTGTTTTGTTTTGTTTTTACTGCATTTGACATTTAATTAAAGCTTAAAGAAGCTTTTGAAGATAAAATGCCATATAATCATTTGATAAAAATAATGAAGATAGTAACTGGTCCTATTTATTCTTTCTTTCTTCCCTTTCTGCCCTTCTGCATAAATCTCCACATCACAAATGATCTATTACGCAAGTCCCGCAGGCTCTACTTTGTCACCTCTCTTTATTGATTTCGTGTTTACACTAGCACTTAATTCACTGAGATAAAGGCCATGTTTAATGCTGAACACAGGAAGTCTTTAGGAGCAGATGCATGAATAAGCTTCGAGCCCCTCGCTCATGACTTCTGTCTGGCTCCAGCTTTGGAGACTGGACAACTGCTTATCTCCTTCAGGCAAGTCTCAGTTTCCTCATGAGCAAAATTACTGCCAAGATCTTTTTTAGCTTTAAAACTCAATGTTTCTCTATTTAGATTTTATTTCTAATCCAGTCAAAGACACTGGGGAAACCTCAGCTCTCTGACTACAGTGTAAAGCTCCAGACAATTGCTTCATGTGGCTGCTCCATTGTTAAAATTAAATCAGTGGGTCCCAACTGATTGGGACCTTATTCTCATCAACCACATTCATTTTTGGCTCACCTCTTTTGACATAGTCTTCATTTATTTTTCAGTACATTTTCCTCCCTAGGGAAATTTATTGGTTCAGGCATCTGCTGTCTTATTCCCTAAAGGCCAGCAAAAAGTTCACTTGCCTTCCCCACCAGCAAGACATTATTTTTATTTGCTCATAAATATGTTTTGCTCTCTTCCATTTACTCCTTGTGTTCCTGCTATGAAAATGGAGGACTTTTAGTGCTGTGCTACCTAGAAATTCTACTTTTTCTCATGATTTAAAATCTGTTTCACTCTCCCTCATTTATCTAATATCATTTCTTCGGCGTTGTGGTCTTTTATTTCCACAGCCATCTCTGCCAATGTTGATTACACTCTGGAAGCCCCACTTCACCCACATCTCAAGTCTGCATCTTGCTATGACCTACTGAAGCAGAGATGAGAAGCCCTTGCTGGCATGTGTTACCTGGAGAAGGCAATCAGCTTTGTGTGAACTGTCTAATCTGTAACTACAGTTCACACTTGCTTGCTGCCCCCAGTCAGAACAGCACAACAGGGGATGTTTGCCCAGAAGCAGGCTATCTATTTTCAGACTTTGTGGAAGAATGCCCTCAAGGCTTAAGCTTAGTAATGCCCTTTTATTAATTTTATTTTTTTAAAGAAATATTTTTATTTACTTATTTGAGAGAGAGAGAGAGAAAGAGAAAGAAACAGGCAGGTCGAGAGAAAGAATAGGCGTGCAAGGGCCTCTGGCCATAGCAAACTCCAGATAAACGTGCCTTCTTGTGTAGCTGGCTTTCATGGGTACTGGGGAATTGAACCTAAGTCCTATGGCATTGAAGCCAGGTGCCTTAACCGCTAGGCCATCTCTCCAGCCCCTGCCCTTTTATTTTAAAGCCACGTTCACAACAAAATTCTACCTAAACCATGATCTTCTCCACTCACCCCATTTGTCTATATTGTCCCTGCGAGTTACACTGCTGAATTTCAGCCACAAAAGTATGCCTCTTCCTTTATTTAGAAAAGTAATATAAAAGGCCTTTTAAGACCTATTTTAAAACTTAGTGTACTCTTCAAATACTAAATAACAGTACTAGAGTAATTAACCTAAAGGATCATCAAAGAAGCAGGGGAGGAAACTCTAGTGTTTGTGATCCAAAGAACCCATGTTTCTGGGCTGGGGAGATAGCTTGGTGGCTAAAGACACTGCTTGCAAAGACTGCTGGCCAGGGTTCAAGTCAGATATGCAATGTGACGCATGCACCTGGAGTTCATTTGCACTGGCAAGAAGCCCTAGCATACCCATTCTCTCTCTCTCCCTCTTTCAAATAAATGAATAAACAAATTAAGTTAGTAAATAAATGAATACAGCTGGGGAGATGGCTCAGCAGTTAAAGGCACTAACTTGCAAAGTCTGCCAGCCAGGGTTCAAGTCAGGTGCACAATGGGCATATGCATCTGGAGTTCATTTGCAGTGACAAGACATGTGCATGCCCAAACTTATCCGTCTCTTTCAAATAAATTAATTAGATAGTTAAATAAATAGACTCCATGTTCAAACACTAACCTCAGATTTGTTCATATTAAAAAAATATTTTATTTTTATGTATTTAATTGAGAGAGGGAGAGACAGAAAGAAAGAGTTGCCAAGGCATCCAGCCACTGCAAACGAACTCCAGATGCATGTGCCACCTTGTTCATCTGGCTTAAGAGGGTCCTGGGAAATTGAACCTGGGTCCTTTGGCTTTGCAGGTAAATGCCTTAACCACTAAGCCATCTCTCCAGCCCTTGTTCATTTGTTGTTTAGGGGAGCCAGTCCCAATTTCCATACCTTCCAGGAACTGTAGATAACACAGGGCAACAAACAGTCTCATTAGTTTAATACCACCTGTCTGTGAAGGACCTTCTTGGACTTTTCACAAAACATCCACTATCTCTGGGATCTTTGCAGATCTAGGCATGGCAGATATTCTTTCAATTTGCAGTGGAGAAATGAGGACTTAGAGTAAAGAAACTGGTTCACAGCCACAGAACTTTTCAAAGACATTCATTGTCACAACGTAACCCTGTTAACTGGCACAAACACGCTGAGATATATCACTTATGTTTATGATGTAAATCTACCAGATAAAATCAGGGAAAGGTCCAGCTGGTCTCCTGCTGCCAATTTGCTCTAGTCCTGCTCCTGCCCCCGTTTCTCTCATTTCTCTTACTCTCATAATCCTCCCTAGGCTGCCGTTACCTCCACTTTGCCACTTAGGTGGAAAACCCTGGACCACGTGTCTGTGTCACTCACCCCTCCAAATCTCCCACTTCAAAATTCTAGGAGCTTAGCAACACATCCAAGCTAATGAATGAGTGAGTAATCCGAGGATTCTCCCCAGCAATGCCCCAAGGACAAGTGATTTCCACCATGGGCACAGAGGATATTTCACAGACTGCTTTCCCTGAATGTGAAGAATGCTTATTAAGTTCAAGGTATTTACAAGAAAGGTCAGGACATGAAAGGGTTTATTATGATAAGTTTACATCCTTTGTCTTGCTTTAACATATTTCCTGGGCATATACCATGGGCTAAAAGCTATAATCTTAAACTGACTGACCTTTGATTTCAGGGAAAAGACTCAAAGTTCTAGCCAGCAAAAGCTAATATTATCTAATATTCACATGGATAATTAAGTTCAATATGCCTGCACATTGGTAGGCTTCTGAGACGTCCTAACAGAAGAAGGGGGACTCTCATCTGAGACGTCCTGACAGAAGAAGGGGCTCTCATCTGAGACGTCCTGACAGAAGAAGGGGGCTCCCATCTGAGACGTCCTGAAGGAGAAGGGGGCACTCATCTGAGACGTCCTAACAGAAGAAGGGGGCTCCATTCTGAGACGTCCTGACAGAAGAAGGGGGCTCTCATCTGAGACGTCCTGACAGAAGAAGGGGGCTCTCATCTGAGACGTCCTGACAGAAGAAGGGGGCTCTCATCTGAGACGTCCTGACAGAAGAAGGGGGCTCCCATCTGAGACGTCCTGACAGAAGAAGGGGGCTCCCATCTGAGACGTCCTGACAGAAGAAGGGGGCTCCCATCTGAGACGTCCTGACAGAAGAAGGGGGCTCTCATCTGAGACGTCCTGACAGAAGAAGGGGCTCTCATCTGAGACGTCCTGACAGAAGAAGGCGGCTCCCATCTGAGACGTCCTGACAGAAGAAGGGGGCTCCCATCTGAGACGTCCTGACAGAAGAAGGGGGCTCCCATCTGAGACGTCCTGACAGAAGAAGGGGGCTCCCATCTGAGACGTCCTGACAGAAGAAGGGGGCTCTCATCTGAGACGTCCTGACAGAAGAAGGGAGCTCTCATCTGAGACGTCCTGACAGAAGAAGGGGGCTCTCATCTGAGACGTCCTGACAGAAGAAGGGGCTCTCATCTGAGACGTCCTGACAGAAGAAGGGGGCTCTCATCTGAGACGTCCTGACAGAAGAAGGGGGCTCTCATCTGAGACGTCCTGACAGAAGAAGGGGGCTCCCATCTGAGACGTCCTGACAGAAGAAGGGGGCTCCCATCTGAGACGTCCTGACAGAAGAAGGGGGCTCCCATCTGAGACGTCCTGACAGAAGAAGGGGGCTCCCATCTGAGACGTCCTGACAGAAGAAGGGGACTCTCATCTGAGACGTCCTGACAGAAGAAGGGGGCTCCCATCTGAGACGTCCTGACAGAAGAAGGGGACTCTCATCTGAGACGTCCTGACAGAAGAAGGGGCTCTCATCTGACACGTCCTGAAGGAGAAGGGGGCTCCCATCTGAGACGTCCTGACAGAAGAAGGGGGCTCCCATCTGAGATGTCCTGACAGAAGAAGGGGCTCTCATCTGAGACGTCCTGAAGGAGAAGGGGGCTCCCATCTGAGACGTCCTGACAGAAGAAGGGGCTCTCATCTGAGACGTCCTGAAGGAGAAGGGGGCTCCCATCTGAGACGTCCTGACAGAAGAAGGGGGCTCCCATCTGAGACGTCCTGACAGAAGAAGGGGACTCTCATCTGAGACGTCCTGACAGAAGAAGGGGCTCTCATCTGAGACGTCCTGACAGAAGAAGGGGGCTCTCATCTGAGACGTCCTGACAGAAGAAGGGGGCTCTCATCTGAGACGTCCTGACAGAAGAAGGGGGCTCCCATCTGAGACGTCCTGACAGAAGAAGGGGGCTCTCATCTGAGACGTCCTGAAGGAGAAGGGGGCTCCCATCTGAGACGTCCTGACAGAAGAAGGGGGCTCTCATCTGAGACGTCCTGACAGAAGAAGGGGCTCTCATCTGAGACGTCCTGACAGAAGAAGGGGGCTCCCATCTGAGACGTCCTGACAGAGGAAGGGGGACTCTCATCTGAGACGTCCTGACAGAAGAAGGGGCTCTCATCTGAGACGTCCTGACAGAAGAAGGGGGCTCCCATATGAGACGTCCTGACAGAAGAAGGGGCTCTCATCTGAGACGTCCTGACAGAAGAAGGGGGCTCTCATCTGAGACGTCCTGACAGAAGAAGGGGCTCTCATCTGAGACGTCCTGACAGAAGAAGGGGACTCTCATCTGAGACGTCCTAACAGAAGAAGGGGGCTCCCATCTGAGACGTCCTGAAGGAGAAGGGGGCTCCCATCTGAGACATCCTGACAGAAGAAGGGGCTCCCATCTGAGACGTCCTGACAGAAGAAGGGGCTCTCATCTGAGACGTCCTGACAGAAGAAGGGGACTCTCATCTGAGACATCCTGACAGAAGAAGGGGGCTCCCATCTGAGACGTCCTGACAGAAGAAGGGGGCTCTCATCTGAGATGTCCTGACAGAAGAAGGGGGCTCCCATATGAGACGTCCTGAGAGAAGAAGGGAGCTCTCATCTGAGACGTCCTGACAGAAGAAGGGGGCTCTCATCTGAGACGTCCTGACAGAAGAAGGAGCTCCCATCTGAGACGTCCTGACAGAAGAAGGGGCTCTCATCTGAGACGTCCTGACAGAAGAAGGGGGCTCCCATCTGAGACGTCCTGACAGAAGAAGGGGGCTCCCATCTGAGACGTCCTGACAGAAGAAGGCGGCTCCCATCTGAGACGTCCTGACAGAAGAAGGGGCTCTCATCTGAGACGTCCTGACAGAAGAAGGGGACTCTCATCTGAGACGTCCTGACAGAAGAAGGGGCTCTCATCTGAGACGTCCTGACAGAAGAAGAGGGCTCTCATCTGAGACGTCCTGACAGAAGAAGGGGCTCTCATCTGAGACGTCCTGACAGAAGAAGGGGACTCTCATCTGAGACGTCCTGACAGAAGAAGGAGCTCCCATCTGAGACGTCCTGACAGAAGAAGGGGCTCTCATCTGAGACGTCCTGACAGAAGAAGGGGGCTCCCATCTGAGACGTCCTGACAGAAGAAGGCGGCTCCCATCTGAGACGTCCTGACAGAAGAAGGGGGCTCTCATCTGAGACGTCCTGACAGAAGAAGGGGGCTCCCATCTGAGACGTCCTGACAGAAGAAGGGGGCTCCCATCTGAGACGTCCTGACAGAAGAAGGGGGCTCCCACCTGAGACGTCCTGACAGAAGAAGGGGGCTCCCATCTGAGACGTCCTGACAGAAGAAGGGGGCTCTCATCTGAGACGTCCTGACAGAAGAAGGGGGCTCCCATCTGAGACGTCCTGACAGAAGAAGGGGGCTCTCATCTGAGACGTCCTGACAGAAGAAGGGGGCTCCCATCTGAGACGTCCTGACAGAAGAAGGGGCTCTCATCTGACACGTCCTGACAGAAGAAGGGGGCTCTCATCTGAGACGTCCTGACAGAAGAAGGGGGCTCCCATCTGAGACATCCTGACAGAAGAAGGGGGCTCTCATCTGAGACGTCCTGACAGAAGAAGGGGGCTCTCATCTGAGACGTCCTGACAGAAGAAGGGGACTCTCATCTGAGACGTCCTAACAGAAGAAGGGGGCTCTCATCTGAGACGTCCTGAAGGAGAAGGGGGCTCCCATCTGAGACGTCCTGACAGAAGAAGGGGGCTCCCATCTGAGACGTCCTGACAGAAGAAGGGGCTCTCATCTGAGACGTCCTGACAGAAGAAGGGGACTCTCATCTGAGACGTCCTGACAGAAGAAGGGGGCTCCCATCTGAGACGTCCTGACAGAAGAAGGGGGCTCCCATCTGAGACGTCCTGACAGAAGAAGGGGGCTCCCATCTGAGACGTCCTGACAGAAGAAGGGGGCTCTCATCTGAGACGTCCTGACAGAAGAAGGAGCTCCCATCTGAGACGTCCTGACAGAAGAAGGGGCTCTCATCTGAGACGTCCTGACAGAAGAAGGGGGCTCCCATCTGAGACGTCCTGACAGAAGAAGGGGGCTCTCATCTGAGACGTCCTGACAGAAGAAGGGGGCTCCCATCTGAGACGTCCTGACAGAAGAAGGGGGCTCCCACCTGAGACGTCCTGACAGAAGAAGGGGGCTCTCATCTGAGACATCCTGACAGAAGAAGGAGGCTCCCATCTGAGACGTCCTGACAGAAGAAGGGGCTCTCATCTGAGACGTCCTGACAGAAGAAGGGGGACTCTCATCTGAGACGTCCTGACAGAAGAAGGGGCTCTCATCTGAGACGTCCTGACAGAAGAAGGGGCTCTCATCTGAGACGTCCTGACAGAAGAAGGGGCTCTCATCTGAGACGTCCTGACAGAAGAAGGGGCTCTCATCTGAGACGTCCTGACAGAAGAAGGGGGCTCTCATCTGAGACGTCCTGACAGAAGAAGGGGGCTCCCATCTGACACGTCCTGACAGAAGAAGGGGGCTCCCATCTGAGACGTCCTGACAGAAGAAGGGGGCTCCCATCTGAGACGTCCTGACAGAAGAAGGGGGCTCTCATCTGACACGTCCTGACAGAAGAAGGGGCTCTCATCTGACACGTCCTGACAGAAGAAGGGGGCTCTCATCTGAGACGTCCTGACAGAAGAAGGGGGCTCCCATCTGAGACGTCCTGACAGAAGAAGGGGGCTCTCATCTGAGACGTCCTGACAGAAGAAGGGGGCTCTCATCTGAGACGTCCTGACAGAAGAAGGGGACTCTCATCTGAGACGTCCTAACAGAAGAAGGGGGCTCTCATCTGAGACGTCCTGAAGGAGAAGGGGGCTCCCATCTGAGACGTCCTGACAGAAGAAGGGGGCTCCCATCTGAGACGTCCTGACAGAAGAAGGGGCTCTCATCTGAGACGTCCTGACAGAAGAAGGCGACTCTCATCTGAGACGTCCTGACAGAAGAAGGGGGCTCCCATCTGAGACGTCCTGACAGAAGAAGGGAGCTCTCATCTGAGACTCCTGACAGAAGAAGGGAGCTCTCATCTGAGACGTCCTGACAGAAGAAGGGGGCTCTCATCTGAGACGTCCTGACAGAAGAAGGAGCTCCCATCTGAGACGTCCTGACAGAAGAAGGGGCTCTCATCTGAGACGTCCTGACAGAAGAAGGGGACCCTCATCTGAGACGTCCTGACAGAAGAAGGAGCTCCCATCTGAGACGTCCTGACAGAAGAAGGGGCTCTCATCTGAGACGTCCTGACAGAAGAAGGGGGCTCCCATCTGAGACGTCCTGACAGAAGAAGGGGGCTCCCATCTGAGACGTCCTGACAGAAGAAGGGGGCTCTCATCTGAGTCGTCCTGACAGAAGAAGGGGGCTCCCATCTGAGACGTCCTGACAGAAGAAGGGGGCTCCCACCTGAGACGTCCTGACAGAAGAAGGGGGCTCTCATCTGAGACATCCTGACAGAAGAAGGGGGCTCCCATCTGAGACGTCCTGACAGAAGAAGGGGGCTCTCATCTGAGACGTCCTGACAAAGAAGGGGGCTCCCATATGAGACGTCCTGACAGAAGAAGGGGCTCTCATCTGAGACGTCCTGACAGAAGAAGGGGCTCTCATCTGACACGTCCTGACAGAAGAAGGGGGCTCCCATCTGAGACGTCCTGACAGAAGAAGGGGGCTCTCATCTGAGACGTCCTGACAGAAGAAGGGGGCTCTCATCTGAGACGTCCTGACAGAAGAAGGGGCCCTCATCTGAGACGTCCTGACAGAAGAAGGGGGCTCTCATCTGAGTCGTCCTGACAGAAGAAGGGGACTCTCATCTGAGACGTCCTGACAGAAGAAGGAGCTCCCATCTGAGACGTCCTGACAGAAGAAGGGGCTCTCATCTGAGACGTCCTGACAGAAGAAGGGGACCCTCATCTGAGACGTCCTGACAGAAGAAGGAGCTCCCATCTGAGACGTCCTGACAGAAGAAGGGGCTCTCATCTGAGACGTCCTGACAGAAGAAGGGGGCTCCCATCTGAGACGTCCTGACAGAAGAAGGGGGCTCCCATCTGAGACGTCCTGACAGAAGAAGGGGGCTCTCATCTGAGTCGTCCTGACAGAAGAAGGGGGCTCCCATCTGAGACGTCCTGACAGAAGAAGGGGGCTCCCACCTGAGACGTCCTGACAGAAGAAGGGGGCTCTCATCTGAGACATCCTGACAGAAGAAGGGGGCTCCCATCTGAGACGTCCTGACAGAAGAAGGGGGCTCTCATCTGAGACGTCCTGACAGAAGAAGGGGGCTCCCATATGAGACGTCCTGACAGAAGAAGGGGCTCTCATCTGAGACGTCCTGACAGAAGAAGGGGCTCTCATCTGACACGTCCTGACAGAAGAAGGGGGCTCCCATCTGAGACGTCCTGACAGAAGAAGGGGGCTCTCATCTGAGACGTCCTGACAGAAGAAGGGGGCTCTCATCTGAGTCGTCCTGACAGAAGAAGGGGACTCTCATCTGAGACGTCCTGACAGAAGAAGGGGCCCTCATCTGAGACGTCCTGACAGAAGAAGGGGGCTCTCATCTGAGTCGTCCTGACAGAAGAAGGGGGACTCTCATCTGAGACGTCCTGACAGAAGAAGGGGCTCCCATCTGAGACGTCCTGACAGAAGAAGGGGGCTCTCATATGAGACGTCCTGACAGAAGAAGAGGGCTCTCATCTGAGACGTCCTGACAGAAGAAGGGGGCTCTCATCTGAGACGTCCTGACAGAAGAAGGGGACTCTCATCTGAGACGTCCTGACAGAAGAAGGAGCTCCCATCTGAGACGTCCTGACAGAAGAAGGGGGCTCCCATCTGAGACGTCCTGACAGAAGAAGGGGCTCTCATCTGAGACGTCCTGACAGAAGAAGGGGGCTCTCATCTGAGACGTCCTGACAGAAGAAGGGGACTCTCATCTGAGACGTCCTGACAGAAGAAGGGGGCTCTCATCTGAGACGTCCTGACAGAAGAAAGGGCTCTCATCTGAGATGTCCTAACAGAAGCAGAGGACTCTCATGTGAGACCTCCTAACAGAAAATGTGATCCATTTGTAGCTGGTCATAACAAAGGTTGTGATGACTATGTCTGGAACCTCCCACCTGGGACTATGACAGCATTTTAGAGTAACTGAAGTAAAGGGATGAAGAGGTAGTCTAAATAAATGATGAGCGTGGAGCATTCTGCTGTTCTGGGAGGTGTAGGTATGAATCTGTACAATAACAGATATGACAAACCCCCACATGTGGCCTCATTAGTTCCAGACCCAAGGATGAGGAGGTTCTTAGTTATAGTTTTATTTTTCTCTAGTTATCAAAAACTTTTTTTTAGTGAGTAGTCATACATGGTTATAGATTTTGACCTTTTTAGTAGATATAACAGCCTGTTCTGGAAGAAATTAATTTGTAAACATTATTTTAATTTTTGTCTTTTCTCACAAATTTAAATTGTGATCCATGGAAACAACAAAACAGCTTAAGATCCAATGGGTTTTATTTTATGAAAGACAAAAATATTCCCACAGAGTAGCCTAAAGCCTAACAGGAAAGACTTCCTTTATGTCTAAATAAGTGAATCAATAATTATTTTAAAAATCCACTAAGAATGGGGACTTAGGAGATTGCTCAGTGATTAAAAGTACTTGCTGAACAAGCCTAGAGAACAATGTTTGGATCCATGTGGGGGGCCAAAACTCTCTCAGTTAAGAATCCCTGGGTTTCAAGTTTGTATGACTGGTATTCAAATCCCTCTGACTCCCAACCTGGTGCTTTGTTCATTAGCTGCATGAATACTTGTTTTCAACTAAATATTTTGGAATTAAGAAGTGCTTCATATATTGAGCCAATGTAATTCATGTAATTACATGGCAAACGATCTTATTAACAACCATTTACAACTGAGATCTACATATATGAACTATAAGCAGTCATCAGTTGTGCCTGATGAGAGTGTGAATGTACCGTCATGTGAGGTTAAAAATTACAGAACCTGGGCTGGAGAGATGGCTCAGCGGTTAAGCACTTGCCTATGAAGCCTAAAGACCCCAGTATGAGGCTTGATTCCCCAGGACCCACGTTAGCCAGATGCATGAGTCTAGAGTTGGTTGGCAGTAGCTACAGGCCCTGGTGTGCCCATTTTCTCTCTCTCTCTCCCCCTCCCTCCCTCTTTCTCTTTCTGTCTGTCTCTCTCAAATGAATAAATAAAAATTGAATAAAATAATTTAAAAATTACAGAACCTATAAGACAAAGTCTCATTTGGGTTAGGTAATATTAGTAGTTTCATATCAAAAGATAGTTCCTGGAGAGCTGGGAATGTGGGGCAGTTGCTAGAGTACTTGCCTAGCAATCAGATCAGGAGGGCCTGGACTTAATACTCAGAATCAAATATACCAGGTACAGTGGCCTATGCCTATAAACACCAATTCCACATACAGTGTTGAATATAGAGTCACCTTTTTAAAAAGAATCCAAAAATACATTTCATTGTGAAGTAGTTTCATTGTGAATAAGTTGAAAAAAAAATCAACTTATTATAAAAACAAGAAACTTAGAGCTCAGTGTCCTAAACTAGAGCTTCAAAATAGGGCTGGATTCCTTTGCAGCACCAATTAAAAAAAAAAAGCAGGCTCATGACACACAACTTCTACCACCAACGGCAGCCTCTGGTTCCAGAAGTTCTAGTTACTTGCAACGCGTGGGCATTACCTGTTTCTCTTTTTCCGGTGCTCTCTGTGAGAGTTTTCTGATTCACTACCACTGCTCGTGTTACAGCGCGAACGAGACCTGAAGACAAAATGAGAAGAGCAGGGAAAACGACATTGTTATGCAAACGAAAAACTTCAGAAGGTTCATTAGGTTCTTTGGAAGTAATTTGGCAGTAAAACTGCTAATCCAAACATAAAGGGCTGTATTATCCCTCTCCCAGCAAGTGTTTCTGAACTCAGTCAGACATCTATCTGAGTAAGGCTGCAGCACAAAGAAACAGGTAGAGGAAAGATGAAAGCAGATTAGGGTAAATACCATGTGCCCAGAAAAGAGCTCAAAAACCAACCACCCCTAACAAAACTCTGACATGACAAAGCTATAAACCCTTGTGCAGGACTAAAGATGGGTGGAAAGTCTCACTCTCTGTCCCTTATCGAGATCTGCAGAGGATTATTGCTGTCGCTTTAATTTTGCCCTGGTCTTATAACTGACGTTAGAGGGATTCTCTGCCTGCTCCAGGACTATCCCATAACAGGACTGTTCATGTCTACCTCCTCCTAAATACCGAGAAAAGGCCAGGCCTCAAGCCATCCTGCCAAGTTGGCAACATGAGAAATGCCTCCAGCACAACACAGCCTCAGCTACTGTCTGACCACTACCTGTTCCACCCACTGGAGGAAAATACATATATACATTTATATATGTTGGTATAGAGAATTTTTAATATATTTAAATGCACATATATGTATTTATATGTATGCATTTATGTTCATGTATGAAACTATATACATATAATATTGTATTTTAAAACCGTGTGTGTGTGTGTGTGTGTGTGTGTGTGTGTGTATTTGTTGCTCCTTTATGACACATTGTGGGGTGGCTTGTAACATAGCTGAGACAGCTACTATGAAACACAAAGGAGTAATGAAATATAAGAGAAATGTCCAAGGATAGTCAGAGTGGATGACTGAGCACAAACTGAAACCAAAATTGATTTTTTTGAAAGTTTTTAAAAAACAACTGAAGCTGGGTGTGGTGGTGCACACCTTTAATCCCAGCACTAAGGAGGTCTCAGAGGTAGGATCGCTGTGAGTTCGAGGTCACCCTGAGGCTACATAATGAATTTCAGGTCAGCCTGGGCCAGAGTGAGACCCTACCTCACAAAAACAAACAAACAAAAAATGACAGCTAACTAACAAGATTAACAATCCAGGACTCTTAAAGGAGCCATAATAAAAGGGAGGGAAGCCCCACTCTTGTCTCAACTCTGAGCACTTCAAGACTTTCTCCTTTCTCAGACCCTCCTCTTGGCTTTCTTACCTCCTCCTTTGCTTTAGATCCGAGTCTTCGCCGCTGTTATGGGCTTTCCTGCGTGAAGTGAAAGACGACATTAGAGAAAGCAGAACAGCGTTGATCGGCTAAAGAAAGCACAGTCACGTGAGTTGCACTGCAGTTGTTTCATAGCTGTTCTGAGCTCATTTCTGTACCACATAATTAAGTCCCATGCATGGGTTCAGACCTATGACAGGTCCCAGAATACAGCACACTACCAACTGGCCTCAAGAATCCAGCAATCCAGGTGGGGGTGAAAACAGTCTGCGGGTAATGCACACCATGTCTGTAAGTCCCATGCATCAAATGACTGACGGGCTGGTCTAGTTTCTAGGACTGTAGTCCTCCATGGCCATTTCTAACTGCCGCCAGCTTTCCGCGGATGCCCCTTCCAGCACTTTGGCCTTGAACTCCCTTCTTCAATATCTTCTACCACAACTCACCAACCTCCATCATGGTCACACCTAAGCATGACTCCATACAACCATCTACAACCATCCCCCAACACTGTTCTCTGACACAACTCCATCATGTCACACCTAAGCATGACTCCATACAACCATCTACAACCATCCCCCAACACTCTGTTCTCTAACACAACTCCTTCTCCTTTCTGTCTAAGGGAGCATCTCAGTAACAAGAGCAGGCTCTGAAACCAGACAGCCTAAATGGATATTCACTGCCTCATACATGAGCTATGTAACTTATACAAGTTTCTTCTTTACTTAGGGTCTTAGTTCTAACAGAATTTCCCATAAGTAGTTAATAAGTGTGAAGACATTATGACAGATTCATTTATTTTTCTTTTAAAAATTATTTTTATTTATTTATGAGAGACAGAGGAGGAGCGAAAGAGACAGACAGACAGAATGGGTGTACCAGGGCCTCTAGCCTCGGCAAATGAACTCCTTGTGCATCTGGCTTATGTAGGACTTGGAGAATCAAACCTGGGTCCTTAGGCTTTGCAGGCAAGTGCTTTACCCGCCAGGCCATTTCTCCAGCCCTCATTTATTTGTTGAGACAGGATTTTAGGAAGCCCAGGCTGGTTTCAAACTCACTATATAACTGAGAATAGCCCTGAACTTCTGATCCTTTTGCTTCTATCTCCCAAGTACTGGCACGGCAGGTGTGTGCCACCACACCCAGTTTATGTGGTACTGGGGATTGAACCAGGGCTTCGTGCATGCTAGGCAAGCCCTCTACCAACTGGGCTACATCCCTAGGCCCCCATGAATGCGTTTAAAATGTAGATGAGGACAGGGACCATTGTAAATTATTATTACTGCTTACATGCCTATTCCATTCTCTCCCTATCTGACCTACTACCATGTACTGAGCTTGCTGCTTTCCAACAGCTTCTGCCCTTTCTTCACTGTTTTGTACCCAACTCAGATTTTCATTCAATAACCTGCAATGCTCAAACCCCCACCCAACTCGAAAAACCAAAAGAAAAAAAGAAGTCTGAAAGATTATTTTCTAATCTGGATTCTATGCCCATATAAACTGTAATTGCACATGTAGAATGAAGACATTCTCAAAAATTCCAAGTCTCAAAGATGTACTTTCCTGCTGATCTTGTGAAGATCTGTTCCATCAAAATCCAGATATGAGCTTCTAAGTACTGGAAATAGGGAATCCATTATGGTTTTTCGAGGTAGGGTCTCACTGTAGCCCAGGCTAACCTGGAATTTATTATGTAGCTTCAGGGTAGCCTCGAACTCACGGTGATCCTCCCACCTCTGCCTCCCAAGTGCTGGGATTGAAGGTGTGTGCCACCACACCCGGCCATCTTTCAGACTTTTGAAGGCAATGTTTCCTTGTCTTTTTATTGTTTTATGATGCTTAGCCCAGTGTCTTTCTCACTTGTTATAATTTGTGCATGGATAATTTACTTTCCCATCTATTTCTCTTTCCTCCAAGCCTTTAAAATTATCTCTTAGCCTACATTTTAAGTTTTAATAATAAATTTTTGTTTGAGCCTAATTTTTCAGTCTATCATGGCAAATGCTCAGTGAATTGGTCCCTCCATATAAAATCATGTCCTTTACTTACGGACTCACTAATCTACTATTTGTTCAGACAATCTCCTCTCCTACATTTCCTCTGTTTTCTTTTTCTTGGAAATTTCATGAATTGAATGTTTGACATCTAGGGCCAATAGTTTTATTGTCTTTATTTTTATACATTATTTTAATTTTTGTTTGTTTTGAGATAGTCTCACAGCTCAGGCCAAGGAGGACCTTGAATTTCTGATCCTTCCACTTCCACCTCCCTGGTGGTGTTGGGATTATAGGCATGTGCCCTCAGACCTAGCTTATGTGGTCCTGGGGATCCAAAGAGAGGCTTCACAATGCCAGGTGACCTTTCTGTCAACTGAGATATATCCCCAGGGCAGATTTGGTTTTTGTTGTTGTTCTTTGGGGGAGGAGGAATTTCTTTATCTTCCAATCTTCATTATTTAATTCTCCATTATTTAAGTTATGTTGCCCTATAGCACGGGAACTCCTATTTACTGGCTCTTACAGCAGTTCATGGAATTTTTTTCATTTTAAAGGTAATTTTTTGGCATGTGTATATGTGCACTGTGTGTGTGTGTGTTATAGGCACATGTGCGGGCACTTGCATGCAAAAGCCAGGGGTCAATCTTGGGAGACATTCCTCAGGTATATACCATCCACCTTCTTTAAGTCAAGGTCTCTCACTGGTCCGGACCTCATTTATCAGGCCCGCGAGCTCCAGGGATCCACACATCTCGGCCTCGCCAGCACTGGGACTCCAGGGGCACACTGCCAAGCGCAGCCTCTTACGTGGGTACTGGGGATTGAACAGAGGGTCTCATGCTTGCAAGTCAAGCACGTTGCCAACTGAACTATCTCCTCAGCTCTAAACACAGGGTTTACAATTGTTCCCTCTGCTTCTTAGAGGGTCTCTTTTTCCTGTGAGTTTTCCTCCATGCCCATGTGTTTGTTTTGGTCTCCATCTTGAAAGACAGAATCTCTCCTCAGATGCAGGTGACCAGGGCTCTCCTCTTAGTCAAGCACGAGACAGAGGGAGACCACACTGCCTGGACAGCACCGAGGACGGTGACTGATAGCTCCACTCCACCGTGGCCGCCTCTACCACTGTACGGCAGGATTCTTTGAAAGCGGCTTACTTTCTTTTTTTACCTGTTTCTTAGAGTGGGGAGGGGTCTTCTGATTTCATGACTGGGCTATAAAGTCTGGTTTATAGCACTTAGGGAATGAAAGACAGAAGGTTCAAAAGTAAAAACAAAAACAAAAGGAGCCATTCGTTAGGCAGACTTTATTTTATTATCTTGATTTTTCCTGACTTTAATTTCTGTACCTTCTTTACCAGCTAATCCTTCCTCTTCAACTAAGCCATCTGTGGTGGTTTGATTCAGGTGTCCCCCATAAATTTAGGTGTTCTGAATGCTAGGTTCCCAGCTGATGCAGATTTGGGAGTTGGCGCCTCCTAGAGGCAGTGTGTGTTGGGTATTAAAGCCAGTTTCCCCTTGCCAGTGTCTGGCACACTCTCCTGTCACTTTGTCCATCTGATGTTGGCCAGGAGGTGATGTCCACCTTTTGCTCATGCCATCGTTTCCCCCTGCCATCATGGAGCTTCCTCTGGAGTCTGTAAGCCAAAATAAAATTTTCGTTCCCATAAGCTGCTCTTTGTCTGGTGATTTTTGCCAGCATTGCAAACCTGACTACAACACCATCAAATGCTGAAGTTTCTTCAAGCTAACAGTGGCTTTGTAGTTTCCCTCCATTTATACTGACTGCTTATACAGCTTCATCTGTTATATATTTTGATAGTCATAATGGAGAATAACTTACAGTTTAGTCCATAAAAGCCATCTATAGTTCCTGATTTATAATCTGCAAAGCCACATTAATTCTGCACTCAGACCTCTCAGACCACTTTGTCCAAGCTCCCTCTCTCCATTTCAAATACTATCCCCTTTTTGTGTTTTCATTTTTTGTATTATTTTGTTTTTTTAAATATTTTATTTATTTATTTGAGAGAGAGAAAGAAAGAGGCAGATAGAGAAAGAATGGCTCACCAGGGCCTCTACCCAGTACAAATGAACTCCAGATGTTGGTGCCACCTTCTGCATCTGGCTTACGTGGGTACTGGGGAATGGAATCTGGGGCCTTAGGCTTCACAGGCAAGTGCCTTTACCATGAAGCCATCTCTCCAGCCCTTTCCTTTTTTTGTGAGTCAGTGATATGACTGGCCAAGAGCTTGTCATCTCTCTGCCCCAGCCTCCTGAGTGCTTGAATTACAGGCAAACCATCTTCTCTCACAGTTTCTCCAAAGGATAGTGGGTCATCCTCATTAATACAAATGCAATCAGCTTATAGACCTTCCTTTTAAAAACTGTGTGAGAAACCAAGGCTCAGGTGACCTATCAGAGGCCTCATCTTTGTTTCTGCATTCATGTCTAACACAATTCTGTTCACTCTTAGAGTTTGAATGATACTGGTCTTTTTTTTTTTTTTTTGTCTCTTCATGAATATTTCCTGGTCCATTCTTTTTAATTGTTTAAATGTTTATTGTTTGCAAGCAAGTAGACAGGCACAAAGAAAGAGACAGAGAGAGAATGGGTATGCAAGGGCCTCTAGCCACTGTAAATGAACTCCAGATGCATGTGCCACTTTGTGCATCTTGCTTTATGTAGGTACTAGGGAATTGAACCCAGGTTGTTAGACATTGCAGGAAAGCATCTTAACCACTGAGCCATCTCTCCAGCCCTCCCTGCTCCATTCTTATATCTTTACTTGGCATAATCTTTCCTTTCTTTTTTAATCTGTTTGCCTCAGAGCCCAGCTCACACAACCGGTCTCACTCAGCACCTCAGCCATACTGGCTCTGACAGTACTGGCCATACAAGAGAACAGCTCAGGAACTCTGCAGAGCAGTTACACTTAAGGCAAGTGGACTTTTCTCTGTGCAGCTGGCTTTTCAAAAATATCTTTATTCATTTGAGAGAGACAAAGGGAGAGGCAATGAGGGAGGAAAGGAAGGAGGGATCGTACGAATGAATGGGTGCACCAGAGCCTATTGCCACTACAGATGAACTCTGGACACATGTGCCACTTTGTACATCTGTCTTTACATGGGTACTAGGGAATTGTACCATGGTAAGTGGGCTTTGCAAGCAAGTGCCTTTAACTGCTAAGCCATAGCCCAATGATGGGTTTTTCTAAATTCCTCTAAGCACCTTCAAATAACACATAAATATTGTAATTGTACACATTCTTGTAAGTTTTTTTTTTTAATTTCCCTTCTATCAGCTAATAAGTGCCCAAAGGAAGGAACTTTGTCTAGTGTTATTTAGCACCCTGGCTGCTAGTAGAAGGCACTCAATCAGCATTCTTGTCGTTGTTGCCACTCAGACTGTGTCCTCTCCCACCAGCTCCCACAAGGAGAACAATCAATGGCAAGTGTCAATTGCAGCAAAGCAACAGTAAGAACCAGCGTCAAGCTCAGGAGAGAATGCGAATGTCTCCTCTTCATGGTTTCCCATAGTCTAGGTAGTCAGAGAAACTTCTCTAGTAATGAGCTATAGAAATGATCCCGGGAGTGGTGGTGCACGCCTTTAATCCTAGTGCTTGGGAGGCAGACGTAGGAGGATAGCCATGAGTTCAAGGCCACCCTGAGACTGCATAGTGAATTCCAGGTCAGCCTGGGCTAGAGTGAGACCCTACCTCAAAAAGAAAAAAAGAATGATCCCTGAAACTATAGTCTTTCACTCAGCATTTTTTTTTTTTTTAAATTTTAGAGATACAGACAGACAGAGAGAGGGAAAGAGAGAGAATTGGTATGCCAGGGCCTCAGGTATTGCAATTGAATGCCAGATGCTTACGCCACCTAGTGGGCATGTGTGACCTAGCACTTGCCTCACCTTTGTGCATCTGGCATACGTGGGATCTGGAGAGTCAAACATAGGTCCTTAGGCTTCACAGGCAAGTGCACCTTAACCATTAAGCCATCTCTCCAACCCCAATCAGCAGTTTTTAATGCAGAGATGGAAGTTGAAGGATACAAATACATGGCAGTGGCAGAAAGTATGTCCATTTCTTTTCCTAGAACAGGACTGTTTAATTAAGCAAGTTTTAGAGATCTGTAAATCCATATAATATATGAAAGTGTTTATTTGTATCTAACTATGTTAAATTATGTTAGTTTCTCAGAGGGTTCTGCCACACTGAAAGATTAAAGACCCCTGTTCTAGAGTGCCCGAACTGAAAGCTTATGTATCCCATGGCAAACAACTGGCAAGTAAGAAAGGTTGATACCTTCTGTAAAATATGTTCATCCTAGCATCCCAAGCAAAACAGGACTTCCTGTTATTCAACTTCAGTTCTTGAGATTCTTCCATGCTGATGACAAATCTGGGTTTTAAGTGTCACAGCTAATCCAGCAGTGCGGGGATTTATGTCTTGGGCAAGGTGAATGTGTGTGAAGATAAAACAGAGTGACAAGGTCAGGGGTATTTATAGGGCATGTATAATGGAAAGAACCAGAGAATAATGCACTTTCCTCCTTTGCCAACATGTAACCATGGCTGTCCTCAAAATTAATATGCCTAACACGAGCTCTGCGAATGACACACAAGATGGAAGGAATGCTCCACGGCTGCTCAAGCAAGAAGATCCTTCTCGTAAATTCGTCCTCCACAGACTGTGCCAGTGAAGAGATCCTGCACCAACTCTCCCACAACAGCTTCTCTGCATTTCACAGAAAGCCAAAAGAAAATAGATCTCTGTGTAGAAATCATTATGCCCAAGTTTGGGAAATATATATGCTCCAATTTCAAGGAATCAGTATGTGGGGGAAGATGTATAAATTTTTGGTCTATTTTAGAAAAATTTGATAAATTCACATTTCATACTTATTAAAATAAAAATGGCTTTCTGCTTGACATGTATAATTTTAGTTATGGAGTGCTAACAATTTGTACTAATGATTAAAAATAAATATAAGCTTCTTGTTGAGGAGAAAAGCAGTAACTATACTTTGAGAATCACGTGTGACAAAGCATGTCTGGGATTCACAACTTCTGGTGGACAGTGGAAACCAAGGAGCTGTGTTCAACTCACCGTCTCCTAGTAGGCTGCACAGAGTCATTGTCACTTCCACAGGAGGTGTTAGGACGGCGAGCATATGGAAACTTTGGTGATTTAGTCCGGTCATTGGGAGAGTTGTAGAGCCCACTGGAGTAAATGAGGAATGGTTAACATGTCAACTAGGAGGTTGTTACAAAAACTATGAAATAAGGAAATAATCATTAATGTTATTTAGATTTCAGAAATACATTATTTTACTCTAAATTACCATCAAGATCTTCTAGGGAAGTTCCTTAGATGCATTGGTTTCATGCCAAGAAGCTGACTGCTGATTTCCAGTTCAGAAACACCTTCCCGCCCCCAGCCAAGATGATCAGGATCTGTCTCAGCCACTGCTTGCTGTGACCAGTCACCCAGCAGTGGACTTCCTGGATTCCAGGAGCTGCTACTGCTAAGCCCTTCACCCCTGTTCTTCACAAAGGCAGTGAGCCTATTTACCTCTGGGGGCCATTTTCTTCCCACGGTGGGTGAGCTCTACTTCTTTGGGTGTCAGGGCTGTTTTCATTCTTTGCTTTCTTAAAGCTTTAATATTAATAAGGAAGAGAAAATAAATTAGCCAGAAAAATAAAAGAAGTTAAATCACTGATTTCTTCAGTAAAATTACTTCACCAAGGTTAAGATGTGCATACTATGTATTTGCTTATTCAAAGCTGTGACTCATTCTAAGAACAGGAGGCAACTGCCTCATCAACAGCCATAAAATCTCCTCCCTGCATAAAGGTGTACTGCTTTAGGTCAACAGAAGCCAGGTCTACCAACTGTTAAGAGACTCCCAACAGTCCACCAAAGATAGTAAGCAAGGGCAACTGCTGAGCCGAGCGTAGAAGAGCAGCCCGCAGAGGAGGGAGGCAGCCCGGGCCACCCTGGCTCACACGGCTGGCCCTCTTCACAGTAGTGGCCAGACTGCTGGCTCTCAGCTTGGACCTGAAGCTCTGGAGCAGGCTCAAGATACCCAAGCCGACCTCTCCCAGCTTCCGCTACATCTTGGCTTCGTCTTTCCAGATCAGAATGACTTTTGAATGTTATTTCCTGACCTACTATCATCTTTCTGTCCTAGGAGAGTAAATATAACTGAGTTGCTATTTAATCCTAGCAAATTGTTTTAGAAACACCTAGGGGAACAGGGAAAAGGCTTAACCAAGAAAGGTTGAGTATTGCTTCTCACTTCCTCTGGAGTCTTAGTTTACAGACAGTTACTTAATTTCTAATCAACTTTAACCCTAGCTGCTTGAGAAGTATGTGAAGATTGAACTCCTTCAGTATGTTCTAAAAGGCTTGGGTTCAGAGTTTCATGGGAGATTACTGCTCTTATGTTGCATAAATCATATACATCCCCAGCACATGCAGATGAAGTTTCCTTTTCCCACAACTGTGAGGCCAACAAGGGAAACATAGGAAGCGAAAGTGAATTCAAAGGGAAAGGACACAAATTCCAAACAGGTCATCTGTGTGGATAATGTCTCAGAAATAAAGCACAGAGAATGGAGGAAAAACATTGGTTAACACATCACAATTCTGAGAATCCTCATTTCATAAAATGATCTTGCTGGGGAATTACAAGCTATATTCCTCAAAGAAGCTACAGTCCAGCTTAATGAAGGCACCATTATTTGCTAACAAAAGATGGAATAGCTGGTCCGTGTCTTTGCAGGTCACACATCTCTGATTGCTGGGACTTCTTCATGATGCAAGTGGGACAGCCTCTGTGGAGAACGCGATCTCATGAAAGCTGCACATTGTATGCTGATAATGCTGCTCCAAGAATGTAATTGAAGACAGGAAAAAATGACTGACAGACACCATCCTAACAGAGAACAAGGCTGATCTTTCAGCAAGCAATCCATGTAATTTATTAAAAGAAGGTTTTCCACTGGGGAATGTGGTAGAGAAATTGAAGCAGAGGAGCATGACAAGCATTCATACATATGTAATCTCTCACTTCTGAGGCTCTGAGGCCGCTAAATGCTGTAAGCTACAGGGCCACAGCTGAGCGTGCCACTCGGATGAGCAGAGTGCATTAGACATAAATGTCATCTCCTTTATTTCACAAGTCCTTCCGAGTCAGTCTCTGATGCCATGCCATTTTAAACACCACATGGAATTTTCACTTTGCTTCTGAGAAAGCAGATCACAATCAATCTGTGTTCGTCATGCTATGGGAGAAAGAGTCCTGGAATTTATAGCTCACTAACATTGTGAAATATTCTCTGGCACGGAGACTGTCTCCTGGAACCCACTAGGTCAAAACTGATAGTTAATTATCAGAGTGAGAAGATTCTTGGCCTTGCCAAGAGGAAAACAGGGTTTATGAGAGCACACAGTTGTGCACACAGACCTTTTCACTGGTGAGGGCGCAGTGATTTTAGTTGCTCCTTCCCTCTCTCCGCTTTCCATGCTGGCAGCGATCCGGTTGATGCTGTTGGAGCCTAGCAGCAAAAGAGGCGGAAGAAAGATGAAGGGGACAGCAAGAAGGGAGACACACAGATGCAGGGCAATTATTTCCAGATGCAATTTTAAGACTTGGTGGCACTTTTAATTGATAGATTATAACTCCAAGTAATCTCAGTAAAGCTGAGGTATTATTTTCTGACACATACTAAGCCCTTCGCATTATATTGTCTCAGAGGTCTAAGCTATAACCTTTTAAGACTTTAAGTGTTACCTAAGTCCCAACATCGTAAGCATTCTTTACTGTAGGCTGTGAAAATATCTAGTATCTATGATATTCAGTAAAATATACTGTAATATAAAACATAACAAGTTATTTTTAACATTGTGAAGTTTTTCTACATGTCATGACAGACCCTATTTAAGATTAAGCAAAATCCAAAGAAATTCAGACCTAAGAACATCCCATTTCACAATGAACATGGCAAATAAATGCTTTCAAAGTGTTGTTTTTATTAATGAAACATATCTCAAAACGTAAAACTGAATCACTTAACGTTTATTCAACAGATGTGTGTGCATGCTAGAATGGACCAGCAGAGGGAGCCCACAGCAGCCCCGGGGTTGGGATTCCTCAGGAGAATAAGGCGTGATCTCCGGGCAGAGTATAATGAGCCCACGGGAGGTAAGTGAGCGCACTGAGGCCTCCTCTGCAGGGTGAGCCGGGCTGTGAGGAGGCAGCCGGGGTGGCAGGTTACCCAGCCAGCAGGGAGGTCCACAGCCTCACTGAGTCAAGTCCGTATGGCAGCGGATTTATTTTCCTCAGGGCGGCTTGTGCAGGGGTATCTCCATACTTAGAGCACTTGAGTTTCGTGCATACTCACTGCTGACCACTGAGGATTTGTGTCATGGACACAAATACTAATATTTATTGCGTGGTCACTGTGTATCAGGTACTATCCTAAGTACTCTATATCTATTCATGTAGTTCTCAAAGTTGTCCTATAAAGTAGATTCTAACATTTTACTCATGTGACAGGAAACAATTGACCTTTAAACCCCAGCTCGTGATTTGTGGGGTCAGCTTTGAGACAGACCAGTTTAGCCATAAAGATTCTCACCCATAACACAGTTTTCCATCTGCCAAATGGCACACTTACAAATAATCCAGAAGCTAGTTGGTCTGAATTATGGGTCAGAGAACAAGTCAAAGGGATGTTTAATGAAGAGACCATTTAATAAGCAACTAAGAGAAGAACTCCTTCTCTCTCAGGAAGTCAAGACTGAAACATAAGAGAATTATCATCCCAAAGTTAGCAATTTCCCTCAAAGCAGACAAGTATGGCTATCAGGAAAGCTACTCAATAATAAATATGCTTTGCACAGGGCAAGCAAATTTTATTTTCAAATTATGAGTCCCCCAAACCATTATTCTAAAGAATTTTTTTTTTTTTTTTTAGAGCTGCCAGGCGCGGTGGTGCATGCCTTTATTTTTTTTATTTTTATTTTTTGATATTTCTTTTTTTAAAAAATTTATTTTTTATTAGCATTTTCCATGATTATAAAAAAAAATCCCATGTTAATTCCCTCCCTCCCCCCAACACTTTCTATTCTAAAGAATCTGACATGGACTTAATATCTGAACTATATTCTCATTTTGATCCCAATATGGAAAAGAAGTGTCAGAGATATTTGTAGAGCTGAAGAGATGACTTAGTGGTTAAGGCACTTGCCTGCAAAGCCCAAGGACAAAGGTTCAATTTCCTCAGTATCCATGTAAGCCAGATGCACAAGGCGGCTCATGTGTCTGGAGTTTGTTTGCAGTGGCTAGAGGCCCTGGCACATCCATTCTCTCTATCTGCCTCTTCCGTTCTTCTCCATCTCTCTCAAATAAATATTTTTTAAAGTTTCTAAAGAATATAAAAAAGATATTTGTGGCTCTCTTGATGAGCTCATGCTAAAACCAGCCACAATAACTGAACAATCTCCTGAGTCTAGCCATCACAGGAGAGAGTAACATTCTGGAGTACATTTCTCTAGGTGTGACAAATAGGACATAATCAGTTCCCCTGCAGGTCTCCATGTGTATGAAACCTCTGTAATGTCATTGTTTAAGTCACTTTTGCCACAACCACATGACCATTAACAAAATCAAACTTTCACAATTGCAGGCACAGAGTTAGAGTGGCGTTGTTTCTTGTACGCGGATCTCTATGTGAACAGCACCCGGGGCAGTGGCAGGAGGGACGCATTAGTGACCCCGAGAGCAGGTGTGTAACAATATTAGTATTTTAATTTTACTAACGAACTTTACTGAAATGTGATGCTATTCTCAATAAGTATTACTAATTAATAATATAAATGAAAGAGACCTTCATGTAATAAGGCTGTATTCTCACACAAGAAGAAGAAAGGACCAATATACAGTGCCAGTAAAATCAGTTGAAAAATTGCTGAGGGGCCTGGGGAGAGAGCTCAGTGAGAAAAGCCTTGCCTTGCAAGCTTGAGGACCAGAGTTTGATTCCCAGGATCCACATAAAATGCTGGGCATGGTGGGGCATGCCCGTAATCCCGGTGCTAGGGAAATGAAAACAAGCGTATGCCTGGAGCTCCCAGACCACCCAGTCCAGTCCAGTCCAACAAGTGAGTCCCAGACCAATGAGAGACCCTGTCTCAAAAACCTAATGACGACACTCAGATTGCGATCTAGCCTACACAAAGCCCAATGCAATCAGTTTAAGAATAAACGAATGTTTGTTCCAACCTCATCTCTATAGAATCACTAGTTTTTTTCATAGTCTAACAACCAATTGCTTTGAGGTAGATAAGGTTACTTAAACACTTTCATCTAGTTTCCTTCCAGTCATAGCTTCCAAAATTTAATAAATAGGTAGACAATCAGACTGAATAAATCTCTCACAGGCATCATCAGAATGGCCAAACTGAAAGTTAGCTGTTCAACGGTCAGGACTAATTTACCAACATTACTATCATATAATTCCTGATACAAAGTCAGTGAGATATGGTATTGTCAGGTATACAGTCAGAAATGAAATCCATGGTTCTTTCATATTCAAAATTATTAACTACTCTTCAACGTTTATAATCTTTTAAAATGTGCTAAAAATCGGTCTATATGTTCCCCTTATGCCATAACTATATGACATAGACAAGTCTGGATTTTAAAAGGCTTACTAGGAAGATAAGACTACATGGGGAAAAACCACTGAAATGAAATAATTTCTCACATATCTGTTCATATACTGATCTTAATCAGCCCTAATTGATCAATATTTTTCAGCTTTCCTTGTGTTATCAAATGTTCCCTTTGAAGAGCCATACTTTTAAATTGTACACTTTAAAAAAATATTTTACTTATTTGCAAGGGGGGAGAGAAAGAGAGAGAGAGAGAGAGAATATATGGTCCATGCCAAGGTCTCTAGCCACAAATGTGCACCACTTTGCACAACTGGCTTTGTGTGGGTACTGGGGAAACGAACCAGATTCGTTCGTCTTTGCAGGTAAGTGCCTTAACTGTAGAGCCATCTCTCCAGCCCAAATTGTACATTAAGCATCTTTCTCATTAACTCAAATTAGTGAGATTTTTATCACACAAGCATTTTAGGACAAAGACAAGCAACTCAGTGAAGCTAGAATATATAGTTATTGAAATGCAAAGGTGATAAATTTAGGATATAAATTGTTTAGGTTTACTGCCTTTCCAGTTTTCCAACAAGCAACACTAACTGAATTTCCCTTTCACAATCTTTTCCTCCCCTTATCATGCCACCTTCCAGAATCATATGAACTCAGACTGTTGGAACACAGAAGTCAGAGACAAGCCCATCCCACTCAAGGTCCATGGTCTCAGGTATTACATTCCACGAAATAGTTTTGTTTTAAAGAAGAGGAGAGGAAAGACCAAACCGTAACTATAAAGGCCGGCCAACAGCAATGGAGTTTCAGGAACCACTCCAGGAGATGGGTGAGGCTGCGGAACTTCCCTCCCTAACACCCACAGACAACTGTGTCCCCTGCAAATGGTAACAGATGTACAGAACAGAGTTTACCACATACAAAAATAGTTTAACAAATAGTTACAAAGGAAACTATTTTACCACCTCAAGAATTAAAACCAGGGCAATTTTCAAAAGAACAGTAACCAAATCAGAAAAGATACTCTGTTCAAGAGGCAGGTCATGGGCTGGAGAGGTGGTTTAGGGTTAATCGCTTGCCTGTGAAGCCTAAGGACCCCGGTTTGAAGCTTGATTCCCCAGGACCCACATTAGCCAGATGCACAAGGGGGCACACACGTCTGGAGTTCGTTTGCAGTGGCTGGAGGCCCTGGCGCGCCCATTCATTCTCTATATCTGCCTCTTTGTCTCTCTGTCTGTCACTCTCAAATAAATAAAAGTACCAAAAAAAATTTTTTTTAAAAGAGGCAGTTCAGTTTGTCAAAAGATTAGTAGAGATCATAAATGAAACAGTTCAAGCCTATGACTTGTGGCCGTTCTTTTCTACAAAGACACTCAGGATCCACACGCTTCTAGATGAGATCACACAGGAATGCCAGTGTCCGAGCTCCAGGGTCTGACACACTTTTAATATGTGTCCACATGCTCACAGCCTGTGTGTATCCAGGCACCACCAGGCTTTTGTGTGGCTGGCCTCTATTCACACTTGAATGCTTCTATATGCGAGCCCTTCCTTCAGGTCAGGCAGAAGGGCTGTCAGAATCAGATCAGCTTCCAAGATTTATTTAGCTACTTGGTTTTGGGGTCTCTCTTATATTTGTGATGTCAAGAATTGGCGATAGGTACACACGCATTTCCAGTTACAAAATGACTTGCATTTACTAACACTGAGTTTTACAAAGTTCACAAGTTGACATCAACTCAAATTATATCTTCGATGTAAATGTTATCATTGTTTCTAAAGAGCAGATAAACAGATGACATAAAATTAAAAGCATACTGTGTTTAGAAAGTGGGAATACTTTATTTTGAGAAATGGAAAAAAGAATAGCTACTGAATAACCAAGGCTTTTCATATCTTAATAATTTCCTTGAATCCCCTCAAATATCAATTTGGAAAATTTTAGGACTAGCTTTATGCTAATCACATTTTATTTTATGTATTTTGAGGTAGGGTCTCACTTTAGCTCAGACTGACCTAGAATTCACTATGTAGTCTCAGGGTGGCCTCGAACTCATGGCAGTCCTCCTACCTCTGCCTCCCGAGTGCTGGGATTAAAGGTGTGCGCCACCACACCTGGCTTAATCACATTTTATTTTTCCCTAACCTTTACAAAAAGCACATCTAATAATTAAGACAAAAACCAAAAAAGATTATAGCCATTTTCCACACAACACTAGGTTTCAGCAAAGACAACCTGACTCATCTACCCCTAGTAAAATCTACCTAAGGAAATGTGATATTCATGTTAAGAATGAGCTAGTCATTGGAGCTCTATTTTATGTATCTCCCACGCTGGCAATACAAAGTCCCTTTGCCTAGTGTCACCAAATTTAGACTGGGCACTATGGGAAAAAAATGGTACAAAGTCTAGCCAACTAGCAAACCAGAAAATACTTTTTCCCTTTTTATGAAGTAGAAATGGTATATAGACACACCACGGTGCTTCATTTCCCTCCTCCCTGCCCCCATGCCACTGAGGGCCCAGAGATGCTTCTTCTGATGCCACAAATTATGGTCAAACAAAAAAAACGGCCAAGCATAGTTTATGTATCTTTTCCTTATCATCATAGAAGATTCAGTATCCAATGGCCAATTATTTAAAGTTCAAATGCTTGATGTTGGGTCATTCATCTCAAAGAGGCTTCTTAAAGAGTTTCCAGCTTCAAAGTCCCAAAACAGCTATTTAACCTTCTTACCACAAACATAAACTTTAAAAATATCAATTTGCTACATGTCAACTGTAAGATGAAACAAGGTATTGTCCTAACATGCTGGAGGGTAGATTGTAAAGCTGGGTGTGGCTGGGAAAGATGCTGGGAGAGTAGTCTATGCACAAAAGATCCCTTCCAAGCTGCTCTCCTTCCATTTTTCTCTTCCCTAACCCAGCCCTCTGCTGAGGGTCTGCTTCCATGTTAGCAGCAGGAGGAGGTGGAGGCATAGGTTGGATGGATATGACAGTTCACAGAGTGAGAGGCAGCCGCGGGCACTATTCCTTGTGGGTCAGAATGCCACGTTCAAAAGTGAAGAAAGGCACTTATGAGCCTTGCTCACTTCCTTGTGTCCTCAGAGGAGGAGAACGAAAGAGTTCAATTATTTGAACACTTGTAAACGCCACCAGCGTGGCAGAGACTGCCACCCGTGGTAGAGCAGAAGGGGTTTGTTTTCCTCTGAGCATCAGGGCCCAGCGGCAGCCCTTATCTGTGAAGGGTTGACTAAAGCCAAGAGCACCTCAGGAAACCTGCATTGCAAATGCTTTACTCCTTGGTAAGAGGACAGACATTGTGTCACAAACAGAAAACCTTGGTACTCAAGTGCTTTAAGGCACTGAAAACTTCCCTAAGCCCCAAAAGAATGATATAGTTTGGAACAGCATACACCACACCTTCCCCAGCCACCTTCTCCCAAAGCCCCACTGATGCTCTTGGTCTACGGCAGGCGATCACTCTACTCTACCTGGAATAAGGTTGGGTCTTTTCAAAGGAGAGTTCTACCACTCATGACTTCAAAGGTTTTTATTTGGTGTAACTTTTTTTTTTTTTTTTTTTTTGGTTTTTCAAAGTCTTGCTCTAGCCCAGGCTGACCTGGAATTCACTATGGAGTCTCAGGGTAGCCTCGAACTCACGGTGATCCTCCTACCACTGCCTCCCGATGCTGGGATTAAAGGTGTGCGCCACCATGCCTGGCAATATTAGCAATAGTTAATATAAAGTATTTAATAATACTTTAATAGTATTCAAGGTAAATACAAGTACATATAATTGTAAACAAGCTTTGCTTTTAAAGGGTTTATTTAGATAAGGGAAAATGGAAATCTTATATTTTGTCTTCTTCCATGTTTGTTGAGCCCCTGTGTGGCTGAGCTCAGCTGTCTTTTTCACATGGGTAATCACTACAAAGGAAATTTGATAAAGTATCCATCTCAGTGCATGTATCTGAGATGAAAAGTAACCCTTTTTCATCAGCACTTTAAAGGCTGGCTAGGGAAACAGCTTAGTGGAATATAGCACCTGCCCCACATGCACAAGCCTTGTGTTCTAGCCACAGGAGAACTGGGGGATGGAGAAATGAAGGGGAGAAGGGAGAGGAAGAGGAGGGAGGAAAAAATTGTATCTTAACTGCTACCCAAGGATCCAATTTGTTAAAGTGAGTATGTACATTTAGAATGGAGCTGTCTCCCTTTTCCCACCCCAGTGTGTCTTCCCTTCCCCAACTTAGCCTCCCTTCTGCTTTCACTGCGGCCTTTCATCCTTCTCATTACCTCTTATTTCCCTCTCATGCTCTCCTATCTCGAATAACAGCCCACAGTCAGTCTCATGTCAGGATCCACATACGACTGCGAACAGAAGATTTTTGTCTTTCTGGGCTTACTTGAGTATATTTTTTTCCTAACTGTATTTTCCTGCAAATTTTATAACCTCATTTTTTTATAGCTGGGTAGAACTCCATTTTGTATATGTGCTACATGTTCATATGCAGTCATCGGCTGATTTCATTTCCTAGTGGAACATGGATGTACAAGTATCTCTGTGGTAGGGTACAGAGTCCTTTGAATACATACCCGGAAGTGTTATAACTGGGCCATATGATAGCTCGTTTTGGCGTTATGAGAAACCTCTACACTGAGATCTGTAGTACCCGCACCAGTTACAATCTTGTCAACAGGGAATATGAAGAAGAGTTCCCCGATCTCTACAACCCCAGCAGCACTGGTTTTCTTGATAGATGAAATTTCAAAATGGTTTGTTTGCATTTATCTGATGACTCAAAGATGTTAAACTTTTAAAAAATATCTGTCAGCTGTTTGTTTTTCTTCTGAAAATTGTTCATTTCATTAGCCCAATTATTGATTGGTAGTTTTGAGGATTTTTTTTTCTGGTATTTAGGTTTTGCAGTTCGATATACAGTCTAGATAGCCTCCCATCAGAGGAATAGCTAACAAAGATCGTCTCCAAATCTGTAGGTCTCTTGTTTGCTGACCGTTTCCTTTGCTATGAAGAAGCTTTTGAATTTCATGTTGTCCCATCTGTTGAGTCTTGGGACTATTTCCTGTGCTATTAGGGTCCTCGTCAGAAGGTTTCTACCTATACTTATAATTTCTAGTGTATTGCCTATGTTTTCTTATAGTATTTCAGTGTTCCTGACTTTACCTAAAGGTCCTTGATCCGTGTATATGGTGAGAAATATGGCTCTAGTTTCTTTTTCCTGCAGATGAATATCTACTTTTGCCAGCACCATCTGCTGAACAGGCTATTTTTTAACTCAGTGTATATTTCTGATACCTTTGTTGAAAATGAGGTGAGCAAAGCTAAGTGGGCTTATTTCTGAGCACTCATTTCTATTCCATTGGTCTGTGTGTCTGTTTTCTGCCAGTATCATGCTAACTTTGTTAGTATGGCTCTATAGTATACTTTTGGATCAGGAACTCTACCACCAGTGAGGTTATTTCTGCTTAGGTTTCCTTTGGCTATGTTGGTCTTCAGTGTTTCCAATTGAATTCATTTTTCTAGTTCTGAGAAGAATATTCTTGGAATTTTTATGGGAATTGAGTTGTCATGTGGGTACTGGGGAATCGAACTTGGGTCCTTAGGCTCCACAGGCAAGTGCTTTAACCACTAAATCACCTCTCCAGCCTTAATTTTACTTTTCTGATTGTGGATATCCAATTTTCCAAGCACAATGTTGAAAGGACATAGCCATCCTTAACACCTTTGTTGAAAATCAGATCAGTGTAGATGTGTAGGTTTACTTCTGAGATCTCTTTTCTGCTTCCGTCATCACTGTGTCTGTTACTATGCCGACAGCCATGTCGGGCCTTCTGTTGTCTGTTTTCCTTTGGTGGACTGAACCCACAGACTCATCACCATGGAGGCCACAATGCCACACTCAGCTTGTATAATGCCTTCTGTTGTGTTCATTTTTACTCAATGGCTCTGACTAGTCTCTTT
The DNA here is from genome assembly GCF_020740685.1 of Jaculus jaculus. Taxonomy (NCBI): domain Eukaryota; kingdom Metazoa; phylum Chordata; class Mammalia; order Rodentia; family Dipodidae; genus Jaculus; species Jaculus jaculus. The sequence continues at coordinate 49,494,946 of NC_059114.1, read as the reverse complement.
TTTAAATTTTTGGTTCCATATGAATTTTTTTTTAAGTATTTATTTATTTATTTATTTGAGAGAGACAGACACAGAGAGAAAGACAGATAGAGGGGGAGAGAGAGAATGGGCGCACCAGGGCTTCCAGCCTCTGCAAACGAACTCCAGACGCATGTGCCCCCTTGTGCATCTGGCTAACGTGGGACCTGGGGAACTGAGCCTCGAACCGGGGTCCTTAGGCTTCACAGGCAAGCACTTAACCGCTAAGCCATCTCTCCAGCCCTCCATATGAATTTTAAGGTTGCTTTTTCTATTCTGCAACGAATGTTATTGGTGCTGTGTGTGGTGATACACACCTGTGATCCTAGTACTTGGGAGGCAGAGACAGAAGGATCAAGAATTCAAGGCCAGGCTGGAGATAGCTTAGTGATTAAGCACTTGCCTATGCAGTCTAAGGACCCTGGTTCTAGGCTCGATTCCCCAGGACCCACATTAGCCTGATGCACAAGGGGGTGCACACATCTGGAGTTCGTTTGCAATGGCTCAAGACCCTGGCTGCCCATTCTCTCTTTCTCTCTCTATCTGCCTCTTTCTCTCTGCCTGTTGCTCTCAAATGAATAAATAAAAATAAACAAAAAAATTTAAAAAAAAAGAATCAAGACCAACTTCAGCCACGTAGCAGCAAGTCTGAGGACAGCCCGGACTACATGAGACTATCTCAAACAAAACATCACTGGTATTTTGACAGGGTTTTTGCATTGGATCTGTCACTTTGGGCAGCATGGACATTTTAACAATATTTATTCTTTTTTGTTTGTTTGTTTGTTTATGTCCTCTGACATGAATCAAAAGTTTCTCATTGCCATAAAACCATAGATGTTAAATACCAACTTCTGAATTATTGTTACACTTAGTAGTCATATTACCAGCATGCCATACTCATAATGTTGGTAAAATATTAAACATGACAAGTAAATTTTTATTGGAAAGTTCTTAATTCAATAAATGGAGTTTTATCTAAAACTAATTTCATGCATTAGATCCATTTAAGAATTTTACTTTTTGCTAGAATGAGATGTTTAGCAACAATTCTATTCCTGTTTTTATTTCACAAATATTTAATGCTGAGAATCCTAGTTCATGTGATCGTCTTTCAATTTTGTTGGAAGTCAAAATGAGAAGAAAAGTCTTAGAGAAAGGTATGTTGGGAAATGGGGAGACGACGTAGCGGACAAAGCATCTGTGGCAGAAGCATGAGCTCTGGCGTTTAGAGCTACGGGACCCGGTAAAGCCACACGCGGCAGCATGAGCGCCTGTGACTGCGGTGCGTCTGCAGCAAGCTGGGAGGCACCCGAGAACCCCAGAAGCTACGGGCCACAGCAGTGAATGAGCAAGAGATCCTGCCTCAAACAAGGTCGGAAGGTGAGGATAGATGCTAGACGCTGTCCTCTGACTTCCACACATGCACTGTGCATGTGTGTACCTGTACATGTGTATGTAGCACACACACACACACACACACACACACACACACACACACACACACGTGCCACTCTCCATAGGAAGCAGGTCATAAAATCTGGGAAAGTGATTCTCTTCCTTTCCCTCCTTCCACCTTGAAGACCCCTATCTATCACCTTCAATTTCACCTTTGTCCTTTAACCAGACTTCTGCATGACTGTCATTGAATAAACATGATTTCCCCATTTCTTTGGGTCTTCATTTCTGAACATTACTGTGTCACATAAAGCTTGCACTAAATAAACCTGCACACCTTCCCCTTGTTAATCTGTGTTTTATTACACAAGCTTATTCATAAAAGTATGACTAAATGAACAAATTATTACTATTCCCCTATCCACTCCACCCCAGGAGTTACATATAACAGCTTTATATCTCCTGTGCTTATCTGTCCTTTAAAAATTACTTCCTTCACAATGTTACTTCGAATTGCCTCCAGCCATAGCAAATTATCCCGCGGACACACACCTCTGTCCGAGTCCCACTCTGACACTCCATACGTCGTGCCTGCCTTGAAGCAGACCTTTCACAGCTCTAGTCTTGCAAGTGCTTAAGCATGCAAAGTTGAAAGCCACACACAAAACTGTCTCTCAGATTTGCCAATTTACCCACTCTCAATTGACCTTGTAATTTTTCTTGGACAAGTTATCAAACTCCTCTGGGCCTCACTTCTCTCATCTAAAAAACAGGAATACTACCAACCAGTTACGCAGTGTATAAGAGGATTAAATCTGACAATTTATACAAAGTCTTTAGCACAGCATTAATAAATCCATGCTGTTTAATAAGTGCTAAGAAAGTAACTGCTGTGTCAACTTGATCTGTCTGAATGTCTGCAGATAAGGGGTCATTTTTATCTAATTTTCTGTGCTCCATGACAAATGTCCTTAGGTGTTCAACTTCTAACTGAAGTTATGGCTCATGCATTTGGAGATCAGAGAAGAACGCCATGTTGCTTGTTCACCTCACTTCCTTGAGACAGCCTCTCACTGAACCTGGAGGTCATCAATATGTCCAAGCAGGCCCTCATGCTTGACCAGCAAGCTTTCTTACCCACTGATCCATTTCTCCAGCTCCTTCCTTGCTTTGCCAGTTTGGGTAGTTATGCTTGGAATGCTAAACACTCCCAGAAAGAACAGACACATTAACCTTAAGAGAAACATCGAATCAGATGTGTCTTGTGTTAATAAATCTCTCACAGATTGAAAGTAAGCACCAGCATGAAGGCACATTGGAAAAGGCGCGGAAACAGCCTGGCTCAACACTTCCATCCGACTATGGTCGGTCTGACACGATGACATTTGACACTACTGCCGCCTTTCCCCCTCTTTGCTCTGTAAAAGGTGCCCCAAAACTTAGACATTTTCTTTTAAAAATGGACTGATAGTATTCTAGGCATGGTAGCTTGTTTCTGTAATGCCAGCTCTCAAGTGTCTCCGGCAAGAGCATAATGAGTTCAAGGCCAATCTGGAGTATCAAACCACAGGGAGGAAAAGTGGGACTTTATATTTTAAAATCATCCCATACCTTTTACTTTTTAAAATTTGCTTTGATTTTTTAAACCTGTACCCCCACATTCCAATTAAATCCTAGCTTGCCCTTAAAGCTATGTGGTTGTAGAAGCAGCATGCGCAGGGGGCCCGGGGACCAGGCCCTGAGACTACAGCACAGGCGTGCCTCCTACTTCCCCTGTGAGCCAAGCTGAACCCTGCCTAAACACCCGGACACCCCGACGCAGGAAACGAGCCAGTGAAAAAGGGACAACACAATGACAAACAACGAAAGGGCCAATGGGAAGAGGGGAAGGAGTATACGAAAGGACCAATGGGAAGCGGGGTAGGGATATACAGCGATGTCTGTTTTCCTTAAGAAACAAGTCTAGGCCGGGCGTGGTGGCGCACGCCTTTAATCCCAGCACTTGGGAGGCAGAGGTAGGAGGATTGCCATGAGTTCAAGGCCACCCTGAGATGACAGAGTTAATTCCAGGTCAGCCTGGACCAGAGTGAGACCCTACCTCGAAAAACCAAAAAAAAAAAAAAAAAAAGAAACAAGTCTACTTTCAGCTTCTCTTCTGACTCCCCGAGCCTGTGTCCTTGACAAAGCGCTTTCTTACCCCCACCCCCAAGGGCTGTTGAGCGGGGGATCTAGCAACATGTGGTGCCCCCTCAGTATTTCTCACATAGACAACTCCAGTTTTGTTTCTCTGCAAACCAGCTGCTCAGGGTAGTACCAGGTACCCACAATGTAACAGCAGCCCCCCCAAATGCATAGGTCTGCCTAGCTAATCTCCTCAACTGCGGCTCTCCAATTCAGCTCCAGGTCCAATGAGAAACCCTGTCTTAAAGATAAAGTAGAAAAAAAAGGTAACAAACAAGGTGGAAAGTGAGGAAGACACCCAAAACTGACCTGTGGCCTCAATACACATGTGCAAACACATATGCATATCTACACACACACACAGAGACACACACACACACACACACACACACACAGAATAATTTAGAAGTGATATTAATGCAAAGACTCTTACAATGAATTTTATGCAACTTGTCAACATTTTTTGCTTTTGTTAATATTCGCGGGCAGATACAAGCGGGGGGCATGGGCGCGCCAGGACCCTCCTGCCACTCTACAAACAAACTCTAGATGCGAACGCCACTTTATGCATCTGTCTTTATGCGGGTACTGGGGAGTCATACCTGGGTCATCATCCTTTCAATCAAGTGACTTTGACTGCTGAGCCATCTCTCCAGCCCCCAAAAGAGTTTTATTTGATCCTTCATATGTGCTAAGAGACTCAGATAAAAGGTTTCCTCAATATGGGAATGCTGTATATTTCCAATGGCAAAAGTACATTTTATAATCTGGGAAGATATTTTTCACATTTATAAAACTTCCAAAGTAGTCAAGATTATATTTTTAAAAATTCTTTTATATCTTTTTAAAAAATATTTGGTCGTTCCAACTCTGACACAGGTAAGCCAGTAAAGTGAGGGAATTTTAGGAAGAAGAGGAGACTCAAGTTTATAGATGACTTAATCTTTTAATTTTATGAATTATATTACAAAAGCCCAGAATGTGGAGCAACATATCACAGCCAAGTTAAACAAGAAATGCTTGACTATTCAAATTTAGATCAATATGCTATTTATTTATTTAATATCTTCTGCACTCTCCACTGTTCCTAGTGCTTTCTCAATGGAAAGGCTTATATAATCAGGCAACAAACCACCTCTATCTTCCTCAGGGCAGACATTCTTACAGTTAGGCTGAAGGGGAAGTGGAAACACATGATTTAGACATTATCTCAGCTGATTATATAATTTTAGTTTGTCATCATAACAAAGAAGAGCCCTGTCCAGAGCAAAGTTAATATTCTGGTAACCATCTGGAAGCCATCTCCATCACCACACAGCATACAGTCGCTCTTGCTCAAAATGCTTTGTTCTAATTCCCTTGGACGAGAATTAGCATGAACCTCTTCGGTTTCCTGTCCTTAGCCGACCACAGGAGAGAGGTACCAACCTCACAACCCCCATCAAAGGCCCAACAGGTGTGAGAGCTATTATATCACCATCTTTTCCCAGTCTTTTCACTCACCCTCATTTTTCTTCCAGTCCCTAACACATAGAGATCCTCAGGCGCTGGTCAGACCAGCTATGCTTACAAATCACTTCACCCTTCAGTCCCTGGTGCCCTCCCCTGCACACACAGTAAGTCTGCTGCCTCTAAGGCAAGGGTCCCGTCTTCTTCCTCTGAAATTAAGCATAGGCTACTTGAGGCACGACCTGCAATCCTCAGGACTTAATATTGGACTGACATGTGCAAAGGAGCCTCATACCCCATCCTTGAAGACTCTAGTTATGTCTCTTACAACACAGGAGAAACTTCTAATATTTAAACTTTACAATATAGGTCTGCTATTGGTCCATTACTTTCTCTGTACCTTACATAGCCCATGCTTTCTAGGATAGTCACACATCCTCAGTACAGAGCCTTCTGAGACTGTCTCTACTGGAAACATGAATGTGCATTTGAAATTATTTTGTAAACTTAATGGACTCCTGACAATTATCTTTAGGGCTTTAAATAGTCATTATATGAAAAAAGCAAATAAAATCTCTCCCCCATTCCCCATTCTCTCAGAAACCCTTCCCAAAAGCTCTATGACTAGTTTACAATATACCCACGCCAACAAGTATATTTGTATGTATACAGCTCTGGTTTTTGTTTCTTTTTATACAATAGGAACATACTATGCATTACCAGGACCCATGCTTTTTATTTCCTTCCCTATGACTATATATCCTGGAGACCATTCTTTATCAAGACATATATATTTATGAGTCACTTTTAGCTTTTTCTATTAGTTTCAAACCTTAGCTCTGTGGTCCAGGACAAGCCCCATGTCTAGATTTTCAACTTTAATCTTAGAATTACAGTGCAGAGCCAGGAACAGGGTAATGCTCCTTGACTATTAGTCATTAGCATTCCTCTCCCTTTATGGGCTTCTCATGGGGTCTGGCCTTTCAAGCATGTATCATGGACTGTGGAATCAGACCAACATAGTTTAAATCCTCCTTGCAGATTAAAAAAAAACAAAACAGTTGGGGTGTTTGATGCAGTGTGCATTATTATCCATTTCCCCACAGCTGCATGTTTAGGTAGTTGAGATGGACTGACCAAACAGCCAGTGCTCTGCTCATATCGTAGAAGAGAAATTATTGATGTAATAATTTTCTGAGGCCTTACTAATAAAATCCTCAGTGTAGAAAGCCCTGGCTTCTATGCACTCATCATTCAACAACATTGTCTACCCTCTCTGAGTCCTTTAGGCTTTGTCCTTTCTTTGTTTCCTCTCTTTCCATTGTCTGCTTGACATGAAAATTCACTCAGGTAAGACAAGTAAACTAATTACTTCAAGTAGGGAAACCACCAGACACAGATGACAGAACAATTAATTGCATGAACTTTAAAATTGTCACACAATCTCCTTGTTAATACAAATAAACTATAAGAAGTTTGTTTCCAGGGCCAGGGAAATGGTTTAGTGTGTAAAAGCACTTGCTATGCAAGCTTGAGAGTCAGAGGTCCTAATTCGCCCTGGGTTCAGTTCAATTCCCTAGCACCCACATAAGTAGCTGGCATGGTCATGCATACCCGTAGCCCCTTGTCTGTCCGGTAGGGAACAGAGATCTGAGTCTCACTGGCCAGCAAGTCTGACCAAAAGTGGCACCTACATGTTCAATGATGAAAGACTTACTTTTTCTTTCTCTCTCTGTTTTTTTTTTTTTTTTTTTTTTTTTTTTGAGGTGGGGCTCTCTTGCTAGTCCCAGGCTGGCCTTGAATTCATTATGCATGCTGGCCTTGAACTCACAGTGATCCTCCTACCTTGGCACCCTTAGTGCTGGGATTAAAGGTGTTCACTACCACAATCGCCTTCAATGAGAGACTTTGTCTCAAGGAAAGAAAGCAGAACATAGATTGAAGAGCCATCTGACTTTCTTTTTTCCTCATACATGTGCACTCGATGCCAAATCTGCAGGTGCGTGCACACACACACAGTTTGTTTCCAATTCAGCATCATTGGAAATCCCAAGGGAGGATGGAGAGAGCAAAGAACATTTGGAGTGGGGAGGAGGAAAATAATGACAGAAAGTAGAATGGTGCTTTCCAAGAAGGCAGGAGGGTGTTTCGTGGGAACTGAGCTTCACTGTTTAAGAGGAAAACATTCTAGAGATCTGTTGTACAACATCCTGAATAGGTTAACACTGCTGCATTTACAGGCAAGATGGTGATTATACTAAATTTAATCTTAGATGTTTTCTCAACACAGGTTTAACAGCTTGGACTAAAGTTGACTCTGAAAGGTAGGAGGAGAAGAGTAGAGGAAGGAAATCCCTAAATGACCTCAAATATACCTCCAAATAGCTGCCCTGAGTGCTATGATTTGACAGCAAAAATGACAAAAGAACCGACACACGAGCAAGACATGGTGATGCATGGTCTGTAACCCCACTACTTGGGAAACTGAGGTAGGAGAATCATGATGAATTCAAGGCCAGCCTGGAACCCAATCACAGGAAACAAGCAAAAAGTCCTATATAGCTTATACACAGGGTGTGCTTTGAACTGTCCATTCCTTCAAGCCCTACCTATGATGAATCTTGCACAGTAAAGTGAAAGTCCTGCTTTCTTCTAAAGTTCCATTCAGTCCCCACCCTCAGTCTCAAATGCCCACAGATCCGCAAAGTAACATAACATTATCCTTTGTATGTAAATTTGATGCTATTTCTGTAAATATAATTCAAACACTTATCAGTGTATTTGCAAACCGGTTCACATTATATGTAGGAAAATACTTTTATTTTTAGGAGTAGGAAATGAAAGTATACCAAGTCCCCACAAATGCCCAATAGGATTCTCAGGTTACTTCAGACACCATCGCCATGACAACACCTACGAGGCAGGGGCTAATATCCCCATTGAACAGATAAGAAATAGAGGCTCGAGCTAGTGATTTGACTTTAAAATATAAAACTTAATTATATTTAAAATATAATTATTTATAATTGATAGGTATTCATGGTTATTTATAATGCATTTACGACATTCAAAATAGTATTATAATGTGGACCTTGGAAGCCAATCCCAACTTTACCAGACACATTTTCTCAAAGTCACTGGATGCACAATGCCTCAATCTGATAGACCATGTCTATTCACACAGCCTGGCCACGGGCTGGGTCTTCTGTTGACTCTCACATCTAACACAAGGAACCATGGGAGGCACCCAGTAAACGACTCTGCATTAACATGACTGGTCTTCTGCAGCGTGGCGCTATACTGCATCAAGGACGTTGCACTTCACTCATCGAAGCCTCTCCCTGTCTCTCCTGCACTGGCTGCACCTGCCTCACGTCACCCAGAGATGCTGGTCAGCTACCCACCGGGGAAAGATTGGCAATGGGGTCCAGATGTGTGGCAACAACATAGTCCCCTGCAGTTGGCTGACAGACTTACTAATTAGAAAGTGTTCATAGCAAGAGTAAGGAAGTGTTTGAAGAAAGGGTGGTGATTCTCAGAGACACTGGAGAAGCCAGTGAGCCCATAGCGCACAAGGTAGAGCAGCCATTCACCCCAACTCTGCCAATCCGGGGTTCCAAAGAGGCAGCCTTCAAGCCAAATGCCATTCAGATTTAGCACATAGATATTTTTACAATAAACCTAATTGCTAGTATTTTTTAATTCTGGCAAGTTCACATAAATATCCAAGTTTCATACTTCTCAAAACCCTCGAAGAGTTGTGACCACTGGGTCCATACTCCTGAGCAGAAACAGCTGCCACGCGGGCTGTAGCTGTCTCCTTGCACAGTGGACACAACTGCCTCACTCAGAGGTCTTTTTTTTTCCACATCCCCAGGGTGCCCATGGCCCCTTCCACAGAACCAGAACAGGAATGCAAACGTCACCCTGTCCTGCTAATTCATGGTCCAGAGATACTGTGGCAACTATTTTCTCCTGTGTCCATTAGTAGGGTAGTTTTAGGAAATTCAAACACCATACCCATTATTTTCCTTATAGCTAATTCTTAAATATGCTGTCATTACTGCTTACATAGAGCAGAACCTGCTGACAAAAGCCCACCTGCACAGGCTGCCAACACCTCATCAGAGAGAAAGGGGCTGTGCAAACATGACATTTCCGGCCTGCCACCTCCCTTCTCATGCTACATGTAGCTCTGTCCACCTCGGAGGCAACTGTGATTTGCAGGAATGCTCTGGCTGTCTGCCCTGGTGTTGAACTCTGGGTGGGGCAGCGGGCTGCTGGGTGCAGGCTCCTGGGTCTGGAATGTACTTCCTCATAGAGATGCCAAGGCCTAAACTTAGCAGATTATAAACACAATGACCTTTAGGCTATCAGACATTTTTTTTATTCCTGACTGAAAGGTGAATAAAGAACTCTTTGAACTTATAGGGAGCTAGGGTGCTGGTTAAGGATAACAGCAGTCTACTCAAATTGAATCATTCTCTTCAAAAGAAATAAATGAAAGTTTTTCTAAAATAAAAAGTTACAAACTATAAGAGTACAACCTAACAAAAATAACTCCTTTCTATTAGAACTTGTTAATTATATATAAACGTCAGAAGTGAAGTGAGAATATATGCTGGTAATTTTAAAACCGTATTTCTAAAATTTTATTTAATGAGTATACCAATTGAATTAAGTCTCTAAAAATTAATAGCTGGCCATATTAAAATAGAAATATGTACCTTCTTATTTGCAATATAAATTTATTTCAAATAAAGGACATCACAAAATAAATTTACTCTGTATTTAAAAAAAAAATTGCCAAAGTGGGACTATAATCCCAGCTACACAGTAAGTTCAAGGCCAGCCTGGATAATTTATCAAGACCTTGAACCAGTGGCAAAGTGCAAGGCCCTAAATTCAATCCCTAGTGGAGAAAGGAAAGAAGAAAGAAATTTCTAATTTCCTCCAATATTTTAACTAACTATGGCCATGAAATTACTAAAGTAATACTGTTGTTTCTTTGTAGCCAGTAAAAACAATTTTAGACTTGTTTTGTTTTTATAGTGCTGAAATAAAACCTGGGACCTCACACATGCTAGACAAGCACCCTATCACTGCCACAGCTATATCCTTAAACTAGCAAAACTCTTACTTGTTTATGTATTTTTTAAACAAGTGGAAACCACTGTCTCCTTCCTGGCCAGTTAGCCATGAGTGCGTTCCAGAGAAAGGAAGCCTCTGAGGGAAGGGCTGGTCCTAAGCAGCCACTATGGGAGGAAAAGGATCTGAGCAGATTGCAAGGTGGACTTTCTGAGCTGATAGGACACTGGGACCAAAAGGCCTCATTATAGACCCCCACCCACCCCAGACGCCCTCACAGTCATTTCACAGAGACTGTCAGTCCATGAGGCCTGGTGGTCAAGGACTAAAAAGTATCACAGTAACTGATGCTGGTGGAAACTACAGGACATTCTTTAAATATTCTGCTCCAAGTTCAAATCCCACTACCTTAGGTGTGGGGAATATCTCCTAACTTTCACAAGCCAGGATCAAGTGATGCTAAATGTAAGACACATTTGAAATAGAGGAACAAGAAAATTAACATTTAAGGGGCCAGGAAGATGGTTCAGTGGTTAAAGGCACTTGCTTTTGAAGCCTGCCTAGGTTGAATTCCCCAGTACCCATGTAAAACCAGATACATAAAGTGGCACATGCATCTAAAGCTCATCTATAGCAGCAAGAGGCCCTAGCATGCCCACTCTCTCACTCCCAAATTTTATGTGTAAAATATATGTACATATATTTCCTCATTTTTAATTCAACAATGACAATCCTCCCTCTAGAAACAAAAGATGGATATTCACCAGTTTTAAATATATAATAGTCATGAACAGTTAAAAGATATCATTACAAGGATATTTACCTAAGCTTAAGGCATAGTTTTCAAACTTTGAAATAGTTTAAGAAATTAAAGATTCTGTCTCACCTGTCTTTACAGCAGAGCATTACCCAGACACTAATGGTGCTGTGGTAGTCAGAGGTCATGGCACATGCATGTAATTCCAGTGCTTGGAGGCTGAAGCAGGAGGATTACAAGTTTGAGGCTAGTCTTGGATCATTTCCCAAATCCTACAACTCATGAAGCTGAAGTGGGAGAACTGCTAAGAATTCAAAGTCCAGCTTGGGGTACATCATGGGTTCTAGGACAGCCTGGGCAACACTGTCAGACCACATTGAAAGAAAGACAGGAAAGAGAAATAAAGAAATGAAGGAAGGGAAGGAATTAAAAAAAAGAAAAGAGAAAGGCAAGAAGGTTGCACAATATTATATACCGCTTTTTTTTTTTTTTGTTGCAAAAGATATATAAACTAAAAGGCCATAACATACTAGTAAATGAAATTAAATATCAATATTTTTCTCTTTTGGGGAAAGGGGATTCTAACTTTTCTAAATTTTATCTAAAAACAAGCACACATTTTTATAAAGATGAAGTCAAAGTTCCTTCCATATTTTTAAGTAACCCACCGAATGCTGGGAGAGTGTCCTCATCAAAGGGTACCTATACCTTGTCTAGAGCTGGAGAAGGACTTTGTTTCAATAAGTTCACCCCCACTGACCCTGCAGGGGTGCTTTTCGCCTCCTCGGTGGCTGGGCAGAGCCTGAATGCTGGCCTCAGGTGAGGTCAGGACGGACGGTGCAGCTCAGCACTGTCCCAGTTGTTCAGTGAAAACTGCATTTGGAGGATTTTACATAAACCATGAAAAAAACAAAGTTAAACTTTGTTCCTAAACGTAGCTTCTAGCAGTTAGGTTTCCAGGGATGGAGGGAGGGAAAGGAAGAGACAGGTATTTTCGACAGAGCATAGGAGAAAGAAAGGCATAAGCCTTGGAGGTTTGCGCAAAAAGCTTGTGTGGTTCTCGCACTGCCGGAGAAATGAATGCTCCGCGAAGTGGTGACAGCTTCTGATATTCTCATGGGCCTCGGAATGATTTTAAAAGGCATGCAATGTGTCCCAGAAGTACCACAGGATTTGAACTTTGCTTAGTAATTATAACCACAGTATTGTTCATCCAAGGCGATTCAAGACTGCTCACAGTAAAAGAAATACAAAGTATGTAGATAAAGCATAAAACTAGATTAGAAGATTAGGGTTTTTTTGCTTAAGAAACTGATTTATGTAATTGCAGACGTTCTCTGGGTGACCTTAGACTGACCCAGTTCCCTTTATCTATGGTTCTCAATAACTACTGCAGAACGTGCCCAGAGTGTCACATGCTGAGAAAGGGCGGAAGGGCCCACAGCAGCCCAGCGCCCGCTCCTGCCCCGCCTGGGAAGGGACGCATCATCCCGGGTTAGGACCTGCCCAGGGCAGCCAGGGCTCTGCTCCTCTTCCCTGGAAGCAGTGTGTCGGTGAAAGCTGCCCAGGGAGTCATGTGACCCCTTGGGGGTACAAGCCAGAGTGAGCTGATTTTTGGGGCCCCTTAGATGTGATGGGCTGAAGCCTGCTCAATCAAGACTTCACCTACCCCACGAAGCTTTGTTGTACCTCTGTACTGGCTCACAAGGGACTCTGGTTTTCTCTTGTCCCTTGCTACCTAACTGAAGTTTTTCATGTAAGTTGTGTTTGAGAGTGCTCTGCTCATTACCCTCCGATAAGCTGATGATCAGGACATACCCAACTTGCCCCACAGTAACCCTGATAAAGTGATCTTTGAAATCTAAGGTCCTCATCAGTGACATGGGTTAAGGACAATACTGGCATAGCAAGGTACTCTACTGCAAATTTAAACCATGCTTTTTAATTTGTATTTTTGCCATCAGGTAAAACCACCAGGAAGAATAGTGTTCCTTAAGCCCAATGAGAAGAGGAGACCTGCAAATCAGGCAGATTAAAGTGATTTTAATTCTTTTTAGTTCATACATTATGGCAAAGACACAGAAGACCTGTGCTCCCGTCCCTACACAGAGTTCCCGGCTGTTCAGAATTTCAGGGATCGGGTTTTCCTCATTTGTAAATAGAAGCATACACTCTGCAGTGCCCTACCTCAGGATTATGATGAGACTCAAAGGAGACCATGCACGTGAGGACCCTGGACACTGACATACAAGGCCACAGATCAAAGTTTGCTTTGCAGTAAAATCCTATGAACCTCGAGAACTGAAGACACAGGATGAAGCTGACACTGTTGAGGGATTTTAAGAATAATCTGCACCAGAAATGAAAACCAAACTAAATACCTCAGTGTTCACAACAGTAGAACAGAACAGATAAACTGATAAACATGGGAAAGCTTTCTAAGAATAGAAAAAGAAGCCCTTTCATGCCCACTACACACAAAGTTGATAAAGAGAGCCAACACAAGAGAACACATACCATGATTTACTCATAGACCCTTAACAACAGACAAACTGGCATCTAAAAGGAAGACAATTGCTGTATGTTCATTCTCGCCTGTCGTGGAACTTAGCCAGTTAACCTTTATGCTTGGACTTTATGCTGATGATAAAAAATTAAACCTGTGTCCAGGCGTGGTGGTGCATACATTTAATGCCAGCACTTGGGAGGCAGAGGTAGGAGGATCGCCATAAGTTCAAGGCCACTCTGAGACTACACAGTGAATTCCAGGTCAGCCTGGGCTAGAATGAAACCCTACCTCAAAAAAGACAAGGCCAGGCATAGTGGTGCCACCATTTGGGAGGCAGCAGTAGAAGGATATTTGTGAGTTCAAGGCCAGCCTGGGACTACATAGTGTGTTCCAAGTCAGCCTAGGCTAGAGTGAGACCTTACCTCAAAAAAAAAAAAAAAAAAAAAAAAACCCAAAAAACCCAAGAAACAGACAAACTAACTCAGGGAAAGTATAATGAAAGTACAATATCAGAAGTCAAACAGGGCTTTCCTCATATTGAGAATATGATCAGAAAAAACATCTATAGGGAAATTTTGGGGTTGCTGGTTAATTTTCATTTTTATATATGTATACCAAGACACATGTGTGTCTATATATTCCACAGACTTCCTATGTTTCAAAACAAAAAGACTAGTAATGATGAAAAAGCTAACTGGATTTTGTATATAAGTTCTATCATTAGGGCTGCTTTTCAAAAAGATTGCTAAAGATTGTTTCAATTCAATCTCAGATCCACTAAGCTAAGAAGTTAATCAGTTGATTAATTTTGGCAGATCTTCACATATGACAGACATTAACCCCATCTGGAATATGGCTGGCAAGGATTTCCTCCCGTTCCACAGGCCACACGTTCACTCCACTGTGCCAAAGCTTTCAATGCATGGGATCCCATCTGCCAAGTCTTGGGCTGTTTCCTGTGCGATCAGTTCCCCATACACAAGTCCTAAAGCTTTTTTCCTCTAGCAGTTTCAGTGCTTCTGACTGATGATATTTCTCTTATTTTTAAAACTTTAAGCATTAAGGAGGCCATGGTGATTCAAGTGATTGTGTGAATCTGCTCATTGCTCATTGCTAATTGCAAGGCTGAGGAGATGGCTCAGTGGACTGGAGTCTGGAACCCCAGCATACACAGAAATGCCACATGGGTGTGGTGGCCCACCTATAATTCCAGCACTCCAGAGGCAAAGACAGAAGGTTCCTGGGACAAGCTGGCTAGCCAGACTAGCTAGACCAGCAAGCTCTGGGTTCAACTAACAGGACCTGCCTCAGCAAATGAAGCAACTGAGAAAAACACCAGAAGTCAACCTCTGACCTCCACATGCATGCATCCCTACACATACACACACGCATGCACATACCACACACAAAGTTGTTTTTTTTTTAAATAATAAGTACTGATTGCTAGCCAGGTGTGGTGGTGTACACCTGTAATTACAATATTTATGAGACGGAGGGGAGAGGTGTTCCAGATCAGACTAGGCTACGTGAGATCTTGTCTCAAAACCATAAACAAAAAATATATTCGTAATTACTAATTGCTTGAAACTTTTCCAGATCAAATCAAAAATCTTATAGGGCTGGAAAGATTGTTTTGTGCTTAAAGTATTTGCCTGCAAAGCCTAAGGATCCAGGGTTCAATTCTCCACTACCCACATAAGCTAGATGTTCAAGGTGATGCATGCATCTGGAGTTTGTTTGCAGTGGTTAGAGGTCTTGGCACTCCCATTGTCTGCCTGTCTCCTTCTGGCTATAAATAAATTTTTTTTTTTTTTTTTTTTTTTTTTTTGGTCTTTCGAGGTAGGGTCTCACTCTGGCTCAGGCTGACCTGGAATTCACTATGTAGTCTCAGGATGGCCTTGAACTCTCGGTGATCCTCCTACCTCTGCCTCCCGAGTGCTGGGATTAAAGGCGTGCGCCACCACGCCCGGCTAATAATTTTTTTTAAAAAAGAGATATTTAAAGAAAATCTTGTATTAGGGTTGGAGAGATGGCTCAGCAGTTAAGGCACTTGCCTGCAAAACCTAAGGACCCAGGTTCAATTCCCCTGAACCCATATAAGCCAGATGCACATGGTAGTGCATGTGTCTGGAGTTGGCCGTGGCTGGAGGCCCTAATGCATGGGAGCATGCATGTTCTATCTCTCCTCCTCCTCCTTAAAAATAAAATAGAATTTTATATAAAAAAATCTTGTGTTGATAGCAACACTACAAGGCTATAGTCACTATCTGAGCCAGTTTTTAACCACTGCCTAAAAGAAAATAATCTCAACTGTATTGATAACTTGGAGCTCTGCGACTTACCAGCTGGCTGTGTTTGTGCTATTCTCTTAGGATAGGTCTTGCTTCGACTTCTTGCCACGTTCTGATCTGGCCGGGGAAGCTGAACAGAAAGATCTCGGCTCATTTGTAAAGCGGTCCTGCCACTTGAAAAAGCAAACGTATTGATTAGCAAAGTAAAATGAACAGCCACAGAATGAACCAATATCCCACTCAGAATATTTGCAAACATGAAAAAATTCACAGACCCCATTGGCAATAAGCATACAGAGGTTTCTTTAAAATATTTTTATTTATTTATTTATTTGACAGAGAAAGTGACAGAGAGAGAATGGGTACACCAGTGCCTCCAGCCACTGCAAATGAACTCCGGACCTATGCACCACCTTGTACATCTGGCTAATGTGGGTCCTGGGGAATCAAACCTGGGTCCTTTGGCTTTGCAGGCAAGTGCCTTAACCACTAAGCAATCTCTCCAGCCCCCACAAAGGTTTTTAAACTCGCCCTCAGTTATAATATTGACCAAGGAAGTAGCACTAAGTGATGAGAGGAACTTGCCGTTGGGGGAAAAAAAAAATGGAGATTTTTCCCCAGGGAAATGGCAGGGTGAGAAAGCTTATTAGAGGAAGAGTTAGATTTAGATCTTAGTAGAATTATGAGTAAGAAATAAAGGTTGCTAGTGGCCCTGAGCTCTACAACTGAACAAAAACGTCATAGTGGGTAAATTTTCCAAAGGTAGTCATTACACATGATGGATAAATGCAGACAGGCTGTAAGGTGGGACCTGTGTGATTTTATCTGAACTACATCAGGGTACAATCAGCCATTTATTGTGTTCTCCTCACCTAACAGATCATGTGTCAGGAAGAATGAAAATAGGCCTAGACCCTATGCAGAGGGCTGCTTCTCTAGAGGTCCGGTGAGCATTCAGCAGCCCAGGCTCTTGGTTTCAGTGGGCTTCTGAAGGTGCTATTCTCCTCAGAGGATTAACCCACTGATAAATTCATAGCTCAATGGGCCATTAGCGAGTAGGGCTTAGCTGGAGGAAGTAGATCACTAGCTTTGCCTTGCAATAAAATATGTACATACGTAACTTTTCCAGGGTTTTCTCTCTCTCCATGTGCAGCTGGCAAAAAGTGAGTAGACTACTCGAACTCCTCCATAAAATAGTTCCACGGACATGATATTCCTTCTTACCTCAAACCCAAAGCAACAGAGCCATCTGACCTTGGACTAAAACCTCTGAAGCCATTAACTAAAATCAAGCTTCCCTCCTTTAAGTTTATTTCTCTCAGGCATTTTTGTCCCAGAGATGAAAAGAACTGGGCTAACCTTCTTGACTTTTCTTTCTTTCTTTCTTTCTTTCTTTCTTTCTTTCTTTCTTTTTTTTTTTTTTTTTTGTTTAGGTGTTTAGAGGTAGGGTCTTGCTCTAGCCCACTGACCTGGAATTCACTATGTAATCTCAGGGTGGTCTTGAACCCATGGAAATTCTCCTACTTCTGCCTCCCGAGTGCTTGGATCAAAGGTGTGCAACCACTACACCCAGCCTGGGCTAATCTTCTCAACTATTTTCCACTAAGGAATCATGTAATTTTACTTGCTAGATTTCAGTGAACATTTTTCTTACTAAAATTTCATCTCACAGCTATAAAATTTGTACCAATGAATGAGACTGGCTTCCCAAATAGAAAGTATATAGGCATAGGAAAAATGCATTTCTATTTACATACTAAGTATGTCCATACCTGATAAAAACAGAAAGAAAAATGCATTTCTATATGCCTAGTTCAATTCGCTACAAGTACAGCCACCCATGGACAGAGGGGAAGCTCAAATTCTATTTATCCTACAGTTTCAGGAAAAATATTGGTGAGCATCTCTCCAAAGAATATTAAACAAGACTTGTAACATAAAATTCATCTCAAATGTTCTTCTGTGAATGTTTCCCCTCCTCACGACCTATTTTTATTAAAAATAAAGATTTCACAAACAAGGACTCCTTGTCTGTCTAACTAGGGGTACCACTTGGCGTATACGAACTCCTATGAAGAATAAGGACTATATTCTGTCAGTAACATTCTTTTATGTTTAGTAGTTAATAGAAACTGGACAGGAGGAAAAAACTGTGACAGATTTGCTTTCACTTGAAACTTAACTACTTTTTTCAAAGGTACATAGAGTAACAAAAATTTCTGAAAAGCTTAAAAGATTCCATAGAAAGATAAAATTCCATTATCATGCATGTTTTGCAGTATGAAGATAAGATCTATTGGCATGAAACTTTTTCTCTTATCAAAAAGACTTGGGTATTGTGTACCACATTGTACGGTAAAAAAATGATTTGCTATAAAAATACAACCCAATATGCACATCGCTGAAACATTTTATAATAGGGTTGTATTTTATTATTCAATTTTTCCTCATGGTTTCAGGGACAAACAAGAAATGAGAAAAATTCCATCACAAGATTATTAAGATAAAGATCCAGAAACTAAAATTAATCTACCACAGGCTGTACAGGACCCTGGACTAAAACAAATTTCTGACCTGCAGCTGGTCAGTACAGCACAGCCTGCTGGCATGGGGCAGGGCAGAACGCTTAGTTTGAAATGCCAAGCCCGTGGGAATCAAGGCTCTGCCTTTCCTAGCTCTGCGGTCTTCAGGCTACTTTTTAAAATCGCTGCAGCCTCATTTTCATCACTGTACTCCACCTACTTATCCTTACAGCATGCTATTTCCCTGTGGTAGAAAAAGTGGTAGGAAAGCAAAGAGACCAGCAGTGTAAGATGATGGTGTCCTCAAGGTCTGGTGGCTCTTTGCTGTGACAGGACAGAGCTCTGTTTCCATGATCACCTGCTCTCCTCCATCCTCTCACACTGAGTGACAAAGCCACTGCCCTTCAATGTCAAAGTGAGGGAGGAGAGGCACCACTCTTTGGGTACCAGATTTGCTACCTGTGGTTAAGGGTCCTTAGTGTAATTACTTACTAAATGTGTGGGGAGCAGCAGGTGTGAAAGCACTGAGGAGGTTCTTGAGAGAACTTAGTGTCTCTTTCATGCTTCATGAAAAGTGAGTGCTCCTGTGACCAAATCCTATAGGGAGGATACGTGGGTTCAGGAGGGTTGGGGAGGGATTCTCAAGCTCATTCTAACATGAAGTGTATAAATTTCACTCAACCAATTCATTCAACAAAACCAACTTAACCACAAGTAAGGGGACAAGGCTAATTTAAAAAAAAAAAAAGGTTTATTTTTATTTATTTATTTGTTTGAGACAGAGAGGGGTGGGAAGGGAAAGGGAGGGAGGGGGAAAGAGAATGGGTGTGCCAGGGCCTCCAGCCACTGCAAACAAACTCCAGACTCATGCACCACCATATGCATCTGGCTTACACTGGACCTGAAGAATCGAACCTAGGTCCTTAGGCTTCACAGGCAAGTGCCTTAACCACTAAACCATTTCCCCAGCCCAATTTTTTAAAATATATTTTATATATTTGAGAGAGAGAAAGAGAGAGGGAGAGAATGGGTACACCAGGGCATCCTGCCACTGCTGACAAACTCCAGATGCATGTGCCCCCTTGTGCATCTAGCTTACATGGGTCCTGGAGAATCAAACCGGGATCCTTTGGCTTTACAGGCAATGCCTTAACAGCTAAGCCATCTCTCCAACCCAACAAGGTTAATTTTTAAGAGATCAGAGAGTGAGATATAAATTATCTAATAAAATATTTCATTTGTCCAAGATTAACCAATCTCCACTTCAGATTACTGGTTCTTCAAAAAAACAAACAGGAGAATTGAAATATCAGATTTCAAAGCCAGGTGTGGTGACACATGCCTTTAATCCCAGCACTGGGGAAGCAGAGGTAGGAGAGTCATGGTGAGTTTGAGGCCACCCTGAGACTATATAGTGAATTCCAGGTCAGCCTGGACTAGAGTGTGAGACCCTACCTCAAAAAACAAAAAACAAAAAACAAAAAAAAAGAAAGAAAGAAATATCAGATTTCAGCCAAGCCTTCTACCTGCCTTAATTTTGAAATTTACCTTCCCATATTACTAAATATATTTGATTTTTTTTTTCTCCTTGATTAATGACTAGTCTTCCTAAAGCACGCAGGAAGCTTCCTAGCCTATTACAAACCCTAAAGTAGCAGGAGCAAGCAAAGACGAGAACGTTGTCTTCCTCTATCACACGGATGGCGCACGGCACATTGAACACGCGCACACGCAGACATCTACACTCACACGCTGATGCCATGGCCACACAGCACGCTGCCTCTCTCTTCACGCTCTCACGGCCTGCAGGCTAAAGGAGTGGGCTGTCTGTGCTCTCCTCTCATTCCAGGATACCTCCAAATTGTGTCAGAAAAGGGGCAGCACACGATGCTGGTTAAATGCTGGCAGATTAGCATCAGCTGGCACTAAGATGTCTGTGCAGCAGTGACCACCCAGCAGGCAGAGACCTTCCTGCCTAAACTCTTGGCAGACAGGTAAAATGTCTCTCTTCCAGAAGTTATCATGTAAGGTCAGTGCTTCCTACTAGGCAGTTAACATCGTACATGAAATTAGAACAGATTAGTAGAGCATCCAATTCTGCAAAAGTTACCTTAAGTACCTAGAAAAAATGATTTTTAATATGCAAAATTCAATGGCCACAACATTTGCATTTCAAGAAATATGAGAAAGCAGGTACTAATACATTTGGCGAAACCAAGGACTATGGAGAGCATATGTTAAACAGCATGGCTGTTATGCTGATGGTATAAACACTGGGACAGAGGCCTTTGCACTATCTGCACTCAGAAGACAAGGAGAAAGATTCTCATGTTTTCTCTCTAACCCGGCAATGGTAGATTACAGAACTGGAAGAACAGCCCAAATGCTGGCTGCGACTTGTTCTCCTCAATATAAAAGTAAGTAATTGTTCATTAAATTTCTTGTAGTTAGCTGGGCGTGGTGGTATATGTCTTTAATACCAGAAGAGGTAGGAGGATTGCTGAGAGTTCAAGGCCACCCTGAGACTACATAGTTAATTCCAGGTCAGCCTGAATTAGAGTGAGACCCTACCTCGGGAAAAAAAAAAAAAAAAAAAAAAACAACTTTGTAATTATAGCACTGTCTAAGGAAGAACCCAAAAATCTTGAAGGCTAAATACTTAAATATCAATAAATACCTTCATACAAATATCAGGAAGGGGCTACAGAGATGGCTTAATGGTTAAGGCACTTGCCTACAAAGCCAAAAAGAACCAGGTTTGATTCCCCAGTACCAACTTAAAGCCATATGCACAAGGTAGCACATGTGACTGGAGTTTGTTTGCAGTGGCTAGAGGCCCTGGGGTGCCCATTCTCTCTCTCAAATAAATAAGCCAAATATTTAAAATTATCAAAAAGGTCTACATTTTTCCTTTTTCACCAAATGAACAAATATTCAACTGAAAAACATACAAAATTAATGCACTGCATATTTACTACTGATAAGTCAAATTTAAGATTCAGGAGTGGGATATCAAAAGAGGAATTAAAATCTGGCATGCTGTTGTCTTGTAAGCGTATGACTTGGCTTTTAATTTTTAAACCTCCTGTGGGATCATTTCATTCAGCCGCATCTCTAATACACTGACAGAATGGTGTCCTGTCTCTGGGGTAGCATTTCTGAATCCTGCTTGGCATTACAAGGCCTGGGGACCTGCTTCAATGCCTAGATCAGACTGGCTCTTTGAAGGCAGAACTGGCTCCCTGTGATTCTTTCATCTCTGGGGTCCTAATAGCATGCCTTGCATATCACAAGCTCTCTTTGAACAGAAGGAATTGAAACAAAACAAAAGCCTTTTCAACATACAGAGCTCACTCCTATGTTTAAGGACAGTGTTAGAATCTAACATCTGCTTACCTACCCAATGATCAAGCTTTCTCAACTGCAGGCTCAATGTGTCTAACGGTTGAAAGCATGGGCTATGGCATTAGCACCAGGGTATGGATTCAACATCAGTGCTTCCTAGAAGGGTTACCTTGAGGAGTCCCACAGCTTCTTGGTGCCCCAGTTTCCTCATAAGTTAATGTGAATAATATACAAAATTTTGATGATTCAATGAAGTAATTGATGGAAGACATTTAACATGACAATGGCATTTATAACTGTTCAATAAAGTTAAGGCATAATTAGCATTACTATATGTAGGTTTTATGTATATAGTAACTGTATGTATCAAAGACATGTTTTAAGGAACAACATAAATTACGTATTGTGTTCAATATAGGATCAAGAATATTCTATGAACACAAGCAGTCAGCTACTATTCAGAACATCTACTCTGTTTCAAAAATCACAGATCATAACTGGAAAGGCCTGATAATTGTATTAAAATCCTGCAGATAAACTCTACAATGTTCTAAAAGACCTAAACTTAGCATAGCTAATGCAGATGTCAAAACTGGAAGATCGCTTTTTCAAGATTTACAAGATAGGGTCAGGGAGATGGACCCGTGGGTAAAGCACTTGCTGTGAAAGCCTGATGACACAAGCTCAGCTCCCAGAACCCTCAGAAATCCAGAAGTGTACTAGTGTAAGCATCTGTAATTCAAGCACATCTACGGCAAGAAGAGAGGCAGACAGGAGAATTCCACACCTCATGGACCTGCTGGACAGGCAAACACAGTGGCAAACAAGAGAAATCTTGTCTCAGAAGAAGGTGGAAGGCAAGAACTAACTAACACACAGGTTGTCTGCTGATCCCCACATGCACACCATGGCACACATAACCACCTTCACACTCAAATGCACATATATCATGAACATACAATTTTAAAAAAAAGATTGACAAAACACACTGGCACTCTGGAGGAGAACAAAAAAATCACAAAAGTCATCATACATGTGTGTAAAAAGTTGTATTAAACATGTATTTACAGGCTGGAGAGATGGCTTAGTGGTTAAGCGCTTGCCTATGAAGCATAAGGACCCCGGTTCGAGGCTCGATTCCTCAGGACCCACGTTAGCCAGATGCACAAGGGGGCGCACACATCTGGAGTTCGGTTGCAGTGACTGGAAGCCCTGGTGCACCCATTCTCTCTCTCTCCCTCTATCTGTCTTTCTCTCTGTGTCTGTCTCTCTCAAATAAATAAATAGATAAAAATGTATTTACATTCAAAAACCCAAGGAAAATATGCAATTTACCTGTACCGATGCTTATAACTTATAGATCCAAACTTGCTGAGTTTTCTTGACAATGAATTTGACTCCGTTTCTGGCATTCTAGTTTTTTAAAAATAAAACCAAAGATTCATAAATATAGGTTACGTGTGTAACATTTAATCATAAAGCTGTATATAAAACGTAATAGTGCAACAGTATTTAACAGAGCTGCTGTGGTAGTTTAAACAAGATGTCCCCCAGGGTCTCATGTGTTTTGAATGCTTGGCCCCCAGCTGGTGGCGATTTGGGAGACTGAGTCTTGCTAGAGGAGGTATGTTGCTAGGAGAGCTTCCAGTGTTACAGCCCACGTCCCCTTAGAGCTCAGCTAACCCTTGCTGCTTTCCAGCAGTTGCTGCAGCAAGAACTGATGTACAGCCTCTGCTTTGCCATGCTTTCCTGCCGTGAAGAAATTTCCCCCTGAGACTGTAAGCCAAAATAAACCCTTTCCTTCCCAAAAGCTGCTTTCAGTTGCGAGTTTTGTCCAAGGAATGTGAAGGTAACTACAACAGCTGCACACAACATCTTGCTTCTTTTATGTAATAGCAGAAAGTAGTAATCAGTTATTTGAAGTCAATATTGGAAACATAACTACACTTTGGGATGTTATGTAGGTAAATGTCAAAGTCATACTTTCTGAAAAGTGTTATATATGCATCATTTCTCTCCAGAAGTTTTAGTGTGCTTCAACTTACTTTCTCTGCTCATATATCTTGGAAATTTTGTTGCTGTGCTGATATACATCTGTTGAAGTTTACATGGCAGCTACTTACATCAAGTGGTGGTTTACTCTGACTTGTACAATATATTCCAGTACTTTCTATTTCAGGGCACTTTCAAAAGACACCACTATGGTGTCCTGGGCCCAGCACCACTGATTAGGAGTCCAAGAGGTGGGCTTTCTAAATTATTTTCTTCACCTAATAGAAAGTACGCAAAGGATATAGATCATTTTGTAAAAATACTTTTCCACTGCCAGGGAAATTCCACCATACAAATCAAGTAACAATAAGGGAAAGAGTTTAATTTTATTCCAATAAACAATGTACTACCTATGAAAGTTCTGTTTTATCTTGACAGAACAAGAATGTAAAACAGTGAAGAAAGGGAATAATGAAGAAAGTGTGCCCACAATTCAGTGGTGGATTTTCTATGGGCATCTTCCTTGCCTCCTAGGCACTGTACATATTTTCTTTTTTTTTTTTTTTTCCCGAGGTAGGGTCTCACTCTGGCTCAGGCTGACCTGGAATTAACTATGTAGTCTCAGGGTGGCCTTAAACTCATGGCAATCCTCCTACCTCTGCCTCCCGAATGCTGGGATTAAAGGTGTGTACCACCACACACGGCTAGTACATATTTTCATATTTACTCCTGCACATTTCCCAGGATGGACACCCTCTCCTGGTTGCTCTCCCTCATGTTCTCAGATGAGTCTTCCTATCCTCCAAGTGCAGGGAGGGTCAGAGCTCAGCTCTCACCTTCCCGTTTCTCTCTATCCTTTCCATAGGAGACCTTACCTCGCCCCTTCCATCTTAAACACCTAGTCACGCCGTACCAGCAACTTTCAGCAAGCCCAGTCTACTTGATTGCCTTACCATATTTTCCCTTGTATAGCTCACAGACCTTTCAAATCTAGCATGTCCAAAGCAAAATACTGAATTTCCATCATTTCTATCATTCCAGCATTTGGGACTGACCCAGTTTGTACTTTTTACATAAACTTAAAAAAATTATTTTTCTTACAAAATGAGCAAAGGAGATCTGTCTAAACATATGCATGTACATAAATGTATATACACACATATGTGTGTACATTTGCATTAATGCAATCCAGAGAATTAAGAGCTGAAGTAAGGAAAGATTTCTACATTTCTGTTGTAGAGTACTTATTATGGAAACAAATTTCATCTTCACTTACTAGAACACTGGACAAAAGTTTCCCATCAACATACCTAAAAAACGTATGATGCTCTACACTGCACTTCCAGAGGTGCTTGCAAACAGGTTTACTTCGGGCTTCAAAAAAGAATGAGGTTTCGTTGCACTGAGAGGAAGGGAGAAAGCATCAGTTACTGACCATAACGCTCTTCAGATGGTGTCTACCCTTGAGGTAACAGAAATTCAAGCAAACAGATCTTTTAACACAAAACACAGAGAAATCATTATTTCTTGGTAACTATTTTTGGGATAGTGCACTAAAAGTACTTTCCATTAACTGGACTTACAAAAGATAAAGTTTATTTTAATCTCAATGCAACCACCTCTGTATCTCCTTCCATATCATTTCATGACTGTGGTGCTTTGAATCAGATGTTCCTCATAAACTCATGTGTTCTGAATGCTTGGTCCCTCGCTGGTGGCAGCTGGGCGCCGGACCTTGCTGGAGAAGGTGTGCTGCTGGGGCAGGCTTTGGAATGCCATAGCTAGCACCCACTTGCCAGAACTTGGGTCGCTCTCTTGCTGCTGTTCTTCACCTGCTGTGCCAGAGGTGATGTCCAGCCTGTACTCATGCCATACTGTCCCCTGCCACCATGGAGATCCCCTCAGAACGCTAAGCCAAAATAAAACCTTGACTCCCACCAGCTGTTTTTGACTGGGTGCTTTGTCCCAGCAATGAAGTGCTGACAGCAATGACTACAGGTAATCCAGACAATGGCATAGTGATCCTGCAAAACTGCCCAACATAAGTAGCTACCAAAACCCACACTGGAATTAAGCTCCGAATAGAAAGCATGATGCCCATAACTTCGGTCCTTACTTCCGTTACAGTCAGAGATGCACAGATTACACTTAAACTGGTATCTAAGGAGTTTAGTAGTTACCACGAGGAGAGGCACCTCACTGCTTCACCCCGACAAGTGAAGTAACATCTCTTATTCCAAGTGTTTCCATCCACATTCAAGTTAGTGGGTGGATTCAATTAAATCATATGATTAAAAGGAAGAGTGTCATTTAATCAGCATATAGTAAATTTTAATTGGTATTTTAATCTAGTAGTTACTTGGTTGTCTTGTATATTTAACACATAAGAAACTAAGGCCACACTAAAGGCAATTCAAATTTACATGTGCTATTTTTAAGTGACTACATAGACAACCAAGTGAAGTACAACATTTGAGTGCCACAAGCTTAGTTACGTTACATAATTGCTACTTTAGTTTCAAACTTGAAACCCAAACCCACATCAAATGCAACGATTCCTCTAGAATGAGATTCCTATAGACATAAACACAACACTGTCAGTGCATAAAAACTTAAATGATTTGTATGCCACTTTTAACAAGGGAAGAAAATTTATGTGTGTGAAATTCCTCCCTAGCTCAACGGGAACAATGCTGCTTCACTTGGGCATGCGACTGAAGAAGGCCAGGATGTGGCATGCGGAGGTTACAGCAAAGCTAGCTAGTGTCCCAACGTCTTGTGAGGTAGAGGAAGAGGTATAGGATGGGTCTCGGGGTTTGGGTGTTTCTAATAGAAGATAACACACGGACAGAAATGTAAGGGTGTGTATGGTGCAGGAATGGGCACAAAGTTCAGTTGAGGCTCCTAAAGAATACCAAGTGAGCCAGTGAGCACACAGTGAAGCCGTCAGAAGAGAGGCCACAGCTGCTGACACAGGTGGTCTCCCAAGGGTACATGAGATCATTCAGAAGAGAAGGCAGATGGGTAAAGGTGGAACCTCAGGAAAGATGCTTGGAAGGTACAGCAAACAGATCAAAATGAACCAGGCGACAACAGGGTCAGAGAGGCTGGGAAGAGACAGCACAGCTCTCAAGGGACCTAAAAAGGTCAAACTGGACTTGAAAGAGGTTGCTGCATTTCACAGTGAGACTATCCAGTGACTTCTGTGAAAGGTAAGGGATTATAAAATTAGAAATGAGGAAGCACTGTCAATGGATTCAGAAAGTGTTTTTTTTTTTTAATGGCAAATTAAACAAACAAACAAATCACAACTGACGCAGAGGACAGAAAGACAAAGAAATCACAGCTGTTTTTGTGTGGACAAAGAAGGACAGCCCAACTGCTTGAGAAGAGAACAATCTCTTCTAATTTCCTTTTCAAAAGATATTTTTATTTATTTATTGGAGAGAAAGATGGGCATGCCAGGGCCTCTAGGTGCTGCTAATGAACTCCAGGTGCATGTGCCACCTTGTGCATATGGCTTTATGTGGGTATTAGAGAATCAAACCCTGGGTCCTTTGGCTTTGCAAGTGCCTTAACTGCTAAGCCATCTCTCCAGCCTTGTTTCCTTTTTAGAAATATTCAAAACATGCACGCACACCTGCGTGCGCACACACATGCACACACACACGCAGGCACAAAGTTATACAAGCCAAGTGCCCCCTGCTGTTGGTTCCAATTCCCTCCTCCAGACTCTGCCA
This sequence comes from Jaculus jaculus, assembly GCF_020740685.1. Lineage (NCBI taxonomy): Eukaryota > Metazoa > Chordata > Mammalia > Rodentia > Dipodidae > Jaculus > Jaculus jaculus. Next base: position 49,467,656 of record NC_059114.1, on the reverse strand, counting down.
CCATTTCTTTCTTTCTTTTTTTTTTTTTTAATTTTTATTAACATTTTCCATGATTACAAAATATATCCCATGGTAATTCCCTCCCTCCCCACCCCCACACTTTCCCAGTTGAAATTCCATTCACCATCATATTACCTCCCCATTACAATCATTGTAATTACATATTACAATATCAACCTATTAAGTATCCTCCTCCCTTCCTTTCTCTTCCCTTTATGTCTCCTTTTTAACTTCCTGGCCTCTGCTACTAAGTATTTTCATTCTCACACAGAAGCCCAATCATCTGTAGCTAGGATCCACATATGAGAGAGAACATGTTCTGCCACCATTTCTATTAGGCATACGCTTGTTAAGTTCTGTTCTCAACTTGATCAGATAAGCAATCAAGAGACATGCCTCTCGGGTGGGTCTTCGAGGTTGTTTCCAGGAAGGATTGGCTGATGGAGAAAGCCCCTGCTGCAGAAGAGGTGGCTCTCCCAGGGGTGAACAAGTATGCAGAAGCTCTGAGAGAACCCAGATCCTTTACCCTGGCTGCCCATGTACTCACTGGTGAGTGTGCCTTACCCTCTTGCTTCTGCTATTTACTTATATGTGCATCTACCCTGCTTTCCTGTCCTTGGACATTCACACTGAGTTTCATCAGCCTTCCAATGTGGACTGAAGAGCAGCAGCCCTGCAGGAACCTGCCAGGCCTTCAGTGCCAGGTTGGGACTGCCGAGGCGTCCAGCCTCGCGGACTGGGCAGCTACTGGTAGCTACTCTCAAGGCTGCAGACAGCTAGGATTAGACTGCCCAGCTATATCCTGTAAGTGAATCCAATCAATCCCTTTTGTAATACAAACTCATCCTATCAGTTCTGCGCCTCTACAGAACCCTGACCAATGCAAGGGGTGTTTTTTGGGGCATCAGATCATCCTAAAACACAGTCCCAAAGATCAGACCACTCATTCTAAAGCAAGCTGGCTTGTGATTACATTCTGCCAGGTTGACTCTTCCTCAAATTGCCACCCACCAAGCACATGGGATCCCTGCCAGCTGCCATCTCCCCACACTTCTCAACAGTGGAAGGACCAGGTGTGGCAGGACATACTGGGACTCACCACCTACAGAAAATGGAGCAAAGGTCAACTCTGTTGTACATAAACTCACCTTTTAAAAAAAGCATCCACAGAGAAGTACCTAAATCAATTTTTCAAAAAACTTAGTTATATATATATCCCAAGTTTCCAAAAACAGAGGAGAAATTTGAAAATAGCTACATTGCCCAAGGACCCATTTTCAACTGCCCAGATCTCACGTAAACCAGATGCACAAGGTGACTCGTGCATCTGGAGTTTGGCTACAGTGGCTAGAGGCCCAGGCATGCCAATTCTCTCTCTCATAAAAGAAATAAGAAAAAATAAAATACATCTCCCAGTCTCAGACTTTCCTTGGACTGTTTTATACTTTGTCCCTCACATAAATATCAGCATTGTTTTGCTTTTCAAGTAAAAATCTGGCCAAAGGGTATCTAATTCTAAATATATACTTCCCCCATCACTTAATATAAGGACAAAATACATCACAAAACCAACCAGAATTGGGGATTTTCTCCAGTTTTGTTGGGCACAAATATATAACAGGAACAAAAGACCCTCCTCAGTGTTTCTGCTCTGAACAAATGAAAGTATGAATTCATTCTCCTTTTATAGAGGGATTCAAGACAAGCAGCCTATTTTCTCATTATTGGCAGAATGATCCAAATACCAAAAGGAAGGTTAACATAACTAAAGTTGGGAGCCAGGTATTCTAAATAAATTAAGTGGACTGTTGGAACGTACAGCAACTATTGGCATAAATGAACCAGATGGTATTTCAAATGTCTCTTTCCACCCCTTCTCTGCTCACTAAGCCTTTTCAGTGGGCATGGCCATTAGCACATTTCCACTCGCTCACGCAGATGTGAACTGCTTAGCTGGAGAAGCACATTATGACAAATGCTAATGTATCTGATCCATACATCCAAAGTGTGGTATTTGCAAAACTACTCAAATATCTCTATTTATAGTTTTGGTCATTTCATGCCAGAAGCAATGCTTTTGTTTGGATCTACTGCTCTTTAGTTTATAAGTTAATCAAGCTTAAGTCACTTGAAACTCAGATATCACTGTCCTATGGGTCTCTTGGATCTTTTTGGTCTCTGCCCATCTTTCCTGACTTCCTCTTTTGTCACACCTGAAATAAATCTACCTTGCTTAGCTTTTCCTACACACATTGTCTTTGCTGACAGGATCCCTGAAGAGGTTCACACTACAAATGGTGTAGCCACCCGTGCCTCTGAGCTGCTGCGGTCTTTCTCAGGCCTGTTCTTGACACGGTAGCTCTTCTACACCAAAGCCTGTAATTGACTGCTTTCTCCTCTTTCTGTTTTAAGGAGCAATCACAATTGGATGCCCGATCTTCCCCAGCCTCCCTCAATTACTGGGATGAGCATCTTCCACACATAAGAAGTAACTCAAGATGTATTGCATGAACCACGCAAGAGAAGAGAGTTTATACTTCTAAAACAATGATAAAATACAATCGTTCTACAAATACTTGAGGGATCTACAGTGGAGAAGTTTCCTGCCAATGTTCCATTTGGGTGGGAGAGAGGTTAGAGAGAAATGTATAGTTTAAATTACTGGTGGCAAATTTACATTCAATCTAGACAAGATTTATATATTTACTTTGCAGTTTTTGACTTACTTTAGCAGGAAGGGGGAAATTAAAGAGTAAGAAGCCTGACAACATCTAACTAAATTAACTTTCTTCCTAACTACTGATAAAGCAAAGGGAGGTGAGCAGTGAAACTGAAGGAGTGTGTGTGTGTGTGTGTGTGTGTGTGTGTAAGTGTGTGTGTGTGTATTTGTGTGTGTGAATTCTTCAATTGGAAGCAGACACCAGAGATATAAAATGTAAGTGCTAGGAGAAATTTTATCTTTCTAAGTGGTGAGATTGAATGACTGCTGTTTTATTTGAACAATGCTATTATATATGAGTTGCTGGGCACAATGCCTTTTTGATCATGCTCTTCATTATTTTCTCCTCTCAACATGTCAAGGTCAAGACTAGCTAATAAATTCAGAATGAGCCCTGAGATTTAAGAAATTTTATAGATGAATAGATGAATATATTGGGAATTATGTATAATTCCTTCTAGTTCATAGAAGCATAAATGAAAGAACTGGAAAGGACATGTTATATTGTGTTACTTTCTTTCATCCAAAATTCCAAAGACTGTATGATCTAGTACAGTAGAGAATATTTACAACATGTTACATTAAGCATGTTTAAATAACTTATTTACTATATTGAGATTATTTTGCTTCTTATTTGAAGAATTTACAAACCTAAAAGACAAAATGGCTTACTTCTGGGCTGGAGAGATGGCTTAGCAGTTAAGCGCTTGCCTGTGAAGCCTAAGGACCCCGGTTCGAGGCTCGGTTCCCCAGGTCCCACGTTAGCCAGATGCACAAGGGGGCGCACGCGTCTGGAGTTCGTTTGCAGAGGCTGGAAGCCCTGGCGTGCCCATTCTCTCTCTCTCCCTCTACCTGTCTTTCTCTCTGTGTCTGTCGCTCTCAAATAAATAAATAAAATAAATAAAAATTTAAAAAAATAAAAATAAAATAAATTTAAAAAATGGCTTACTTCTATTACTGCTTTTATTCTATCTTTGCTCTTGACATAAACTATTGATTTATTTTTTGTTTTAAAATTAAATTTCGTTTGAATCCCCAATGTTGCAAATATTTAAAATAATCTATTAACTTTGTTATGCTTGTTGAAATGAAGGCATATCTGATAAGATCTGTTGCTACTCCTATTTAGTTTTTTAATTTCCATCCCTTCTAAACATGTGGTTTATATATTTGGTAAATATACTTATCTATTTTACAGGGAGAGGGATAAGGAAAAGAAGAGAGAGAGACAGAGGAGAAAGAGGGAAAGAATGGGTATGCTAGTAGAGCCTCTTGCCACTGCTAATGAGCTCAGAAGCATGTAGCACTTTGTGCACCTGCCTTTAAGTAGTTACCAGGAAATCAAACTTGGGCTGGCAGGTTTCACAAGGAAGCACGTTTAACCACTGGGCAAACTCTCAGCCCCCACCTATGTGGTTTTTTTATTTTTAAATATTTTATTTTTATTTATTTATTACTTGACAAAGAAAGAGAGAGAGAGACAGAATGGGCATGTTAGGGCCTCCAGCAACTGCAGACGAACTCCAGATGCCTGCTGCCCCTTGTGCATCTGGCTAACGTGGGTCCTCGGGAATTGAGCCTCCAACTGGGGTCCTTAGGCTTCACAGGCAAGCACTTAACCACTGAACCATCTCTCCAGCCCCACCTATGTGTTTTAATTATGAATAAAGTCAACAAAGTACATCAGCAAGTAAAGGAAAGAAAATATCATACTCCTGGGAGACCTATGTTTCCCTCTAGTCCTGGAATAAATTAGTCACAGGGCTGGAACAAGATGGTTCCTGCAGTCCTTCCTGTATAAGACTTTAGGATCACCACGAAGCCCAACTCCAAGACATCATCAGTGCAGAAACAAACACAGATTGGGCACCCTCAAGCCAACCTCAAAGTAGATGCTTTCAGCATATCAACAGATAGAGATCTCCATGATAGATCCATCCTCCCTTTGTAGGCAAGGAAATGTAGGTAAGATGATGTCAACAAATTGTTCAGCATTAGTTAATGAGTGACAGTACTAGACTCAAACATGTTGTCAAGGTTTGATTCAGGTATCCCCCAATAAACTTACGTGTTCTGAATGCTAGGTTCCCAGCTAATGGAGATTTGGAAACTAATGCCTCCTGGCATGCCCATATTCATTCATTCTCTCTCTTTCTCTCTCTTTCTTACTCTCTCTGCTTGCAAATTAAAATTTAAAAAAAATGTTTAAATTAAAAAAAAAGATCTTAGACTATGGAAATGTTTGAACATCATTGGGATTGATAAAAACTATGGAGACTTGTAAAGTGGATGAATGCATTGCATTTTACATCATGGATGGTTATCAGTTTAAGGGGACCAGGGGCAAAATGTGGTGGTTTGATTCAGATGTGCCCCATAAACTTAGGTGTTCTGAATGCAAGGTTCCCAGCTGATGGAGATTTGGGAGTTAACACCTCTTGGAAGCAGTGTACTGTTGGGAGTAGGCTTATGGGTGTTATAGCCAGTTTCCCCATGCCAGTGTTTGGCACACTCTTCTGTTGCTGTTGTCCATTTGATGTTGGTGAGGAGGCGATGTCTACCCTCTGCTCATGCCATTGTTTTTCCTGCCATCACGGAGCTCCCTCTCCAGCCTGTAAGCCAACATAAGCACATTTTCCAACAGCTGCTCTCGATTGGGTGATTTTGCCAGCAAAGTGGACCTGACTGCAACACATATTATCTGACTACAACTCTAGCAGTTCATCACTGAAATAAAAAACTAACCAAACTGTCATATGCATCAGGGTTCAAACTTTACTAGGCCACACTTAGAAATCCATAGTCCTAGCTCTCATACACTATAGGTAGGAATGCAAAAATGATTTAGCTATTGAAAGAGACTAGGGTAGGAGAAGTAAATACTGAAATATCAAACAAGGGGCTAGAGAGATGGATCAGATGGGTAAGAGCATTTGCTGTGCAAACACTGAGTATGTAAATTGGATCCCCAGCACTTGCATAGAAACCAGGCATAAACACATATGCCCATAACCCCAGTGATAAGGAGGCTGGGACTCACTGACCAGAAAATGGCAGCTACAGGTCCAGTGAGAGACTCTATCTCAAGGAAATATCATGGAAGAGCAATAGCAGAAGACACCTGATGTTCTCCTCCACCCTCCACACAGGCATGCACACAGAGCACACACATAAATGCATATACTATACACAAAAAATAAAAACTATGAGAAAAAAACATAAAACTACATATCCACTTATCTTTTGACCAAGCAATATCAGTCCATGGAATTTATCTCATACATGCCTCTCCAAAAATATATATGGGTAGTAATTGAATAAAGGAAAAACTATAAGTGTAAAATATTTAAACCTATCTAAATATTCAAGCATAAGCAAGTGATTGGATACACTACAGGACATATACTCAATGATGTGTACAAAATAATGAGGGAGTAGTGATATGACTCAGTAGTAAAACACTTACCCAGCATATACAACGATCCCTAGCATTGCAAAAGAAAGGGAGGGATTAATTAGAAAGTTCTTGTTAAGATGACAAAAAGTGATTTCTATGGGCTGGAGAGATGGTTCAGCAGTTAAGACACTTGCCTGCAAGGCCAAACAACACTGGTTCAATTCCCCAGTATCCATATAAAACCAGATGCACAAAGTGGCACACGCATCTGGAGTTCATTTCCAGTGGCTGGAGACTCTGGCGTGCTCATGCTCATTCTCTCTCTCTCTCTTCCCCCTCCCCTCCCCTCCTTCCCTCTCTTTCTCTCTCTCTCTCTCTCTCTTTCTGTCTCTCTTCTTGCAAATAAAGGAAAAGTGATTTCTAGAATAAAGAAAGCAAGGAAAAAAGTACAAATGTCTATTGCATGCAACTTCCTAGGTAAGAAAAGACTTAAATATTTATTTATCAAACAAGTAAAAGGAAAATAAACTAGAAAGGACTGAATGTCAGTATCTTCAAGAAAAGGTGGGGAAAACAGGTATGAATGAATATAGGAGTTAGTTATATTTCTCTGTGTCTTTTTGTAGTTTTTTGACTTTTAGAAGTATGTTAATCTTCTACATATTCAAAATATAAAATTAAACAAGAAAGAATGTGAAGTGAAGGGAACCATAACTGAAAATGATCTGAAACAAATAAAGCTAATTAGATTTTGAGGGAAGACACAGTCCCAGCAGTGAGCAAGGAAGAAAGGAATGCGGGGGGGGGGGGGGCAACCCCAGTACGCCGTGAGCACAGTGTGATACAGCCCCTCAGTTCTGGCAAAGTGTGCATGCATGTGGGTGAGAGAGCTGCAAACAACTTCAGTGGTTTGGCCAAAGCAACTCTGAAACTATTCGATATGTATTTTCAAACTGAACAAATGACTAAACGTGCTGCTATTGTTAGGAGCCAAGATTCTCAGAGCCAAAGAAAGGATATAAAATATGAAACAAAGGAGGCAAGAAAGAAGTGTCTATGATGTAACCTTATAATTTTAAACCATGTATGAGTGTGTACTTATGTGTTCATTTGTATTACATGTATGTGAATTTTAGGCTACGTAGGAATATATGCATGCATAGATTCTCTAGTTCTGTCCACTGCAAAGGCCATAAAAGTCCACCAATAATAACCACACCCAGTGCCAAGAGCTTGACCATTTCCCACTGAAAGCAACCAGGGATCTTTGAAGATATAAATGACTAAATACATAATGAATCTAAATATCATGGTATACAAAAAGGAAAGATTAATGATGAGGACGGACCCAAAGGGCACAGGAGCCTGAGGCACCTACTAAGAAAACCTAGGAAAGCTTGATTATCAAAACATCTAGGGGCTGCAGAGATGGCTAAGCAGTTAAGGCACTTGCCTACAAAGCCTAAGGGCCCACGTTCAACTCCTCAGGGCCCATGTCAGCCAGATGCACAAAGTGACAAGCTCACAAGGTTGCACATGTGCACAGGGTGTCACACACGTCTGGAGTTTGATTGCAGTGGTTTGATTGCAGGCGCACCAATTTTACTCCTCCCCCATTAAAAAAAAGGCCAGTCTGTTGGGTGTGCCTCAAAAAAAATCTAGGTACAGTAAGTGATCATAAATCACTGAAAAAAAGATAGGATAAGTCATGCCAAAAGTACGAATAAATGAAAGAGAGAAAGTGAGTCTCTTGCTTATAGTGGAATGTTAAGGACTAAATTGTGTGGACTGAGTGGGGGAGCTGAAAAATCAGCATTTTGTAGTCATCAGAGTAAAAGACTGGATCAGGCAAGAATGCTCAGTGAATGCTAACAACATGGAAAAATTCTAACAAAGAGAGGGAGGGTTTGCATTGATTTCTCGGTCTCCCCACAGACTACTTATTAGCTCCAAGGGAAAAAAATGGCCCACAGCAGGAATTACATATTGGAGAAGTCAAGTAATACCATGACCATTTGATTAAACTTAACAGCCAATGAGGGACAGACTATCACCCTGTAGCTCCAAATGAGACATCCTGATACAGACACAAACTGGCCAATGTGGCTTTACATCTGAGAATGTATAATAACTCCACTCTAATCACAAGAGCAGAAAAACACACAAAAGGAAAGGTTCATGCTTTACTACAGTAGGACACTACTGTATTCTTTAAAAATGTCAATGTTGTAAAGAAATAAATATGTCTCAGGTTGAAGGAAATGAACTATGTTCTATACCATTGGGGGGCATGAAAGATATTTTTAGATCAACAAAACTAAGCATGTAAACGGTAGTTGTGTGATGTCAATTTATTAAGCTGAGAACTACTTTGGTCATATTAGAGAATATACTACGCTTGTGAAAGAGGCACTTGAAGTTTAGAATCTGTGACACACAGCTTACGCTCTCATACTGTACAAAAGAGTCATAAAAAGAGCACATGTGCATAAGGTAAAATGTTAGCAAGTAAATCTGGGAATTGTAGATAAAAGTGTTCTTTAGGACATTTTATTTTTCACCACTTTTTATGAATTTAGAATTATTTTTAAATGAAAAATATTATAAGATCTGTAGTGTCTTTTAACATGTAAAGGAACCCCTGCATATGTGAGCCCACCTTCTGGGCTTGCTGACCCACAGTGACAACTTCCAGCCACTAACGCTTCCTATGCTTCCTATGCGCTCTCCCTAAGGCGCCCCCAAGATTTCTAGCAGGAAGGTCTAATGACTCATGGCTGGGTTGCCAGGAGCGTCTTAGTGCTACATTCTGTCACACTAAGTTTAGCTCAGGTTACTTTTATGATGATAAAAGTAATCACAGTATCGTTCATTCTTTCTTTCATTTATGCCACAAATGTGCTTTACTACAAACCAGATTATGAGATGAGTGTTAGGAATTGTACCCTCACTGTTGCCAAAGCCCAAAAATTGATAAACTTAAATTGTTCTCAACTTTTCACAGAAGCATTCCATTTGCTACCAGTCCAAAGTCTCCTACCTGCGCTTACTCTCCATATCACGACGAGTCGTATCTCATCCGTCCCCTTATGCTGGCTCCTAACTTGACCCCTTTTATTCTCATGTTGTCAGAGTCTGCTTGCCAAAAGACACATCTGCTATAGGAGGTGAAGCCCGGAGTTTTCTGTACCACGCAGCTCCCCTAAAGTCCTCAAGTCTACCCCAAGTGTCAGGACCCAACACACCCAGAGAAGGGAGCACTGCCCTGGCCAGTTCAGACCGACAGAAGGGTCCTGGGACCTCACCCTTTTAGGCCGCCGACCCCAGCATCAGACCCAGTTTGCAGTACCCTCAGCTTCAGCCCCAACCCACTGTTTACTGTGCCTCTTACCGTGTTTATGCCAGCCACCCTTACCTGGCGCATCCCTGTAGCCTTTCCCCTGCCTACCACCAGCCAACACCTGGAACTCTCCCGTCAGCAGCAGGAGCTCATCCACTCCCATCAAAGGAAACCCCCAGCTCCTCGGCCTGCTCTCCTACATGGGCTTTGTCCTCTCTCATCAGCAAAACCACTTTCTCCTCTGAGGACATGACTTCTACAGAGCCCTCCGAAGCGATGGCATGCTTTTTGTACCCACCATTCTCCCATTAACCGGCCTGAGAGTGGAGGAGGATCCACCTTGCTTCAGAATGCTCTTTCCTCCCTAAAGCTCCCACCTTGTGTTACTGCATTCTCATGGTGGCTGTCATCCTTAAAGTGACCCTCCCCCATTCTGACGCTCAAGTCCCTACCAGCTACATGCCCACCTACCCCCTTTAGCCAAAAACTCCTGAAAGAGTTGTCCATGGTCACCATCTCTAATCCTCTCTATTTTTACTCTTAATGGATATATTCCAACTTATGTCTATTCTGCTAGTTGTGAATTCCCGAGTTTTTTATTTCTTTAATGTTTTTACTTCAGTACTAACACAGAATCCACATGGCTCTCGTGTTCCCCTAGGGCACACATGCCTAAGAGCAAAACTGCTGGGTATCAGCTCACTCTTCCAGTCCACCCCAACTGGCCTTGCCAATGACGTTCCACATTTCTACACTCAGCCCTGAAATCACGTGGCTCTTCCTCAACACGGGTCTTTTATTTAGTATTCGGGGTATCTCAAGTTTGTTCCACGCCACACACTGATCCTTCTCAGCCTTCTTAGCTAGTTCTCATTCTTCTCCTAATAGCACTCATTCTCTTGATGATTTATGAAGTCTTGTGGCATTAAGTACCATTTCAGGATATGCTAATGACTCTCAAATTTGTATTTTATGCTATGGTCCTGAATTCTGAACTCATATAGCCCAATACTGTCATTAAGTTCTCATTTTTGATGGTGCAAAACACCTGACCAAAAGAAGCTGATGGGAGGAAAGTTTTTTGTTGTTGTTGCTTGTTTGTATTGGGGGTGTTTTTTGGCTTACAGTCTTGACGGGAAGCTTCATGGTACTAGGGGAAAGACGGCAGAAGAGAGATTGGACATCACCTCCTTATCAACATCCAGTGGGAACAGCAACAAGAGAATGAGTGAGATTCTAGCGAGGAGGAGCTAGCTATAACATCCATAAGGCTGCCTCCAACAACACACCTCCTCAAGCAAGAATCTTACAAATTGCCATCAGATGGGACAGAGCATTCAAAACACAGGCGTTCATAGGGGACACCTAATTCCAACCACCACACCCCTTTATTTTACTCAATATCACCACTTTAGATATCTAGAAGACGTTCCAAGTCAACACGTCCACAGTGTGGCTCCTAGTCCTCCTCCCACAGAAGCCGGGCTCATGCAGCCTCCCCTGCTGATGGCATCTCCATCCTTCCTGCCCCCATGGCCAAACACCTGGAAGCATCCACAACTTCTTTATTTTCCACATCCAGAAAAACTCTTGTGGTTAAGTATAGATCCAGCAGCTTCTCAGTACTTCCATTCTATTGAGACAAACCACTATTATCTCTTGCTGCTATTTAAAAAAATCAGAAAGCCAGTGGTGTTAACACACTCATATAATCCCAGAAGATGGGATATCAAGAGTTCAAGGTCATCCTAGTATATACGAGAACCTTTCTCAGAAGGGAGGGAGGGAGGGAGGGAGGGAGGGAGGGAGGGAGGGAGGGAGGGGAAAAGAAAAATTTAGAGGTAGCTGGGTATGGTGGTCCACACCTTTAATCTCAGCATTCAGGAGGCTGAAGTAGAAGGATCTTGCTGTGAGTTCAAGACCAGCCTGAGACTCTAGGCTAGAGTGAGACTCTACCTTAAAAAATAAAATTAGAGGTAGAATTGCTCCCATCATCAAGGGATAATCTTACATTGCTAGACCATTTAATATTTCCTAAGGTTCTGACCAATAGTATTATATATGAAACATGAGTAGCAAAAACAGTAATTTTTATATAGCTATAAAACATATGAGAATTATATTAAGAACTCTTGGTTGCTGGGTGCAGTGGTGCATGCCTGTAATAACAGAACTGTGGAGGCTGAGACAGTGGACTGCCAAGAGTCTGAGGCCAGCCTTGACTACATAGTGAATGCCAAGTCCACCTGACGTATAAGTGAGAGTTTGACAAAAAAAAAAAAAAAAACAGTTAAAAATATAATAAGAAAAAGGGATGCATTTACAATATCAAGAAAAAACAGTCAACATAAAATAGGATTTATAAAACACAAATACACATATGAATAAATATAACCAAAGAGGAGGCATTCTTATGATACCATATCAAGTACAAGCTGAACATGGTAACCACACCTATAATCCTAGCACTTGGGAGGCTGAGGAAGAAGGACTAAGCCATGAGCATGAAGCAAACCTGGGCTACAGAGCAAAACTATTTTGAAAGCAACGATAGGACTGGGAAGATGGTTCAGTGGTAAAAAGCACTTCCTTGCACAGCCTCATGGCCCAGTTTCAATTCCACAGCATCCACATAAAACCCAATCTCTCTCTCTATTTCTATCTTTCTATGTCTCTCTCTATCTCTCCCTTGAAAATAAAAATATTTAAATTTTTTAAAAGCAACAGATAAAGAAGGTACCAAATTATATAGACATGGTGATATGTCTATATATGTATACATAAACACAGTACATTCACATTAATGGGGCAAAAACAACCAGAAATTATGTCAAAGTGTTAATACACATTACCTCTAAATTTTAGCATAATGGTAAATATTAATGCTCTTTACAGTGTATTTTCCAGATTTCCTACCTTTATGATGTAATACCTTTGTTCCAAAAGTTTATATTTTCTGTAAGGAGTTACTGATACAGCAATGCCTATGTGAAGTGAGTACAATGCTTGGAAGAATCTATAACCTTGGCCGAAGAGCACCGAGCACTGGGAGTGAAGTCTCTTTAGCTAGACCAGCAGACCAGAAAAACGAGCAGACTAAGCATTTCAACCTTTTTGGTTTTTTTTTTTTTTTTGAGCTGAATGTGATTACTGTTCCAGGTGATGGGGTTTAAAGGGCTTTTTAATTCAGTCTGTGATTACAGTAGGCCTCCATAATAAGCAACTTAATTTTACCATTATGTAAATTACTGCCTCACAGAGAGGAGCCTGGTGGAGAAAAGGGGGAAAAGCCTGAAAGCAAAAAGCTCAGAATATAGAATGTTTTGGCTAAATTATGTGCTATTTAATAATTTTAGAGACAGGTATGGTATCTATCACACACCTGTAATGCCAGCACTTTAGAGGTGGAGGTGGAGGTAGAGGCAGGAGGATCAGGAGTTCAATGTTCATTCTTATACTGAGATCAAAGCTAGGCTGACCCTGTCTAAAAAATAAAAAGAAAACAGAGTTAAAAAATTTAAAAAAACAAAACAAAAAACAGAAGCCTGGAAGCTGGGGATCCAGGGGCAAGAGGCTAGCTCCCACAGTGGCCCTTGCACCCTCTGGCTGAGGGGAACAGGCATTTGGGGACCCAGGGACCAGTCAGTCAGGAAGCCAGAGCAAAAGGCCTGCTTCCACAGCACACACACAGGGCCCAGGCCTACCCCCAGCCAGCAGCAGGGGTACCAGGGTCAGGAAACTGAGAGGGGGAGAACCCGGAGCTCTGGCCTCCTCACCCTGTGCACGCACCCTCTGGAGCAAGGATACAAAATCAACACACAGAAATAAGTAGCCTTTCTAGATGCAAAGGACAAATATACAGAGAAAGAAATCAGCAAGGCTGTTCCCTTTTCAATAGCCACAAAAAAAGTAAAAACCTTGGACTAATACTAACCAAGGATGTGAAAGAGCAATATAATGAAAACATAAAAACACTCAAGAAAGAAATGGAGGACGGCTTGAGAAGATGAAAAGACATCCCATGCTCCTGGATAGGTAGAATTATTATTATGAAAGTAGCAAGTCTACCTAAAACAATATGTAGATTTAATGCAATACCAAATTCCTTCAGAGATATAGAAAAAAAAATCTCAAAATTCATATGGAAAGGAAAATACAAACATACCCTCAGCAAAAGAAACACCTCTGGAGGTATCACCATACCCAATATAAAGCTATATTACAAAGCCATAGTAACAAAAACAACATGGTATTGACATAAAAACAGAATAAAAACCAGTACAACAGAACTGAAGACCCAGACCTTAGACCCAGTAGCTAAAGACAGCTACTTGACTTTGACAAAGGTGACTATAACACACACTGGAGAAAAGACAGCATCTTCAATAAATGGTGCTAGACAAATTGGATAATCACATGCAAAAAAAAAAAAAAAAAAAGAAAGAAAGAAACTAAACCCACTCATCTTACCATACATAAAAATCAACTCCAGGGGCTGGAGAGATGGCTTAGCGGTTAATCGCTTGCCTGTGAAGCCTAAGGACCCCGGTTCGAGGCTCGGTTCCCCAGGTCCCACGTTAGCCAGATGCACAAGGGGGCGCACGCGTCTGGAGTTCGTTTGCAGAGGCTGGAAGCCCTGGCGCACCCATTCTCTCTCTCTCCCTCTATCTGTCTTTCTCTCTGTGTCTGTCGCTCTCAAATAAATAAATAAAAAATTAAAAAAAAAATCAACTCCAAATGGATTAAACACCTCAATATAAGACCTGAAACTCTTCTCTGAAGAAAAAATAGGAGGAACTCTCCACGATACAGGAGTGGTGAAGGATTTTCTGAACAATACCCCAGGAGCCCAGGAAATTAAACAATGTCTCAACCAATGGGCTCTCATGAAACTAAAAAGCTTTTGCACAAACACATACCATAAGCAGAGCCAATAGATTACCCACAGAATGGGAGAAACTTTTTGCCAACTAATCCACTCACAGAGGCCTAATATCTAGAATCTATAAAGAACTAAAAAAAAAAACCTGGGTTGGAGAGATGGCTTAGCAGTTAAGGGGCTTGCCTGCAAAGCCAAAGGACCCAAGTTTGACTCTCTAGGACCCACATAAGCCAGATGCACAAGGGGGCACACACATCTGGAGTTCATTTGCAGTGGCTGGAGGCCCTGGCACACCCATTCTCTCTCTCTCTCTGCCTGCCTATTTCTGTATCTCTCGAATACACACACACACACATGCATGTTATAAAAAGAATGAAAAACATTAAAGAATTTAAAAAAAAATCAAACAACCCACTCAAAAAATGGGACAGAGAACTGAATAGGGAGTTCTCAGAGGAAGAAATTCAAATGCCTAACACACACTTAAGAAAATGTCAACATTCCTAACCATCAGGGAAATGCAAATTAAAACAACTATGAGATTCTACCTTATTCCAGTAAGGATAGCAAACATTAAAAAATCAAATGACAACAAGTGTTGGTGAGGATGTGGGGAAAGAGGAACCCTTTTTCATTGTTGGAGGGAATGCAAACTTGTACAACCACTATGGAAATCAATATGGAGATTCCTGAAAAAGATGAATATAGAGTGACCAATGACCCCTTTTTTTCCCTTTACTGAGCATTTATCCTAAATGCTTCATGCTTTACTACAGAGGTATTTTCTCAACTATGTTTATAGCTGCTCAATTCATAATAGCTGAGAAATGGAATCAACTTCAGCACCCAGAACTAGAGGAATGGACAATGAAGTTGTGAGAGGCGCACACACACACAACACACAGGAATTCTACTCAGCAGTAAGAAAAAACAATACAATGAAATTTGTAGGAAAAAGGATGGACTTAGAGCAGACCATACTCAGTGAACACACACAATCACAGATGACAAATGCTGCATGTTCTCGCTCAGCTACAGTTGCTAACCTGGATCAGCAACTTGAAGCTCAGACGATAGGGATGGAAGGTTATGGGGAGAGAGAAAGAGGAGGTTGGGGGAAAATAAACATGAAACTAAATCCAAAATGATCTGGTACCATAGAGTCTTTTCTCCTTGAAAGTTAACTAAAAGATACAACCCTCAACGGGAGTATGGGAGAATGCTTGTAAAAAAGGGTCCTGGAGAGGTTGGGATACAGCCGAATTTTAAAAAATGTTGGTTCTGACTGATAACTCACAGTACCCAGAAACAGGTGCTACTCACAGTGAGCTGTTGATCGGAGAGAATTTAACACTAAATCAGATTTCTTTGTTCTTCTTTTTTTTTGTTGTTTGTTTGTTTTGTCTTTCCAGGTAGGGTCTCACTCTAGCCCAGGTTGACTTGAAATTCACTATGTAGTCTCAGGGTGGCCTCGAACTCATGGCGATCCTCCTACCTCTGCCTCCTGAATGCTGGGACTAAAGGTGTGTGCCATGCTCGGCTTCTAAATCAGATTTCTAATGTGCCTACAGAGGCTCCACTAAGAAGCTAAAAGCTCAGGTTGCCAGTGATTTTAACATTTTTTTTTTTCCCTGAGACAGTAGGATGTATTTTAAAGCCCTATAACATAAACATAGTTCAACAACAAACCTCACTCACAAAAATACCTCAGGTGTAAGAGGAAAGACTATGCTGAATAACAGCAAGGCTTACAGGAGAAGACTTGTTGCCTTGCAGTCATATTCTGATGAAATAATTAGAAACACTCTTTTAAGTACATTTGGCAGGATGTAGTCTTTGTATTAAGCCATGTGAATAAAGTGGCAAGACATGGAGTCACTACAGAACCCCACTATCTCATGAGCTGTTCTACTTTTGAACCGTGTAAATTTAGTCACATACTAGCACACCCTTTAAGAGTGACGTGTCTAACCAGAGGCTGATGAATACAATGCCTAGTTTTTCCAAACTATATCATTAAGATCTTCTATGTGCAAGACTCTGAAAATTTAAGCCGGAGCTGGGCTCGAACCTCCTCCCTATTGACTAGCTGTCAGGATGCTGGAAAGAGCTGTGCAGCCTGTTGAGGGAGGAAAGTCATCAATGGTCTTAACCAGCAGTGGACCCTGCAAGCTCTACAGCTGGCCAGCCAGGTTAAATGTGCCAACTGGTACAATAATGGCTTGTCTGTTATGGGGAAAATCAACTGTTCTTTGATTGGATTTGAGGCCCACTTCATAGGAGGGAATTCATGCCTGGTACCAAAAACCTAATCAAAATCCTATGAGGAGGTCATAAGCCTTAGGGGAAAACTACCTACTACTCTTGTCTGGATAAATAAATATACCCATGTAACTGCCCTCGAAATACTTAAGTTTATGCCCATTTATTAATGTTACTTTCACTTGTGGTTAGAAAAGCTTTTCAAATGGCAGTGACCAGTGGGGAGGCTCAAAACTCAGAGTGATAAGAAGTGACAGTGGTGTGTTCAGCACTGAGACATCTCTATCACACCCTCCAAGGCTCAGGGACCATTGCATGAAAGGTAGCAGAAAGAATGTAAGAGCCAAAGGAAGGGAAGGAGTGCTTTGCAATACTGTCTTCCAGACTCATAGTGGCCATGATACTCGTGACTTCACAGCGGCCAACACTACCTACAGAAGACCTGTATAATACAGGGAAAATGATGACCTCAACATAGAAGGGAAACTGGCTGGAAAGAAGGGATTCAGTGGAGGGGGGATATAGGAGGAGGAAAAGGGAGGATGGCGGGAGGGGAATGATCATGGTATATTGTCTATATGTGTGAAAGTTGTCAATAAAACGTTCAAAAAGAACTATGTGACTTTTGTACTGCTACTGCTATAAAAACTTGAAGTCTCCCTTACTTCCAAGTTCAAACTAATTTCAAATTCAAATTTTAATTTTATCAATGACTATCAGTATGTCTATCATATATTTAGAGTGGGAGATTTCACACACACGCACACACACACACACACACACACACAAATAGTATCAGCTTCTGATTTAACAATGCATATGCTCAATAATCAGCTCATTGGTTATTCAACAGATTGTTAAAGAGTGCTTCCTACATATAAGGCACTCTGACAAATGCCATGTCCCAAATCTAGTGGCTGCTACACCATGCTGGTATTCCCCATGTCTGTATACATAAGGACATTTCTACTAAAATCTTTTAATAACTAGAAAGTCAAGTCAAAGACAGTATGCTGACATATATCAGCAATCCCAGCATTAAGGAGGCTGAGGAAGGACTGCCATGAGTCCAAGGCCAGCCTGGGCTATGTAACAAGTACCAGACTAGCCAGAAATACACAGCAAGACCTTATCACCAAAAAAGGAAGAAGAAAAAAATGAAGAAATGAAGGTCAATGTTAGATTTCACAAAATCTGCTTCTGCTATTTACCTTCTCCCAACAAGTGGTGATAGACAATTCCTATATAGTGTGTGTATGTGTGTGTGTGTGTGTGTGTGTGTGTGTTAGATGAGGAATGAAACCACCCAGCCACTATCTGTGGTCTTAGGTGAGGATGTGGCACTCCAAACCACACTTCCCTGAGCGAGTTTCTCCGGGTACTCTAGGAAACCCTAATAAATTCCCATAGAATCCAGACCCGGAAAAGCAATGCCAGGCTTGAGCTCTGGTGCTCAGCCCCCCTTCCCTCCCAGTACAGTTCTCCTCCTCCCCTTCCTGAGAGCACTTAAAATCTCCTTCCTCCACTTCAGTGCAGGTTCCGAGGCTGCCCTCTCTTTTTGCTTCTGATCTGACCAGTCTTCCCTGGCATCTGAAGTTTCTTCCCCTTGCTCCATATCCACCAGTCTTTCCTGGCATTAAATAAAACCTTCAGTCCAAGAAATCATCTGTCGCAACTCTCTATTCTGAACCCTGAATCTGAAAATCAATTCAATTCCATCCATATTTAGCTTTTGTTCTGCATAAAGTTAGGATCAAAAGAGAAGAATGGATTCTCCTACAGCATAATTTCACCCATTTATCCCATAAGGATTGTACTAATAGCATGTCAAGGGAACATCATTTTCAAAGTAGATCAAAGGGAAGTTTTCACATTCTTGCATTCTTTGACCAGTTTCCTAAAAGCAACCTGCCAAGGTATGAAAGCATGGCCACCTTTGGCCAACACTGCCCACTCTCAGATACTGTCACGGTGCAGGAAGGATGGCATCCTGGCACCCACACCTTGCATTCTCCCTTGAAGATGTCCCTAACATCACTCTGTCTTGTTTATCATGCTCAGTGGGGCAAAAGCAGAAGTGTGGTTCCTAACAGGTTGTTTAATTCATGTTTTAGAGCAAAGTTAGACCATTTTTACAGTCCCATCTTCAGGGTATACCTCTCAGAGTACACAAATCCCATTTTTGCAGACAGTACTAAAAACCAAATTATAATGATAACAATCACCTCATATTCTCTCCTCTATCTAGAATGGCTTTGCCGTCCTTTACTAAAACCAAAATGGCATTTTCCCATTACCTCATTATTTCTAGTCATTTTTCTTTCCCTTCCTTGAGAAATTGTGCTTATGAATTAAATTAACCTGGTTCCATGTGGCTGAGGTCGAAGAAAACATGTAATTTTATTTCGCAATGTCTTTGAAGTTATAAATGAGCATTCACAGTGAAGCTAAGCACTTATGAAAACTTACATCTTTCCCCAGCACTCTGAGTTCAAACTGAGTTTCCTTGAAGTGAACCTTTGTAATCCGAGGCCTGGAAAACAAAGCAGAAGGTATTGTGGCTGCCTTTTTAAAGAATTTTTCACAAATTAAGAGAGGTATACAGGATAACAAGACTGGGGTATAGTGGCTCCTACATGTACTACGGCAGGACCTGCACAGAGCTCCCGTATGACTCTGGACCTGAGCGTCCTTCGTTCTCACTGCCTTGTGCTTCCCCATTCAAGGACAAGTAAACTTGGAACCCCCAGCCCTGCTGTTGCTGCCTTCCCAAGTACGCAAAGCAAAGGTTCTTCAGCTCCTCCATTCCTTCCCTAATAATAGCCAAAACTTGGAATGATTATAGCTCCACCAATACATGCTAGAGTGGTAGGAAAACCCTATTGCACATTTCCTATGGGCAACAGAATACAGAGCCAGCATGCCTGAAAGCTAGAGAGAAACTCTACAACCAATGTTGCCCACTAATGAAAGAGAATGTTCTATTTTCCCCAATCCATTTATTGGCACCCAAGCCCCATAAACCCAACACACAGCGTACAACTCTTATTACTCTGTTCCCAGGTGATACCTACCAGAAATACTTCCCCACTTGTCTCTTATTCTTGTAGACAACAACACCAACTGGAGTTAACCCTAAGAAATACTCAGACTTGTTTTCTCCCTGAAAACAAACAAACAAACATATACCTAAAACCATAAATTTATCCACATAAAAGCTCTTGACAAGCCGGGCATGGTGGCACTTGCCTGTAGTCCTAGCATTCAGGAGGCTGAGGTAGTAGGACTGCCATGAATTCAAGGCCAGCCAGAGTCTAGAGAGTGAGCTCCAGGTCAGTCAGGCTAACGTGAGACCCGCCCTGCCTTGAAACCACCATCCCTGCCCGCCCCCTGCAAAAATAGCACTTGATAGAACTCTAATTGGTTCTACAAATACAATTTGTTGGATTAGTAGTTGGCTCGATTTTTTTTAATTTAGTTTTCAAAAATCATTATCTCCCAAAGGCTAAACTTTGATGGTAGGCTATTTGATACTTTTTCCTCATTAACTAAATTTTCTGTTGTTATTAATTCACTAAAGGAACCTGGACTGTCTACTAACCAGACAAGTGATGGCTCATCCAGTGTGGCTTCCGCAGTGCTCCTTAACCCTATCTGCCCACAAGCTGGAATCACTGTGCCACTTACAATGCTGATGACTGAGTGTCCCATTAAATCAGAATGTCTAGAAAAAGACTCAGACTGTCAAAAACACGGGAGCTCTAACCACAGTATCACGGGCTTCTACCAGGAGTGCTTTCAAACGGTCCATTTTGATTTTTCTCCCTGAGGCCGATAAGGACGATCCCCAATTCAGCACAATCGCAAGTTTCATCAGAAAGTTGAGGCACTTGCCTTACAGGCATACACTTGAATTTTCTGAGGCCTATCATGTTGCTCTACCTCGACTTGTATTTTTAAACTGGCCCAAATTTTAAAAGTACAAACTCTCGTCAAAGACTGGAGAACTTGCATTCCAGGCAGTGATGAATCTCAATTAAGAAAATGAGATCCTGGAATGGAAAAACCACAAGTGGAGCAGATACTGAGAACATGCATGGAACTGTCTAACAGCCCGCAAAGTTCCATGTACAGGAAACGAAGGTAACAAAGGTTTTGGAAGAATACCAGCTGCTGCCCACTTTCAGCTCTAGAAATTCAATCTTAAAGAAATGCATGGAAGATTCTAAGAAATCTAGGTCATTTCCCACAAATTCTCACCACCAAAAAAAAACCCCACCTCAAAAAAAAAAAGGCAAAATCTTATTGTGAATTAAGATAAACATGACAGAAGGAAAAACTTTCTGCAGAAGGCTCTAAGTTTCCTATGGAATGCTATTTAACAAGGATAATGGCCAGAATGGCCTAAAAGAGAAAACATGACTATCCTTACTCCACAAAGTTTTAAAGCTCTATGTCTACAAGGTCTCATTATGTTGCCCAGACTAGTCTCAAACTTGACATTTTTCTGCCTCTACCTACAAAATTTTGGAATAACAAGCCTGCATCACCACTACCAGCATAGACAATTTATTATTGTTGTTATTATTATTTTGGTTTTTCAAGGTAGGGTCTCACTCTAGCTCAGGCTGACCTAGACTTCACTATGTAGTCTCAGGGTGTCCTCAAACTCATGGTAATCCTCCTACCTCTGCCTCCCAAGGGCTGGGATTAAAGGCGCGTGCCACCACGTCCAGCTACAAATTATGTATATATAAATAAAATTTTGTCTTTTGAGATAGGAACTCACTATGAAGACCAGGCTGGCTTTGAACTTGGGATGATTCTCCTGCCACTGCCTCCTGAGTGTTGGTCTCTTAGAGCTATTCTTAAAGGACATATAAAGGACTATAAAGCATTTAATTCTCTAATGAGAATTGAATCTAATATATCAGGGAACTACTAAACCTGTGAATCTGTACTTTTATTGCTACAGTGTACACTCAGAGCTATTTCTACCTCTAAAACTAGTATGAGCCAGGGACATGATTTTGCACGTCTGTAATCCCAGCAGGCAGAGGGCAGAAGCAGGAAGACTGGAAGTTCAAGCTAGTCTGGGATACAAAGCAAGACACTGTCTCTGAATGAATAAATGACTTAGTTTTTTGTTTCAAAAACAAAAATTAATGAGCAAAATACATGCTCTATATACCCTTCAATAGCTCAGCTAGCAAAGCAAAGGACTGCAGACTAAACAAAATGCATACTACAAAATGAATGCATGAGTACTAATTTGCACTAGAGGAAGTTTTGATGAGGCTTCCTAAATACTGAGTCCCGTGTCCTAACTGACACAATGTCAACCTATGTATCTTCTTCAATATTTCACTTCCTGAAAATATTAAGGTACTTGTCTCATTGTCTCACATAATCAGATGTAACTAGTGCTAAATACTGTCATATAAAAATCAAAGATAATAACATTTCCATCTTGCTGGCATAGAATAATCAGCTTATCATCTATGAGAAACGTCTTAAAGGGTAGTGTTTGGATTCAGGAAACTTGATGTAGCTCCAGAGGAAATGCTTGCTGACTATATCTGGCAAGTTTTTATCAGCCACTGAGGAAAACTGGCAAAAATATTTCTATTTCTTTTTAATGTATGTGTGTGTGGGCAGACGTGGGTGCATGCACGTGGAGGTCAGAGATCACCTTTAGGTATCTTCCTCAATTGCTCTGCACTGTATTCTTTGATACAGGGTTTCTCCCTACAACCAAAATTCACCAATTCAGTCATGGTAGCTAGCCAATGAACCCCAGGAATTCCCTGTGCCCACCTCCCCAGCTCTAAGATTACAGGAGTGAGCCATCATTTCTGGCATTTTTCATGAATGCTGGGGATCTGAACTCCGGTCCTAATGCCTGGTTGGCAACCACCTCACCCTATGAGCCATCTCCCCTAACTCCTGGCAAAAATAATTCTATCCACGCAGTACTCCCTAGAGTAGGCAGCACTCTCCTATTGACAGAAACGACCCATTCAAACTAGAATCACCAACCCAGACTGTTGCTTAACTTATGCTTTCAGCCATAATTTTTTTTTTTTTTTGGAAAATCCCCCCTATTTTCTGTCTTATATGATCAATTGTAGGCCAATTTTAAACTGTTTTGACATTTTGCTAAGCCCTTTGGAACTGTTACCCAGATTGTTTCCAAGCCCAGTTAATTGTTTTCTACACATGGAAATAAAATCACAGACTTTTATGCAAAACTCATTAGGGTTTAATCCATGCAAGAGCTGCTTTGAGTTTGAAAAAACATGGATAAATCAAGCGTCATCTGCTTGCTAAGTAAGTGGACTACAGCTTTCCATAGGGAGTTTTGTGACCTTTCAAGAAAAATGTCATCAGCTTAAAATATTTTGTGTTAATTAAATGTTACTCACATAGACAGGATGGAGGTCAACACCATACATCTCCAGGGATTTGGCAGTCCTCAAGTAATTCAGTTCAGCTTCAGAAGGAGCCTGACCCCTACACCCAAGATCAAAACAGAGAGCTTTACTTTACCGATAGCTACTCCCCTTACAGGGGAGAGAGCTACCTTCATTACAGTCACTGCAAAAATAAATAATATTTTATACCAATACAAGCATAAGGCTTTGTATTTCAGGGAAGTTGGCCTTCTTAGTGGCAAAATTTAATACTCTGAGGTGTTATTTAGATTAAGTTAATTTCATTTACCAAATGAATCAATTCCTGCTCATTACGACCTATCCCCAAAGTCCCAATATATATTCAAATTTCTCAGTTTCAAAAGCCCCCAGTGAGGTTACTGAAAATATAAGTGCTCCAATTAAAAAGCATCCACTCCACAAAGAGCAAATATCTCCACGCACCAGCAGCTCTGCCTCGGAAGCAAACAGCTGGCGCCACGGTAAGGAAGGCGGGGAAGGCCCCACCACCCAGCAGGAGGCACATGAACAGCTCCTGAGCACAGGTGGAGTTTGGAAACACATTAGTTATACAGAAATTATAAAAGTGCCTTTCATTTTTTAGTATGGAAATCTTCCCAAACCCTTCACTGGAGGTGCTACACAGAACATAGCATTTGTTCCTAATGAAGTTGAACATCTGCCAGGAAATCTCCATGGTTGAGTTAAGAGGAGGGAGGGCAGTTTTAAAGGCCACCAAAAGATGAAAATAGCTATGATTTCTAGAAATTAAGAAACTTTACTTGGGTGCATTCCTTGATTTCAGCCATAGCACACTGAAAATCAATCATATATCATGCCTATGAGCTCCATTTAGAATGTCATAAATTGGACCCAAGAAAGCTATCAAACTTCAAACCTTTATCATGCTTTATTCCTAGGGGACCTCACTGTCCATACTTGTCACATAAAATATGAGGGTCTTTACCTAAAGTTCCTTGCTAATTTCAAAATACCATTGTACTGTGGCACCCCTAGTAGAATTAGTATTCTCGGGCTGTGCCAAATACACTGCCCCTTATGTTATAACAAGCGCTCTCTTGGCAGCCACTTCAGCATGACGTGAGAACTAAGGCCTCTATCATCACACTAGAGAGCATTCTAGTGCATGCTAATATAAGATGGAGAGCCATTTCTCTGATTGCCATTCAGCAATTGACTTCTGCCTCTATTTACTGAATTGGGTCCATTAGGTAAAGATATCTGTTGAGCAGGTTAATTCTACATTTTTTTTTTCTTCACTATGATAGATTTGAACCCAAGTCTATTCAAAGAGGAATGTTACACAAGAAGCAACTAAGTGAAGTTCATTAGTATAGAGGAACTAAGTATATTAAATCCCAACTTCATCCTTCTGAGCTCTTAAGTGACACCCTGCCAGAGAAGCATGTCGACTCTTACAAGGGCACATGGTGTTAGTCCAATGCCGTCAGAGGCTCCACACCAGCCTGGTGGCTAGATTCACTGCTGGTGCCTGAGCAGGATTTTGTTTCTAGTTCTGAAGAATTTACATACTTAACACAGAGCAAACCTTAAATACATGAAGATACTTTTTGATTGTTTTTATACAGTTAAAAGTATATTTAAAGAAATTTAAAAAAACACTGGTGACTGGAAAAACCCCTACAAAAACCAGTACTTACAAAACTATTCCACTTCTGTAATGTAAATCTATATAAGATGAATTTTCAGTATGAGAAATTAGAGAAGAAAGGTCCAAAAAAATAGAATGACATTAACCAAAAATATAGTGGTTTAGGTACTGGTATTTGTTTTCTCCTGTTTACTATTTAAATTGCCGAAGGTTTTAATGAACACTTAGTGGTACAATCAGGTATAAAACTATAAAAAGAAAATGAAAGCTAGAATATTAAAGGCACAGTAAATTTATTGTTTGGAAATTTTCTTATAAGTTTCAACAGCCCATGAAAGACGCCTGATAGCTGATGCAGCACAACACAGGATTCCTACATTAGAGTTTTATGAATCCTTTCTATGGCTTCTTCAAGTTCTTCCTTCTGATCAGGAACAAACCGGTACTCTGACACGTACCCTGCAGTATGCTTATATGGGTCATAGTCTCCAAGTTCAGCTGAAAGAAACAGAAATTACAAATCCATTCTGTTGTAGGAAAGTATTTCTCAAAAGACAGGAAAAAATATTCCTATCATGCTTAAACGTCTTTCTTCAAATGCCTTATTAATAATTTAGCTACTAAACAACTTCATTAAATCAACTCCAATTAGCATATGTGAATGGTATAAAATCCCAAGTTAAAAAATACAAAACTGATATATTTCTGCTTTCCCAGAGTCTATCACTATTTTTTATTCTAATTACTCTCATCAGTATCTATGAGATGAAATTTTATTATAAATATTTTGTATAATGTAACTACTAGAACTTTAGGGCATGTATTTTAGAAATGCTGAAATTAATCCCAATGTGTCTCCTCAGACTCTAACGCCAGGAGATAAGAGCATGCAATTGAAAACACCCATGTCACAAGTAATGGTCACAGAAGCATAATGCATCATTGTACATATTCCATCACAGTTTACCCAGAGAACTGAAATGAACCCAGAAATCTCTTATAAAAATTCTCCCTAAACCGGGCGTGGTGGTGCATGCCTTTAATCCCAGCACTCGGGAGGCAGAGGTAGGTGGATCGCCCTGAGTTCGAGGCCACCCTGAGACTCCATAGTGAATTCCAGGTCAGCCTGGGCTAGAGTGAGACCCTGCCTCGAAAAACCAAAAAAAAAAAAAAAAAAATTCTCCCTGGTTTCCAAGCCCCAACCCAATTCAGATATTTGACATTTTTGTAGGACATGCTTTTTTACATAATCTCCAGTCTAGTGGAATTTCCTGTCAAACCGTCTCAAAGACAAAGACCATGCTGTCTCATTTCCCACACACCTAGCTTGATTTTTAATAGGCGCTCTATAATTACTAACAGAAATAGTCTAAACTTAGCCATCTCAGGAGCAAAATAGCCAGAGCCCCCTGACATGGCAACCACACTTATGCCAAGAGGTGAAGTGCACAGAGCACCCAATGTGTGCCACACTGAGCATTGGCTCCTGCCCACAGGATCGCTAAGACACAGCACACTGGCGGGGACACATAGTGGGCTACAGAAGCTGTGAACCCAGGTGGGATTTAGAGCCAAGTGTGCTTAGGCTTTCGACTCAACAATCAATGCTAAAACAACCACTGAACAATATAACTGGCTCCATTTTCACATCCTACTTAAATATTTTATTTTTATTTATTCATTTGAGAGAGGGAAAGAGGCTCTCTTGGCAGCCACTTCAGCATGACCTGAGAACTAAGGCCTCTATCATCACACTAGAGAGCATTCTAGTGCATGCTAATATAAGATGGAGAGACAGAGAACGGGCATGTCAGGGCTTCCAGCCACTGCAAACGGACTCTAGATGCATGTGCCACCTTGTGCATCTGGCTTATGTGGGTCCCGGGGAATCGAACCTGGGTCCTTTGGCTTTGCAGGCAAGTGCCTTAACCACTAACCCATCTCTCCAGCACCCCCATTTTTACATCTTTTGAAGGGATAACAAGATTTGAATTCTGACTGGTTATTTGATTTTGCAAAATACCATGTGATACAAGTTTTAGAAAATAAACTTCTACATAAATATTTTCTCAATATAGACATTTATGAAGCAAATGTACTTAAGAGTGAAACCTACACTGGATGGCATATGCTCCCAGCTGAGCAGCAATGTTGACAGGGCAGGGCAGCCGGCCCTGAAGGACATCTTGCTTCACCTGCAAGAAAAACTGATATCTAAAAGAGAAATAAATGGAAAAGGAGATTAAAAATCTCTGATACTATTCAAACTTGAAGTTTCAGGCCCTGTTCAAAAAGGGGAAACCTGATCAGCCTCTGTGGGGGGGGTGGTCATAAGAGCAACTGAACCTAAGTCAGGAGGCTCTCAAGGCTGACTGCCTCGCAACTCCACAGCGTCTGCGGGCCTGGAGAGGTGCTTAGCCTCTCTAAAAGCTAGACTCCTCACCTGCAGGATTAGGACAGGAGAGGATCTACTCGTGGAGTCAGTGTGGAGGTTGAATATAACCTGGTAGTCACATCAATACTGCCTCTGCCAGTGCTTCCACCACAAAGAACCCACTTATATTACCTGTGTCATCCACAAGGCCCAAAGTTTTGTGTACTGAACAGAAACATTCTATTTCCACCAACTCTTTCACTAAGACCCTATCTGTCATCTCAGTTTTGATCATTCCATGTTGTCAAAAGAAAGCCTATTATAATTTTTAGAATGCTTCCCAGCACTATAAATAAATACTTACTCTATTTATTTTACATAAAATAACATAGAAAAGTGAGTTCAGTGCCATTATGTCTAATTTACAGATGAGGAAATGGTAGACAGAGGTGAAGAAACTTGTCTAAAGTTCTCATGGCTACTTATGTAGCAGACTCATAACTACAACCCAAGCAATCAGATTCCAGAACTCTCTCAAACAAAAGGTGATGCAACTTTGACTAGCTTTTTGATTTTCCTTATTTGGTTTCTTATCAAGGAGCTGATAAAGGACAGAGCTTCATGAGCTAATCTAAGAAATCAGGATCACCAGGTCCAGCTAGCAGCACACCCATGGTCACACACGTTCCCACACTTCAGGCTGTCCTCCTGTGACTTCCCTTCCTTCTCAAAGGTGAATCTTGATGGAATAGAGAAGAACAAAGGGAAACAAAAAAATGAATTCTAGAAGTCATCTAGGATCAATATCTCTTCTCCAACTGGTTTCAGCCAAAGCCCCTCATGAGGGAATACAAACATTGAAAGTTACGTATTTTTCCCAGAAGACCAATATCAACTTGGAGTATAGCCACAGGCTTAAGTGAAAACCTCTCCAAAGCTACATGTTTCAGTAGACAGCACCACCATTCCTGATGACCATGCAAAAGAAACCTAGGGCCTGATGTTGTGGTGGTACACACCTTTATTTTCAGCATTTGGAAGAAGAGGTAAAAGGATTGCCATGAGTTCAAGGCCATTTTGAGACTACATAGTGAATTCCTTCCAGGTCAGCCAGGGCTAGAATGAACCATACCTCAAAAAATGAAAGAAAGAAAGAAAGAGAGAGAGAGAGAGAGAGAGAGAGGGGGGGGGGAGAAAGAAAGAAAGAAAGAAAGAAAGAAAGAAAGAAAGAAAGAAAGAAAGAAAGAAAGAAAGAAAGAAAGAAAGAAAGAAAGAAAGAAAAAGGGAAGGGAAGGGAAGGAAACAGAACTAGGAACACCACGTTACGACCTCTGACCTCTGGCACCCATATTCAATCAACCACATGTGGCAGGGTTTAACAGTAATGCATTTCTCTCCACCCCTAGCCCAGTTCAGGTAATCTATCCCTTGCAGTTCTCAAAGCTCTTGACTGGTCTGGCGCCCTCCACACTTATCTTTCCAATCTTCCCAAGAGGTAAAGAAGACTCTTCAGAGGAGACGGGATCATGTTACCTTTGTGATAAAAATGCAATGAAAAGTCTACCCTAACCCTTTAAGATAAAGTCCAAGCTGTGAAGGTAGCTAGAGAGACTCATACGTCTTGGGCCTAATCTCTCACCACAGACCAGTGACCGCCCAAGTCACTGGTCAGCACTGAGTTTTCCAAGGCTACCTAAGTACTTTCCATTCCCCAAATGCTTACCTGGGGATAGGAAATTAATTTAGTGACCATTTCTCCACTTGGAGGAGAAAAACAGTATAAAGTGAGCTAGAAACATTCACTAGCATTCCTTCCGCTTATTGCAAACTCGTCTTTGCCACAGGCCCTTTCTCTACTAGGACCTTTGAATTTCTTTTCCTAAAGTGTCTTTTTATAACATCTGACTGGATTGTTAAATCCTTTGCTAAATACAGAAACAGAGAGACCTACTCCTACAAAGCAAGACCTATGTGGCTTTGAAGATAAAGTAAAAGAGCTCTGTAACAATGCAACAGTGGATGGTGTAAATGCAGGTATCCACATGGTTCTGAAATCGAGGCCCAGAGGTGGCAGGTCAAAGTGGCATGGGAAAAGGTCAGTGAGTTCTTCGCACCCTTCCAATCCGAGTCCAGAGTACAAAACCAAAACAAGTAGGGGAATAAGATCAAAACCACAGGCTGCTGTGCTTACTGAAGACAGGACTTCTAATTTTTGGTTGTGTTTTTAAAAAATATTTTACTTACTTTTTTATTTAAGAGAGAGAGAGAAAGAGAGAGAGGGGAGAGGGAGGAAGGGAAACAATGGGCATGCCAGGGCCTCTAGCCACTGCAAACAAACTGCAGATGCACGAACCACTCTGGGCATATGGCTTTATGCAGGTACTGGGGAACTAAACCTGGTCTCACTTTGGCTTTGCTGGCAAACACTTTAACTGCTAAGCCATCTCTTCAGCCCTTGACTATGTCTTTTAAAAAATTGTATTTGTGTGTGTCTGTGTGCAATATCATGCCAGATATTAGTGCCACTTTTGTGTCTGGCTTTATCTGGGTGGCTGGGAAACTGGGCTGGCAGACTTTGTAACCAAGCACCTGGGAAATTTCCCCATGCCCATGATTTTTAGTTTTTAAAATAATGCAGTTAAGTTTATTTGACCCCATGAAAAAGGCTCTTTGGAAACTGACCACAGAAGCTGGGAAGAATGCTTATGCTTTGGCAAACAATTCATTGGTCAAATAAATTAAAACGTAAAACTGAATTAGACAGATGGCTTAGCAGTTAAGGCACTTGCCTGCAAAGTCAAAGGACTCAGATTCATTTCCCCACTGCCCATACAAACCAAGATGCATAAGGTGACATATGCATCTGGAGTTCATCTGCAGTGGCTAGAGGCCCTGGCATGCCCATTCTCTATCTGCTTCTCTCTTCCAAATAAATAAAAATTTAAAGACATTTAAAACAAACAAACAAACATAACACTGTTTTCTGTTCTTTATAAAGCTGCTTTTGAACACTGGTTTGGACTATTTTGATGACCTCATCAGTAGCAATTAGAAAGTTTGCCTTTAGGCTAAAGAGTCAGCTTAGCAGTTAAGGCACTTTCCTGCAAAGCTTAAGGACTCAGATTTGATGTCCCAGAACCCACATAAGACAGATGCACAAGCTGGTGCATATGTCTGGAGTTCATATGCAGCGGCTAGAGGCTCTGGAGCACCCATTCTCTCTCTCCAATAAATAAATAAAAGTAAAATATTAGAAAGTAAAAGAAGTCTGCCTTCAGTGCAATAAAATATTTGGTGACAAAGGTAAAAGTACACATTAATATGGTGATCTTTTTCTCCCTTTTGAATCCTAAAGTAACTATCTTTTCATTTCCTACAGAGATAAATGAAACATCTGAATAGCTGATGTTTTAGTTACAACTAATTAAAGGAAATAACTAGCTTTTCAAATATATATTTACATATGTAAATCTAATACCAAAACATCCTCCTTTTGCAGTTTATATGGTTACTTTTACACTAATAGAAAGGCTAAGTGCATGCTTAACAATGACAGAATATCTCATCACAGCAGATGTAAAATCTACAATCATGTCACCTCAGTTCCTGCCATTTTTCAAACACATCTATCCAGACACTGATCTGCCTCATTCAATGCTAAAACTTAATCTTCACAGGAGATGAATTATAAATCATAAGTAAATACACATTCAAAAATTTGGCCCCAATTTTTAAGTCAAATTCAAAAAAGCCTTTTGTATATTTGCTCAGAAACAAAGTCAATAATGTACCTGGTTATTTCCTCCTTTAGTTTGCATGGGTCTTCAGCATAGAACTTAATACCAAAATACAAAGTATATGGAGGTCCAGCTAAAATAAGAAATAAAAATTAATTAAATTCCACATTGTAGTCAAAGTTACACTGAGCAATTATGTAATTATTAAGAATTATATTCACAAAGTGAATACAAAGAAAAAATGTAAAGGCCTGGCTCAAGACTGTTGAAAATAGGAGCTCAATAGTGCACATGTGTGCATATAAATTACAACAATAATTTAAGAGTACAATGCATTTATAATGCATAAGTGGCGTGGTTATCATTACAGACACACACTTCTGCCTTGTAAACATACAAAGGCCCTATTCCCCGTGTTCAGAGGGTGACACGCCCAGGGCCCATCCTTCTCTCTTCATCTGTAAGTCTTCCCAGGCAAGGCACTTCTCATGCCAGTGCTTCTTAAAGAACAAAAACTTTAAAACGGTTCTATAACTTCCTAGGACGATATGTCATATGTTTTCTTTATTCAACCACTCTGTTTACATTTCTGACAAACACACCACTAGCCCTGAACATAGATGCCAGTGAGGCAAGACCACTCAATATTTACAAGAGGAAGTCCACTGACAGCTGATCACTGGTGTCAATCAAACTCTCTGTTCCTAAGCAGATGTCGGCCCACGTCCACAGACAGCTGGGGTCGGCGTCTAGAGGACGGAGATGCTATTGAGATGTGCACAAAAGCATACGGCCTTCTCCAGGCCCCAGAGCTGCTTTAATGTTCTGGAACATGACCCAGCCATCTCAGATGTGTCTGGTCAGGAGAAATTTGAAAAGTATGCAATGAGAAACAGTTTGAATTCATTTTTGGCTTTTATGTTGTTGTTTTTCTTGTTTGTTTTTTCGAGGTAGTGTCTCACTTTAGCTCAGGCTGACCTGGAATTCACTATGTAGTCTCAGGGTGGCCTCAAACTCACGGCGATCCTCCTACCCCTGCCTCCCAAGTGCTGGGATTAAAGGCGTGCGCCACCACGCCCGGCTGAATTCATTTTCTTTAAGGATTTTGACCCAAATTAGCCCTTCATTTCCCACTTATAAAGAGACTTGTGCCCAATTTATAGTGTGTTTGGTAATGTTTCATGAATATTTGACTCTCATCTGCAACCTGGTAACCAACACAAGTAGAGGTTCCAGGAGTTAGGCAACTTACCTAAAACCACAGAGAAAAGTACCAAGTTTGCCAACACCTGGGGTTCAGGGTTGTTTTGGCACTATTCTATACAATCTTTCAGGAAAACAGATTATAGTATTTTTAGAATAAACACCCTCCTCTGAATCATTCTGGTAGAATAATCAAAGGCTAAGGAACAATCATTTTAGAGCAAGAATATGTCTAGCCAAATATATTTTAGCTTCTTAGTCTAACTGAAATCTCAGGTGCTAATAAATCAGTTCATTAGTATTAGTTGTGCCATTCCACAGACTGAGCACTAAGAAATCCTTAAAGTGAAGCTAATATTTTGTTTTAGCAAAAATTTAAAAACTAGACCCCGGAACTCCCTAATCTTCCTTTTGTGAAGACTAATTTCAAGATCATAAGTTCAGGCTAATTTTACTGATAATGAATTTCCACTTAGTTTAGGGATAGATAAATCAAGAATTACTTATAAGCATACCGGTGACCAGGATATGTTATGCCAATTTTACAGATATTTCTCCTTACTACATTATTTTCTATCACCATAAAAATATTTCACAAGATGAATATAAAGCCTTATATGGTATATTTCTTCAGTTGATGCTTTTTTACTTACTTGCATATCAAATTTTTTTTACAGTATAGCATTTAGAAAACAAAAAATATAGGGCTGGAGAGATGGTTTAGCGGTTAAGCGCTTGCCTGTGAAGCCTAAAGACCCCGGTTCGAGGCTCGGTTCCCCAGGTCCCACGTTAGCCAGATGCACAAGGGGGCGCACGTGTCTGGAGTTCGTTTGCAGAGGCTGGAAGCCCTGGCACGCCCATTCTCTCTCTCTCCCTCTATCTGTCTTTCTCTCTGTGTCTGTCGCTCTCAAATAAATAAATTAAAAAAAAAAGAAAACAAAAAATATATATATATTGTCTTTATAGTCCTGTCTAAATAAAAAATTTCTTTGAGGTAGGGTAGCCCAGGCTGACCTGGGTTTCACTATGTAGTCTTAGGATGGCTTCAAGCTCACAGCAATCCTCCTCCTACCTTTACCTCCTGAGTACTGGGATTAAAGGCCTGTGCCATGACACCTGGCTTAAATAGAATAGTTTGTATAAAGTAAATAAATAGACTTTAAGTGTACCCAGACACACTTTAACAGTTCACCTAGAAATTATTATCTTTGTTTGTTTTAAGGCAGAGTCTTACTCTGTAGTCCAGGCTGGCCTGGAGTTTACGGCTATCCTCAGCCTCCCATGTACTGGGATCACAGGTGTGAACCACAATGCCCTCCTAGAATAGGTTTCTTGTTTGGTTTGTTTTTGTTTTTTTTTTTTTTTGTTTGTTTGTTTGGTTGGTTTTTTGAGGCAGGGTCTCATTGTAGCTCTGGCTGACCAGGAATTCACTATGTATTCTCAGGGTGGCCTCGAACTCAAGGCAGCCCCCCTACCTCTGCCTCCCGATTAAAGGTGTGTGCCACCATGCCGTTTGGTTTACATTTTTTTCTTCAATTTTTTCTTATAGAAGAAACTTGGGAATTTAATGTAAAATAATCATTCATGAATTTTTTTCCCCCTGAGGTAGGGTCTCACTCTATCCCAGGCTGACCGGGGACTCACTATATAGTTTGAGGGTGGCCTCGAACTCAAGGCGGTCCTCCTACCTCTGCTTCCCAAGTGCTGGGATTAAAGGCACACGTCACCATGCGGGCCCAGCTCATTCATGAATTTTAAATTTTCCAAATGTTATTTTTTTAATTGGTTGAAATTGCAGCTGTAATTAGTAAACTCCAGTGGTTTCCAACACAGAGGTGGAAATACAGAAAAACAAAAATGATGCTAATGTTCAGGGAAACAGTACTTGTTTTTGATGGTGTTGTAATTCCTGGATTCCAGTTCCTTTCTCAGAAATAGCCATATTCCTATCCTTGGATCCATAAAAATTCACACAACTAATATCAACTCTAAGAGACAACACACACGCAAATACAGACCAAGGATGCTGCAACAAAGGCCAGAAAAGCCCACTAGGTTCTGCATAGCAATAAGCCATGCATTTAGAAAAACGGAGATAGATGATGGATGGTTAGGACAATGTGGGTATAATTAATATCACTAAGTTATACACACAAAATGGCATATTCTATTTTATGCATATTTTACCAGCGTTTAAAAAAGTAATTTGAAAGGATTGTTCTTTGGTACATTTCCAGCTTGTATGTGTTTATAAATAAAGCCTTGGGCTATGGGTAATAAAATTAAGGAATACATACGTAGTTATATGGGCTTTCCTAACAAATTTATGTTGGTAAAATCACAAGCTAACCTTTAACAATAAATGGTCTCTCTCTGAAGCCATAATAACTTTTCAGGTCACAAGGTTACCCCCTAATTACTGACTACTATGAGTAACAAAGCACTTCATAATTCAAGAAACACAAAGTCTTCAAAAGCTAGGATGTCAACCCCTCCAATAACAATGACTCTGCCTTTTCTGCTTTGAGGTCAGATCTTAAAGATAAGCATATAGAAAAATCACAGATAGGATCAAGAGAAGGCTACCCACCCTAGGAAAAATGCAACACAGTATTAAGATCCACTGAGAGTCTGATTAAACTAAAACCAAATCAGAGTGTGGAGGAAGCCCACTGATCCACACAACAGCCATGCCCAGCCACTCCTCTCTCCATCAGCCATTCTGCACATTTTATCATTTCACGCCACCCCCTCACAAAGTTAAAATTTAATACCTACTGTTGATCAGTTCTTTGTGTTCAGCAAGGGTTTTTGCAGGATCCAGCCAATACTGTGTAAAGCAGAAAAGAGCAATGACAAAAATTAGTTGCTTTTCATTGACCTTCAAGCATATTTGCAAAATCTTACTTAAGCGGCATTTAAATACTCGATAAGCAAAACGCTTCACTTATTCTATTGTATCATGGTTTTACAAATGTATGAAAGAGCTTTCTGTAGCTAGGAAAGAAGAATGAAGCTCATGTCGGGGGGGGGGGGTGGGGGGAAGGGAAGAGACTGTGCTTGCTGGGTCCTTGGTTGAATTATACTGTCAGGTCACTGGGATTCAGATGCTTAGCAGTGAGTTGGGTTGTTTTTCGGTTTTATTTTGCTTGTGTGTAATGTGGGGTCTGCATGTGTGTGTGCCCAGGTCGCACCCCTTGAGCGCGCCTCAAGCGGGGTGTACTCTCCTGCAGGGGCCCGAGGAGAACATTCAGTGTCAGGCTCCATCACTCTTCCCTCTGTTCTCATTTGAGCCAAAGTCTTATTGAACTGACAACTTGCTGCTTTTTATGAGTTCTGATGATTCTTGGGTCTATGCTCCCCTACCAAACTGGGGTTGCAGATGCACACAGCCACATCTAGCTGTTTACGTGGTCCTGGAGACCTGACAGGAAGCAGTCACTCAGGCCTCCTCAAAGCCCTCATGCTTGGGCCTGCATCCCAGGGCAAATCCACATGGATTCCACCTGGCTGTCCCCTGGCCATCGTCACCATGAAACATGGAACAAGGTACTGAACAACTCTGAACCTTCCTCACAGGGTTTCTGTGCCGCTTAAGTAGACTAATTCACATAGAGCCTTTTGGCCCATGGCTCACCCTAAGCTAGGCAACACATGCTAGGGGCGATTATTATTAAGGTGTGATGGTCATTTGTGGTAATTAGCATAGCCAGGGTAAGGTGCTTGCATATTAATTCACAGCACTCTTTTTGAATTTTTTTAAGTTTATTTTAGAGAGAGTGTGAGAGAGAGAGAGAAGAGGCACACACCAGGACCTCCAGCCTCTGCAAATGAACTCCAGACACATGCACCACCTTGTGCATCTGGCTTATGTGGGTCCTGGAGAATCTAATCAGGGTCCCTTGGCTTTGCAGGCAAATGCCTTAACTGCTAAGCCAACCCTCCAGCCCTCAAATTATTCTTCAACGAATAGACTTTCAAGCAGGAATGGGAGAACTCTGGACCCTGGAGACAGGGTTTCTTATGAATCTTACCTTGGTGAAATCAGATCACTGAAAGGGAGGAGACCAGCCTCAAGCCTCAGCACTCCATCAGCAGGTGGGTGAGGCCAGAGGCAGAGAAGGCATCAGGATGCCCATGGAGGCACATGGTGGAAGGACCCCAGGGGGTGCAAAGACAGAATGTACCCACAGTACCCCATCCCATGCCCAAGGGTCAAACCACTCAGTTCCCATTCCTCATGGGTCTGAATAAAGAAGGGCAATTCTCACAGCAGGGAGGAGGGAGCCAGCACACCAGATCCACCTCATTCCCAGCACTCTTGCATTTCCCCTCTTGAAGTCATTTACAGCTGCCCTAACAGAGCTACCCGAGGTATCGGCCCACAAACATACCCACCCAATCCTCCTTTCCTTCCTTTGGATGAGAGCAAAAATGTTTTCTTATTAAAACGGTAAATCTAGTATTTTATATAACCCCTACCTTTTATTCCAAATTGGATATAACAAAAGTGTACACTATGCGTACGTCAGAGTTATTCTGCTATAGAACTGAACTCTACTGATGTATAAATAAGTTTCACTATCTGCCACTCAAGGGCCGGTTTTACTTCTCCAAAGGTTTTTTTTTTTAATTTACATAAAGTAAGCAGCATATCCCAATGTACCAACTTAAAACAATGTTCATTCATCTAGTTCATCATTTCTCATTTTTAAAGGTCTAAAGTAACTTTTAAATCAGAAATGATATTTGAAACAGAGGCTGTCATCAGTGAAGTGCTTTTGGAGCCCACAATGACTAAAGTTGTGACTTTGTGTTAAAACAGTGATTTTTAGTAAAATGAGTTCATCCATGTAAAGCAAAATTAACTTACATGTTAAACAGTGTTTTAAACACAGAACAGATTCATTTATCTTTGTGTATACAGCTACAGACTCTTCCCATGAAATAGAAACATCAGGTGGATGATTTCTTCCCGTTCGTGTTAAATAAAAAGGTTGTCCCTGCATTTTTCAGAGGGGAACTAAACAAATGTCCACACCCACATTACTGGGTTTCTATTGCTGCATGACGATCTCCGAAACATTAAGTCTGGAACAATGCCAGTTGATTGTCTCGGCTGTGCAGCCGGCGGATCCTCTGCTCTGAGTTCACTGTGCTGAGGTCAAGATGTCTGGCTGGGGAGAGGACTTGAAGACAGAAGGGCCATTAGAGACTCTCCTAGTTCTTCCCAGATACAAAGACACTCAAAGTTGGGTCTTAATTTTAGGTCCTATACCACTCAAATGAAGTCTCAGAAGAGGATAGAAACAAGAAAGGAGCAAATGGAAAGGCGTTAAGGAACAAACCAGAGAAAAGTATTTTAAGTTTTGTCTCAAGCATCAGCCTTTTAGCATATCATTTATCAGTTCTTCAGTTTCAGTGCATTCTTGGTAATAAGATTTTATTAACATTTATTTTTAACTGGTACACAAAAACATAAAAGTCATATACATACATACATACATATATACATACATAAGTTAATGGGGTAACATGATGTTCACACATGTACACACAATCTTTTTTGTTTTGCTATCTCCAGAATAACCTGAAAAGGTCATGGAAAATAGAAAGGAAGTTTTTAGTACAATGGAATAGAAAGACTGATAAGTGTTTCAAACAAAACACACTGATTATAATCTGTACAAGTTAAATCTCCATGAGAGAGATTAAAATTTTGAGGTGAAAAATTATAATGAGGTCTCTGAGATAACTTGGAAATTATAATTTTATACTAAGAAAAAGAAAAAAGCAAGACTCAGTCAAAGGCCATTCAATCAGTCACTGCACATTAGCTATGCTAAGCGTCAGTCCAGAGCTGCCGAGCACAAATCTCGTTTGATCAAATTGGAAGCCAGGGGTGATAGAGGTCAGACAATGATAAATGTTCCAGAACATAGATAATAAACACAGGCTACCAGGTTTCATAAGCCAATATCATGCCATGCAAAATCCATTTATGTTCAACCAAGGGGAAGATGTGACCTTGGAACCAAAGCTGCCATACTACGATGGCACTTGTCAGCACTCATTATTAACAAGCAATCCAACGGGGCACATGTATGACCACAGTGAGACACAGCAGGGTGCTGCCTCGTAACCTAAGATTTACCACTGAATGCAATATCCCGGTCTTAAAGGACTACGACACTGGTCAGGGAGTGACAATATTCTGCAGCTAGGCTTTAAGCCTATCTAACATGCACAGAATACTCACAATACATGAGCTTTTGGGTCACAGCAGACACTATCCTGGGGAGTGAGATGGACCCCTAACCTTGAGCCACTTACAGTCTAGCAAGAGACATAGGAACACATAATTACAATACAATGTGTCAAGAATTAATATATGTGAGGTTGTACAAGATAATAAAATTATATATAAAGAAAACTTAAAAGTATAGAAAGAATTCACTGTGAAGAAAGCCATTTAACAACATGTATGAAAAAAAAATCCTCAAAGTAGGAAATAGGCTTACATTTTTATAAAACACATGTCAATTGCCTCAACTGTTCTTAATGCAAATGAATCTGTTCTTAAGAGACAACACGGAATGTAATATTCCAAGTCCTTTTTCAGTTAAACAGCATATTGGAACCAGTGCCACCCTAGCAGTTAACAACAAATACTTAGCTAATAAACCCGCATTCATGAAGGATGCTATTGTTTGGATATGCTCTGTCCCTTCTAAAATGGAAAATTGATCCCCAAAGAAATTTGATACCCAGCATAATACTGAGGGGAAGGGAGTGATGAGTTCATGAGGATACCGCCCTTGTGAATGGACAGATACTATTCTCCTGCAGATAGAGTATTTCTTTTTTTTAAAAATACATACATATATATGTATATATACATATATATATGCATATGTATATATTTTAATTGCAAACGAACTCCAGATGCCTGCGCCCCCTTGTGCATCTGGTTAACGTGGGTCCTGGGGAATCGAGCCTCGAACCGGGGTCATTAGGCTTCACAGGCAAGCGCTTAACCACTAAGTCATCTCTCCATTCCCACATAGAGTATTTCAAGAGCAGGGTTGTTATGAAACAAGGCCATTCTTCCTCTGGCACCCACTTGCCCACCATGTTAAAACACAGCACAGAGCCTTGCCAGATGCACTCACCTTATCTTGGGACTACCAATCTCTAGAACAATGAGCCAACATAAATACTGATAGTTCATAATTTACCCAGCCTCAGGTATTCTGTCATAGCTACAGAAAATAGACTAAGAGTTTCTAGAAAGATAAATAGATTACCCAGTCTTCTCATCTTTACAAAGTGAAGGGAAGGAGACAGACATAGACCCAGCACCAGGCTGTGATGCTGGCTATCAGAGAAGGTCATTTCTGGATTGCACTTGGGTGTTAAGCCATCTCATTATCCCCGATGACTCCTCGGAGAAAGGAGAAGCAGTCTGCTCTCTCCATGTCCACAGTTCTCCAGCCAGTCGTCACTGCCTCTCAACTTCAAGCCCATACCCTGCAGTGTGTGTATGTTCCCAGACTGGATTAGAGGCAATCTTTAGGAAGATGATAAATCAAAACAGAACCTTTTCTCCCATCCCCATTACCATTATATACAACCTGCTTCCTAACATGGGAGAGTCAATACACTGCTCCCCAAACACCCAATCACCAAAGAGGCATGACCACCAGCCTCTCTGGCTCTGACCTTTGCCCAAGGCATAAGAGGCCGACAGGTTGGTACCCTTTCATTCCAGGCCTGTCAGTCTCATTAACAGCAATGACGTAACCAGGAGAGGAATGTCAGGTCCTTTGTGCTCTTCTTGACCAAATGGCCTGGGATTCCTTCGTCCACCTTGTCTCATGATGTCTCAGCTTCATCACTTTCCTAGGCAACAGTCTCAGAATTAGATTTTTACTCTCCAACATTGTCCAGTAAATCAATATCCTAATCTTCAAAAATACATATTGAATTCAGGGTCCAACCTTCCAGTCCCTACCTGTTCTTTCTGAGTGTCCTCAACTTCTAACAACATTAAGCAGTCAACATGCTTGAGGGAAGGACAGATAGCCCTGGGGTGCCATAATTATTTTCCTGTAAGAATCTAAGAATGCCATGTTATGATTTAATAACCCTTCTTCCCTGGAGCCGGGGAGAGGGCTCAGGTGGTAAAGCGCTTGCCGCACAAGCATGGTGAGAAGAGCAAGGTAAAGCGAGGCGCGGAGGCGCGCCTGCAGCCCCAGCACTGCGGAGACAGGCACAGGAGGACAGCCGGGGCTCGCTGGCCAGCTACTCTAGCCAAACTGCTGGGCTTCAGGTTCAGCGAGAGACCCGGTTTCAAAACATAAGGTTCAGAACAGCTGAGGAAAATATGATGGAGAATGGAATTTCAAAGGGGAAAGTGTGGGGGGGAGGGAGGGAATTACCATGGGATACTTTTTTATAATCATGGACAATGCTAATAAAAATAAAATAAAAAAAAAAGAACAGTTGAGGAAGATGCCTGATGTCAACTCTGGCCTCCATATGCACATACACATGCGTACATGCACACCCCGGCACGCTAATGCAACCACACGTATAAAAACAACGCATACCCACACCCCATGCACGAAACTTTTATTCTTCCTTTTTTCCTTCCTCTTCTTTCCACCCTTCTTCCCTCCTCACTTTACTTCATATCGGGTACTGAGCCCAGGGCCCCAGGCATGTTGGTAAGTGTTCTACCACTGGGCTACACCCCCAGCTCTTTTTTACTTTATATTTTTGAGACAAGGTCTCATTAAGGTGCCCAGCCTGGCCTTGAAGTTGTGATTCTTCCACACCAGGCTGCCAATTAGCTAGAAGCATAGGCCTATACCACCAGGCTGGCTTACTAACGTTTTCCACAAGCCAGATCAAATGACACAAACATAGTTTTTTTTTTCAATGTAGCAAAACAACTTCTTAATTTAGAGAGTATAAAGACAGCTGAATAACCCTGAGGGGCATTAAAGCCATAAAGATCTCAAAGTGACAGAACAGGTTGTTTTGGGGGAGTTTGGGGCTCAACGTAAGTGGCAGGAAGTCTGGAGCTGCAGTAACAGCTATCTTCGCTGTCCTCAGTCCCAGGCTACATTCATAGCAACGTTAGGCACTTTAATTTGCTGCCTGGTATGAACTGCAGAAGCCTTAGGACCTCAGGTAAAGGTGCTGAGCGCCCTCGGGAGTAACAAAAACAAAGGCTTGTTACTAGAGCCATCTATGATGGGGGGGTTTAAGTGGACCCCATCTCTCAGCAAAAGTGAATTTCAACAAATCACTGTTGGTTCTTCATAAATTATTGCTGGCTCCTAAGAATAGTTCCACCTTTTGACCCTGGCACCATTCTGAGTGCTAACAAAATAACAATAGCAAAGGTTCAGATCTACTAAATTCTTGCCACATTACAGGTACTATTGAAGACTTTAAGAGTTATTTACTCACTTAGCCTGTTATATGAAGAAACAAACATTGAGTAAACAACTTGCCCAAAAGTATACAACAGAAGATTGAAAGAAGTGAATTTCTTTTACCTTATACCCAGCCAACGCACTGTCTATTATATTGTCTGAATAGTACGTATAACCTTAATTTCAAGATTCTTACTCTTAACAATAACCTGTTTCTCCAGCTCACTTCCCCCATACTCTAACTACAACAGACACCTAATGCAGGGATCCCTGTAGCTTTTCATAGTTTCTGCTATGAAACTGCTCACAATCTGTCTCATCACTTTTCTCACTATCCACGACAGCAATTCACTTGCAATCATCAATGCCCTTACACATCCTGTCCTCCATACTGTCCACTAGACAGGGACACATAGTTACCTGTGACTCTCTTGTCTTCCCTATGCGGGCGCTCAAAGGTTACACATAACTGATGACTGACTGTAAGTGCAAAATCAAGTACATTAACTAATTTTCTGTATTACTTTTCTTGTTGCCATGACCAAATACCCAGCCAAAGCCGTTGAAGAGAGGAAAGGTTTAAGTTTTGCTCAGGGTTTAGGGGGATTCAGTGCGGTGTAGGAGGAAGGCGTGGGGGTGTCGCTCAGTGGGTGACAGGAGTGTGACTCAACTGCCTATTACATCCTAGCTAATCCCAGAGCAGAAAGGGCTCAGACCTGAGGCTACACCTCTGAAGGCCATCCCTCCACTAACCTAACTTCTCCTCCTAAGGGCTCCACAAGTTCCCAAAGCAATGCCACCAACTAGAGACCAACAATTCAACCACAGGAGTCTGTGGAGGCCATTTCAGATTCAGGCCTTAATAATGGATGTGTGATGCTCATGTCCCTGTGAAAAAAATACCTGAGTGGGGGAAAGGAGGAAGGATTTATTTCAGCTCATAGTTTCAAAAGTTTTAATCCACAGTCAGCTTGCCCCCTGTCACAGGCCTATAGTAAGGCAGAACTCACAGCGGCAGAAAGGCATTGCTGAGCAAAGCTGGTCGCCTCACTGGCAGCCAAATGGCAGAGACAAGAAGCCAGGAGCAAGTTACACCCTTCAAAGGCACATCCTTAGTGGCCTAATTCGGGGCCCATCTCCTGTTAACCCATTCAGTATTAGCTCATCAATGGATTAACTGGCTAATGAAATTAATATGCTCAGAATCCAGCCATCTCTAGTAGTACTACCCGCTGGGAACCAAGCCTTTAACACATGGGCTTTCGGGGGGAAACACTTTATATTTAAACCAATCTGTCAGACCAGTTCAATTCATCATTGCATGGTATCTAAAGAACCCTAATATACTGTATTCTCTCTCTTGCCTAGATAACTCCTTGACACTGTCTCCTCCATCCTTTAGCCTTTAACATTTCCTCCTTTCCTTGCTTTTGGTTGAAGACATTGGTTACTTCACAGAGAAAACGGAAGCAATCTGAAGGGAGCACACATGCATTCCCACTCCATCTTCCAACCTGCCCGCGTCTGGCTATGGTCTTTCCTCTCTGTCACTCTGAGGATTCGCATGCTCTACTTAAACCTAACCCTCCTCATCTATCCAGGAACACAGCATGGCAATCTCTGACTACATCATCAAAGTTTCCCTTACAACAAAGCCACTCCTGATCCAAATGCATCCCTTTATTTCCCCAATTTTCAAAATAAAGGTAGTGTACACCTTTAATCTCAGCACTGGGGAGGCAGAGACAGGAGGATACAGGCCACCCTGAGACTACATAGTGAATTCCAGGTCGGCCTGGGCTACAGCAAAATTCTTTTCCATGTTGAGGATCAAACCCAGGGCCTTCTACCACTGAGTTGCACCCCCAGTCTTCCCACATTCATTTTTTTATTTTTTTGAAGACCAGGTCCATCTAGCCTTTGTACCACAGGCTAGCCTTGATCTTGCCATTCTCTTTTCTCCCGAGAACCACAATAACAGTCATGAACACCATGCCCAGACAAAATAAAAAGTATGTGTCTCTTATATCTACCTATTTCATTCCAATGCTTTAAAATTAATCT
Organism: Jaculus jaculus; assembly: GCF_020740685.1. Lineage (NCBI taxonomy): Eukaryota > Metazoa > Chordata > Mammalia > Rodentia > Dipodidae > Jaculus > Jaculus jaculus. Next base: position 49,424,165 of record NC_059114.1, on the reverse strand, counting down.
TTAATTTTATTAATAAATAAAATGATAAAATTAATAAACCAGACAGTTAGCTTGTCTAGTGCCAGAGGTGCTACATGAGCGACTGGGGAAAAATGACCAACATATGTTGGCCAAGTAACTCGTGGTCTAAGCAACTCAGCAGCAAACAACCTGACGTGATGCTCACATAAGTGCAATAGTGGCACACAGCCATGGTGGGAAACCAACTGCTCTTGATTTGGCCAACTGATCTGCTCAGTGGAATGGAACCCACAGCTGGAGCTGGGAAACAAGTCAGAACCATATCCAAAAATGAGCCCACTCTCCATTATCAAGCTCTCACCAATCATGGGCTACAAGAGGGCCTACACCTACTACATTCTCTCTAAAATAACAATGGTTGTCCCATTTATCTGGTGCTAACTTCACTCTCCATTGGAGAATTTGCTTCTCTTTTTCAGATGGATGCAGATCCTAAGGAGAGAACCAGCTCATCACACCTCAAAAGGGCCCTAGCTGAAACTAAGAGTAATTGGTGGCATGAGCAAGAGTGCTGCTTTCTTGGTGAACCTGGTACCAGCACAAGGGTGAAGGAGATAGACAAAGAGAACACCCAACTCCTACCAAACCCCACATATCCAGAGATGTAGAGGCTCTCAAGACCTCATCACTGAAACAGACCTAAAATGAACCCAACACAGCTCAGGGAAATTTGTGGAAGAGAGGGCAGAAAGAATGTTAGAGTCACAAGCTGGGTCATTATCCACAGAGACAGTGCCTCTTACCCATAATTGATGGCTAACCCCACAATGCACAACCCATATTCCCCAACGAGGAGAGTCCCTGTGGAAGGGGGAGGGCAGGGAGGAGGCTAACGATGGTGCCAACATGACTGTATACACACTGCATATATAACTAATGAAAAAGAGAGAAAAAAAATCTATCTCTCATCACTCTTCAATTCACTGTAGTATAAGTTGAGTATTCCTTATTCAAAATACTTAAAACCAGAAATAGTTCACATTTCAGATTGAGGGATGGGAAAAAAAAGATTTAGGGAATAGGGCCCAGGTATAAACTCAAAATTCATTTGTACTTTAAATACATAACCTGAATGTAAATTTGCAATATTTTAAATGACTGCAGGAAACAGTTCATTTACACTGAAGCATCAGAAAGCAAAGGTATTACTATCACCGGTTCCCACGTGGACAATCTGGTTACTGGGCATCTCCAGTATTCCCCACTATTAACTCATATGCTACCAATAAGCAATCATTTTCCTGCACATAAGCACTTGGCTGTAAAGAACTGGCTTGCTTCTAATACAGCAAAGACTAATGTGCTCGGTGTAACTAAACAGCACAGAGGCATCCCCAAAATACTACAGCGCAGATTCTTCACCCATATACTTAACATTCTTGTCTCACGCTTCTAAGATAGCCCTCCCTCTTGCTTTTCCCCCGGCCTCACCGGCACATTTGCACAATCCCTCTGCTGGCAGCCCCTTATCTCCCTAGCCAGGAAAAGCTAGAGTGCCTAAGGCTCAAGCTTCCTGTCAAAGCCCATGGCTGCACAGGCAGTCTACAAGCTGACAATGACCAGACCAGAATCCTCTAACCTTATCCCTATTTTACACCTTCTCTTAGATGCTCATTAGGCTCTCTGACTTTATATATCCAAAAAGGAAATGATCCTTCCACTCCCTCAAAAACAAGTAAGCAAACCAAAAAACCCACACCTATTCTCTTGCCATCCTCCCATCTTTGTTAATGGTACAGACTTGGCTGGTAGCTGTACACAAGGTTTCTTTATCTTCTATCTTTTCTAACCATCTACGAATCCTGTTGCCTGTTCAAATTACAGGCAACATGTAAAAAGTCCTCAGCACTTTCAGGCCTAAGCAGCATCACCCTCACCTCTTTTTGCACCCCTTGATCTATGTGCATTTGCAGTTAGAAAGACACATGAAAAGCAAGACTCAGACCAGCCCACTCTTCTGGCACCACCACCACCAGTGGGTTCCTGTTTCCATGACAGGCAAACGTGAAGGCCCCTCCTGGCCCCACTCCCTTCACCTTCCCGGCTGTATCCCGGGGATAAAGCATCAGCAAAGACCTTAAGAAGAGTCCTGAGGGGAGACTGTCCCCAGTGTCTAAAGCAAAGCAAAGAGAAAGCTGGAAGGAAGGGGACCTGATTATGCAGGGGCAGAAAGTTTAGCAATGCTGTTGCCAGAGGCAACATGGAAAATTTAAAAAGTACCTAATGAATTGGATGATCCAGATAGGGAGATTTCCAAGTGGACTGGAGAGAGTGCCGATTGGCTTCATTTTGCTGCCTACAATGAAAGGCAAGAGGAGAGAGATAAGCTTTAAAAAAAACTGTTAAAAATATAAAGCAGCCAGGGCTTATTGGGCTTGAAAATAAAATTTTCTCATTCCTTGCCTTATCAGAAGGCAAAATGTGCTACAATTAAGAAATGGCTTCCAGGCAAAGATTGAACCTAGGAGGTTGTCAGAAAAACAAGATGCAATTGGAAGATCCTTTATTAGGTTCTCAAAGTGAGTTAATCTGAGGCCGAATAGACCCTTTCATAATAATGGAAGTTCCTCTAAGAATCCTAAGGGCACGGTTTCTCAACAGCCCAATAGGGAATATAAAGAACAGAAGTGCTTATTTCAAAGCATTTTGTGAGCATCGCCTTTGTCTAATAAAGTTGATTAAAAATCAATTCCTAAGAAATCCAAGAAGCTTTTTTTTTCCAACTACACCAGTTGGAAATGATGGTACAAGCCTATAATCTTAGCACTTGAGAGACAGAGCAGGAGGATCCCAAGTTCAAGGCTGTCTTAGACTTTATAGCAATGCTGTTTCAACTGCCTAGCAGACACTAGACACTGAGAAGAAGTTTAGGCTTTTTGTTTTTTTACCGAATATTCATCAGGCAAAAAAAGCAGGCTGCATGATAAATGCTCAGTTGCAAGCATAAGAGAAAAAAAAATTTTTTTTTGAAAAACCGAAGATCAGAGCCAAGAGTACAGAGCAAACCACCACAGTGAAGGAAGCTCCCAGTCACTGGTGGGTCATCTGAATTCCAAAGCAATCAGCACTACCTGCTTTTTGAACTTGTTCTTATGCTGTTTCTGCCTTCGAAATCAACCCCTCAGGAGCAGTGACCTTGTCTCTGGCTCCCACTGTACCTCACTTACAAGAGCAGATAGTTACCCCGTAAGCATTTGCTGCTTGAGTGAATGGAGTGAGAAATAGCAGATACCCTTTCCTGGCAGTTGGGAGCCAGGGATGCTGATGTGAAGGGATCTGAATTTTAAATAATAAACTTCCTGAATAAATATCCTCTACAAAACATCCTACAACCCCTCCCCCCCCCAAAAAAAAAACTGATGTGCAAGAAAAAAATAATACCCATAAAACTTCATAGTCCATAAGGGAAGCAGGTTTCATTCTTCTGCCACCCAAACAGGAGCATGTGTCTGAACTTAAACAATTTCTACAGTACTTCATTTTGGAATTGCTCCTACAAATATATCAGTCACCTTAGCACTTAGTACCTACAATATACTTAAAATTTTATATCATGCAGGAGAAAATGATATAGGGAATATTTCATAAAATACATATTGAGTAGCCCTGGCACAACCCAATCACATCACTATTTTTATGAAGAAAGTCCTCTTATGACTCAGAAGAAGGTTAAATCAAAGTTATCTTATCGAGATTTATATCAAAATTCTACAGACTGAAAAACTTCTTTCCCATGGTAATCAAGGGAAGTTCCTAGACGGGGTGTCATGGTGCACACACATTTAGTAGGCTGAGGTGGCAGGATCAAGAATTTGAGGTCAGCCTGAGCTATACAGTAAAACCCTATCAAAAAAAGAAAAGAACAAGAATGTCTAGAATCATTAATTATTAAACTTTCACTAGTCATCATTCAACATCTGAAATTCTATCCATTACAGCTTATTCTGATTTAACTAGGGAGGACAGTCTAATTTAATAATAGGTTAGAGAAATTTCTCAGATTTTTAAAAAATATTTTATTTAGTCACTTGAAAGAAAGAGGCACAGAGAGAGAGAAATAGAGATAGATAGAGCTAGAGAGAGAGAAAGAGAATGAATGGGTGCACTGGGGCCTCTAGCCACTGCAAGTGAACTCCAGACTCATGCACCACCATATGCATCTGGCTTATGTAGGTTCTAGGGAACTGAACCTGAATCCATAGGCTTCACAGGCAAGAACCTTAACCACTAAGCCATCTCTCCAGCCCTCAGGTTTTTTATTGACAAGAGTGCATTCCTGAATAGCTTGTTCATTTACATACATAAAAAGTATAAATGTATCAATGTTGATGTTTCCACTAGTTCTGACAGTTTTGCTTTGAAGCATTTTGTACCATTATCATTTAACTGTTTATTTAATCTAATTTTAGTAGTTATATATATATATACATACATACACAATTTTTGAAGGCACAGAGTGCCATTAATAACGAACTTTCTTTTTTTTAATATTTTATTTATTTAACAGAGAAAGAGGCGAGGAGAGAGAGAGAGAATGGGTATGCCAGGGCCTCCAGCCACTGCAAATGAACTCTAGACACATATGCCCTCTTGTGCATCTGGCTAACGTGGGTCCTGATGAATTGAACCTGAGTTCTTTGAATTTGTAGGCAAATGCCTTAACCACTAAGCCATCCGTCCAGCTCAAGAACTTTCTATTCAAGAATTTAATCCCTCTCCCTAAGTGTGAAAAGCAACAAATTTATGAAAGCCAACAGATAACATTATTTCATTGTATAGGAGCCATGAAAGACATACAGGTGCCTACTATGATCTCAGAGGGGTCAGGAACAAAAACTAAAACCAAACTTAAAAGAGGATTAAGTTTAATGTGTATCATGGAACTTGCTCTACACAAATCTAGGTCTTCCTGGGTATACTTTTTAACCTAAGTCAAAATCAACACAAACAAGAGAAAAACTAAAGACGCATCAAAGCACACTCTGCGTCTCCCAGGCCCACGGGAGGGCAGCACGGACTTCAGCAAGCAGCTCCACAGAGGCCATTCGCTACGCGCCCGCAGCCTCTCCCTGGACTCCTTCCAACAATTCTGTGTCTGAATTTTCACGGTGTCTAATAAGAATGTTCAGAAGTAAGATTCTATAAAGAAAAAATATTCCAGACAAATTCCAGCTCTTCCTTTCTGTTTGTCAACTACATGAAAGTAAGAAACTTTGCTTTATTACCAGCATTGTTATAAGTACTTTGAAAAATCTAGACACAGCCAGACAGCCACAGTTGACCATGCGTAATACAAATCTTCACACAACTTACCTCCTTCAGTCACATGCTATATCACCCTATTCTACTTGTGACAACACCAAAATACTCTATAAACAGCATCTAGTAGCCACAGAGCATTATGAACAACACATGTCCCACCAGTTTCCAAAGTAAATTCCTAAAACATTTCTGTGAAGCTTTTTCTTCTTAAAACTGCAGGTGAGATCTGCTCAGATGAGCAGACGTGTGATTTTGAAGAAAAGAAACAAGACGTTGCTTTGGAAGAAGTAAGTGTAGGGAGCGCAGAACCACAGGCAGGAACGTGGAGAAGTGTTCTGGTCAGAGCCGTCACCTCCATACTATCCAGCAGAAGGGCTTCCACTGGAAACCAGTACAGACGTTCTGCTTTGCAGTGGCAGATGGGGTGATGGAGCCCCTTCCCTCAAGACATTTCTAATCCAATGGTACTATTTAGTGGGCAACTACAAGATAGCATTAATTCCCAAGATAGAATGCCCATTTCTGGGTGGGGGGGGTGAAGAAAAGCTTAAGGAAAAAGACAGAGATGCCTATGGGCAGTAAGGAAAGCAGGCCTTAATCAGTTCAAAATGGAGAGGAAGGGGGCTGGAGAGATGGCTCAGAAGTTAAGACATGTGCCTGCAAAGCCTAACAACCCAGGTTCGATTCCCCAGTACCCAAGTAAAGCCAGATGCATAAAGTGGTGCATGCATCTAAAGTTCACTGCAGCTGCTGGAGGCCCTAGTGTACCCATTTTTCCTCCCCATCCCCTCTCTCTGTCAAATAAATATATATTTTTAAATATGCATGGCTTATGAAGAGCCCAAGAATAAAATCAAAGCAGTGGGAAGACTTCACTGAAGGCAAATCATCTATAAGCGACAGAGGCTGTGCCTCATCTCAACAGCCATCGTTAGATAGGATGTGAAAAACTCGCAGAACACAAAGCTTTCATTTAAACTGTTCAATGTCAATAAACACACGGGTTTAGCTGAGTGAGTTAATGGTGACTTGCTTTGCCACAGAGTTGTATGTTGTATGTTTGACATTTTCCATAAACCACGTGAGCTAAACCCGCCGTCCCCCGATTTGGATGCAAATAGAAAGTATGCAATTATATGAATGTATTTTACCAAAACCTTGCATTGCCAAATGCAGTTTGAAACTAATGCTCTTTTAAAAAAAGATTTTATTTTCATTTATGAGAGAGAAAGAGAAAGACAATGGGCATGCCAAGGCCCCTAGCCACTGCAAACGAACTCCAGATGCATGTGGCACCATACGCATCTGGCTTACATGGGACCTGGAGAATCGAACTTGGGTCCTTAGGCTTCACAGGCATGTGTTTTAACCGCCAAGCCATCTCTCCAGCTCTGAGACAAGTGTTCTTTATACACACGTTCTACTACTATACTACACTCTAGACGCAAACTAACAATTTTTTAAATCATTTCCAGATGACAAATTGCTGATTTTTAGCATTTAGCCCAAATTTATTTCAAGGAATTAAACTTCTTTTACCAAAACTCCTTCCTTTATTGAATTAAACAAGGTTACCAAGTGCTTAACTAACAAAAAAAAAAAAAAAAATAAGAGGCATAAGATTATGACCAAGCTCCATCCCACTTAAGGAATGTGTTATAATTGTCCCAGGATATAAGCACTAATTCAGAAAAAGAGGTCTATTCATTTCACTAAAAGATGTGTTTCTAATAAACACTTTTATGATTGATAAGTAAACATAATACTGTGCTATTCTAATTAATTATATGTTAATAACCACACTTAGACTCAACAATTAATAGTCTTAAGTTCTCAGGAAACAAACTTTAAAATTTTCAACTTATATACACATTACTTTTAGAGATAAGTAAATACATTTTATTAATGCAATGTAAGAGGGTCTGGCTCAAAGGCAGCTAAGATTAGTCTTAGCATTGTGGAAGGGGAGGCAGGAGGATCTGGAGTTTAAGGCTAGCCTTAGCTATAGTGAGTTCAAGGCTGCCTGGACCAGATGAGACAGAAAGAAAAAGGAATAAATGGAAAGAAACTAAGGAATGAAGAAAAGAGGGGGAGAAGGAAGGGAAACTTAATTGCTGTGAGAAAAATTTTATGTAGAAATATAAGTTTAAGACAAAGAGGATAAAGAAAAATTCAGACTTTCATTAAAAAGATCCTGTTCATATGTTCTTTTTTTTTTTAAGTTACATTGTCTGGTACATGGGTGTGCATAAAGTCAGAAGACAGGCTCAAGATGTGTTTCTTCTCCTCCCACTTTTTTTTGAAACAGGGACTCTCTTGCTGCTGCTTGCGAGCTTCCAGACTGTCCTGGCTCTGCTTCTCATTGCCACAGGCATGCTGGGATCACAGACACATAGGCCACTGTCTGTCAGTTTTACATATGCGTTGAGAAAGATCAAACTGAGATCAGCAGGTTGTCAGAGCTGAAAGAGTGGAGTCTCTCTTGCCCCTTAGGTTTTATTTTTAAAGGTGGATGATGAAGTACAAAACTGCCATTACACATAAACTCACTGATTATATTTCAGAGTCATATGACAATCTTAGCTAAGTGGGCCAAGGGCCTGCAAGTGTGAGGACCTGCGTTCCTAGCCTCGGTACCTTCACAAAAGACTGTGGGTGTGGTCACATGTGCTCTGAGGGTGGGAGAAGCAAAGAACAGAGGGCCCAGGCTTCACTGGGTACTCTAGCTGAGTCAGTGAGCTCTAGGTTCAAAAATAACCATGGTGAAGAGTGACTGACGAGGACATCCAGTCAACTTCTGGTTTCAAATGCATGAGCACGGGCACACTGTGCACCCATACACATACGAACACACACGCACACCGTATGTACATACACAACCCACAAAAGCGTAATGTGACAATATCTTTTCAGTATTTATGATGAAACAAAAATTTATATCTACCAAAATTACAGTAAAATTTTAGCTTTAACCTAAAATTAGAAAACACGTAAATGGTGTCCTGGTGCTAACTTACTCTCCGTTGGAGAATCTGCTTCTCTTTTTCAGATAGATGCAGATCCTTAGGAGAGAGCCACCCCATCATATCTCCAAAGGGCCCCAGGTGAAACTGCAAAACAAGCAAGGGTGATGTTTTCCTGATGAACCGGATACCAGCACAAGGGGGAAGGAGACCAACACAGAGAAAAATCAACACCTACCAAATCAGAGAGCCAGAGTCCCAGAGGACCCCAACACCTCATCACTGAAGCAGACCAAAGATGAACCCAACATGGCTCAGGGAAATTTTGCGGAAGAGGGGGTGGAAAGAATGTCAGAGCCACATGTTGGGTCATGATATGCAGAGACATTTATCGTACCCATAACTGTGGGCTAACTCCACAATGCACGACCCATTTACATCAACAAGGAGGGGCACGGGGAGGGGGTAGGTCACGGATGAGCCTAATAATGAATGGTACCAAACTGCCTGTACTTGCAGAACAGAAAAGTAATAAAAAATAAATAAATAAAGGATAAACAAGATTGATTAAAAAAAAAAAAAGAAAGAAAATACGTAAATGGGACCAGGAGCAAGGGGTTAAGAGTCTAATCTATATGTACTTTAAGTGATTTAAAAGTCACTACCTCTAGGACACTAAAAAGCACATCAGCTCTGGAAGGCAAAGTGATGATTTCCGTTTTGGAGACTCTATTCCAGGTACTCAGGACCATCCAGGCATGGCACATAAGGTGAATGCAGTTTAATCCACCAGCTTTAGTGGTGAATCCAGATGCCCTGCAGTTTCACGATGACCCTATGAAGTTGGCATTATTTCTACTCTATTTGTTATTTAGAGAAAGAGGTGTTGGAGGACATGCTAGGGCCTCCAGCCACTGCAAACGAATTCCTGACACATGCACCCCCTTGTGCATCTGGCTTATGTGGATACTGGGGAATCAAGCCCGAGTCCTTGGGTTTCACAGGAAAGCACCTTAGCCAATAAGTCATCTCTCCAGCCCTACTCCTCTTTGTAAAATGGATCACCCAAAGCCACGGAACTCTCCCGGTAGTACAGTGTAACGTGAACCTAGGCAGTCCGGATCCAGGAGATGTGTTCTTTGCACAATACAGTGTCTCTAAGGAAGCCTGAGAAGGAGATGTTAACTTGGGGAATCACTAGTCCTTAGACAGTATTTTAAGCTATGGGGCACGCCTTAGGAAGAATAACGCATATTTATCCCCAGGAAAAGGAGAGCTTCAGCACCAGTGAGCCCAGGAAGAAGTCATCTGGCTTTCCTTCCTAAGCCCCACCAACCAGTGTTTTCCCAGGTGTTCATTCCAAGCACCATTGTCTGTGGTGATACGTGTTCCCATGCACAGCCAAGAGAGCCGGCCTGCTCCTGCTCAGTGGATAACAATTTCCTTTGCTCTGTAATACAGAGCACTTGAGAGGTGGATTCACATGTGTGAGCCTCCATAGAGTTAAAAAATAAGGGAAGTGGAAGCTGGAGAGATGGCTTAGTGGTTAAGGCATTTGCCTGCAAAGCCAAAGGACCCAGGTTCAATTCCCCAGGACCCATGTAAGCCAGATGTACAAGGGGCACATGTTCCTGGAGTTCATTTACAATGGCTACAGGCCCTGGTATGTCCATTCTCTCTTTATCTTATCTGCCTGTCTCTGTCTGTCTGTCTGTCTCTCTCTCTCTGCTTGCAAATAAATAAATAAAATTTTTAAAAAGGTTAAAAAAATAAGGGAAGTGGGCTGGAGAGATAGCTTAATGGTTAAGGCACATGCCTGTAAAGCCTAAGGACCCAAATTCAACTCTCCAGGTCCCATGTAAGCCAGATGGTGCATGGTGGTGCATGCATCTGGAGTTTGTTTGCAGTGGCTGGGCTAGAGGCCCTGGAGCACCCATTCTCACACTCTATTTCTCTCTCCCACCCCTTTCTGTGTCTCTAATAAATAAGTAAAAACAAATCTTTAAAAAAAAAATAAGGGAAGTATTGAGGACAAAATCCTGATAAAATGCACCATTTTGGTAGAGGATACAGTTTAGTGGTAGAGTGCTTGCCTAGCATGTGTGAGACCCTACATTCAAACCCTAGTACTGCCAACAAAAAAATTGTTTTTAAAAACTTCAATAGGTCTACAGAGATGACTTAGCAGTTAAGGTGCTTGCCTGCAAAGCCTAAGGACCCAGGTTCAATTCCCCAGAACCATGTAAGTTAGATGCACATGGTGGCACATGCATCTGGAGTGCATTTGTAGTGGCTTGAGGCACTGGTGCACCCATTCTTTTCTTCTCTTTCTCAGTAGTAAAATTAAAATTAAAAACTAAGTATTTTATGGACTAGACAAAATAGTGATTATAAAGAAGACAGAATGAATAACTAGAAGAAATTTTAAGGAGAGGGGAACAAGGAGAATATGCTATGATACATACCACCATTAGAACACAGATTTCGTGAAGGAGCAAGCCATGAGTGTCAATGTGATAGAAACATCAAGCACGACAAAGGAGAACGCCTATCAGGTCTAGCAACTGGTTACCTAGGAAAAACAGTTTGGGTGCAAAAGATGAACTACGAGAAGTTCAAGAACAAATGGGATCTCAGAAGCAGAAGCAGTGATCCAAATAAGGCTTTCTGTTGCTTAGGTGTATGCTGTCTCCACAGCTCTCCCAAATGCTTTTGACGCTGCAAGTAATGCTATTCACACATCTGGAGCACAGGCACCACGACTCACAAGGAAACCCTGACTGCCTGAAGCACAGGATGCACAACAGTGCTCAAGGCTTCTACTTAATGTCAAGACACCAAACAAAAAAGCCTTATGGGCTGAAGAGATGGCTTAGTGGTTAAGTACTTGCCTGTGAAGCCTAAGGACCCCAGTTCGAGGCTTGATTCCCCAGGACCCACGTATGCCAGATGCACAAGGTGGTGCATGCATCTGGAGTTCGTCAGTAGTGGCTGGAGGCCCTGGCATGCCCATTCTCTATCTGCTTCTTTCTCTGTTTGTCTGTCACTCTCAAATAAATAAAAATAAACAAAAATTTAAAGAATAAACAAATGTAAGTAATAAATAACCAAAATGGAGTAAGCAAAAATTTTTCTCCAGTATATCCATCATTAGTTCCCTTCTGTTGCTGTAACAAATTACTATCAACTTGTTGGCTTAAAACAATTGAAATTTGTTATCTTATAATTCTGGAGACAGATATCCAAAGTGAACCTTAGTGGGATAAAATCACCAGGTAGGCCAGACTGCTTTTCTCCTAGAGGCTCCCGGGAGGCCACCCACATTCCTGGGATCAAGGGCTCCTTCCAGGAATTGCACCACCCCAACCTCGGCTTCCAGGGTTAAATCGCCTCTCGTACTCTCTACTTTCCTCCTTCACACAGGAGGACACCTGTAATTACATTATCTTCCAAGCAGATAAGTAATTTTATGTAATTTTAGCAAGACAGCCAATATTTCCAGGCAAGGTCTGACATACTGGATAAAATCAGGAAGCTATGTTTTCCTGCTAGGGAATAAAAAAACTTATCAGATATGAATATAATCTAAGGTACCATCAATAGTTTTCAACATAATCTTTCAGTATAGATGTACAATTCTGCTGTGGGGAGGCTGTGACCTCTATGGGATATATTTGGTGAGCCTCTGCAAAGTCTGATCCCTGTCTTTGAAAAGTGCACTGGTGACCACTTGCCCTTAGGGAAAGCTCACCCTTTCTGTGAAGATCTCAACCTGCCCATTTTTGACTCCTATTTTGTGAAATCTTCCAATAAGAAAGAATGAGTTATGAAGGTAGTTCAAGAAAAATCACAAGTTACCACTACTAATATCATCGTATATGTCTGTCTGTTCTTGTCCTGGGGCATTTCTAAACCCAGGACACAGAGATACTGGTTGGAAAATTATGTTCCTCACTGAATGAATTACAAATGACTAGGATGAAAAATAAATAATAAGGTCAGGGTAAGCACATGAGTATTTTTACATAAGGGTGTTCTATCTGAGGTTAAGATCATTCTTAGACTAAACCAAAAGTCAAATTAATGAATCCCCTTTCATCCTTCAAACTCATCTCCTTCAAAGTCTTTCACTGGGACAAACTTTATGTTAACTCTGCCATCCAACCAGACAACTAACATCAGAAACAGAAGGCACATTGGGATTGCCTTTATGACCCCCACTCCACAAGCCCAGGAACAAAAACTCCTGCTTGTTTTCTAACAGCTCAAACTACTTCAAGTACTTAGACTTATCTGAGAGAGAGATAAAGAGTCACATGAGAGAGAGAGAATGGGCATGCCAGGGCCTCCAGCCACTGTAAACGAATTTTAGATACACGTACCACCTTGTGTGTCTGGCTTATGTGGGTCCTGGGGACTTGAACCTGGGTCCTTTGGCTTTGCAAGCAAGCACCTTAACCACTATGCCATCTCTCCAGTCCTCAAATTACTTTTTTTTAAACACTATGTGTACATATTATCTCTAACTATTTCCTTTCTCTTTTATTCTGTTGAGAGAAAGGGAGAATATGGGTACGCCAGGTTCTTTTGCCACTGCAAACCAACTCCACACCCATGTGTCACTTTATGCATCTGGCTTAATGTGGGTACTGGGGAAAATGAACCCAAGCCAGCAGCCTTTGCAGCAAGTTCCTTTAACAGCTGAGCAATCCCTTCAGGACCACCCCCCCCCCAATTCCTTTAAAAAGATACAGTAATAGCCAAGTGTGGTGGTGCACGCCTTTAATCTCAGCACTCAGCAGGCAGAGGTAGGAGGATCGCCATGAGTTCAAGGCCACCCTGAGACTACATAGTGACTTCCAGGTCAGCCTGGGATAGAATGAAACCCTACCTCGAAACAAGAAAGGCAGTAATGTCTGACACTTCAAGCCCAGCCACATTCCCCCACACAAGACAAGGTATTCAGTCTTCCTAGAAGCACATCTGGAGAGCACTCACTACAACACAGGTGCAAAACTGAAAGCCACCTGAGACATCCACAAAGAGCACTTCCCACAAAGAAGGGGTGAATCCGAGAGAGGATTCCATGAGAGGGGGAAAAAAAGTACAAAAAATTATCATGAAAAAGCAAGCTTAGGGTGTTCTCTTTTCTTTTTTTTTTTCCCTTTTTCGAGGCAAGCCCTACAAACTACCTTCCCCTTTTTTTTTTAATACGAGAGAAAGACAGAATTGGCATGCCAGGGCCTCCAACCACTATAATCAAACTCTAGACACATGTACCACCTTGTGTGCATGTGCAACCTTGCACACGTGTGTCACTTTGTGCATCTGGCTTACTTGGGATCTGGAGAGCCAAACATGGGTTCCTTAGGCTTCACAGGCAAATGCCTTAACTGCTGAGCCATCTCTCTAGCCCCTTTTTTGGAATCATTTTCAATTTCACAAAACCTAACCACATCAAACCATATCAAGAAATACTCAGGAAGACCCATGAGGTCTCCAAAACAATGTTTGCCATAACACTTGATTTCCTGCCAGAGCTAAAAAACCCTATGGCTAAAGACACCCCAGACTGCTGTCACAGGACATCAAAATACCATGCTAGCACTGAGAGGGAAACCATTTCCCTCCTGGCTAGCCCTCATATAGTGGTGGAAAACGCTATGGGAGTTTCCCAGCATGAACAAGTAGGGAACCCTGCAAGCTGCAAAATCAACCAGCCAAGCAAGATGCACACACTTGTGTAATAGTGGCACACAGTCTTAGTGGGTAACCAACTCTTCTCCAATTGGACATGAGGCCTGATCAGTGGGAGAGACTCATATCTACTAGTGGAAACCAAGTCAGAATCCCACACAAGAAACTCAGGCACCAGAGAGAAGCCCCATATGTCTCTGAATAAGAGCAGGCTTACACACCAAGAGCTCTGGCAAACAACAATGCATGTCCTCTTTAATCCAAGCTGTTTCCATTCTTGGTTGGAAGAAAAAAATCTGTTTTATTTTACAGATAGCAGAGAAAACTGAAGAGATCCAAGATCCAGCAATATGACAAGAAAAGATAGCCAAATGCCTACCATAAGATGTGCCATTTCTGCAGGGGCCTATGAGAAATTACAGAGGAAGTGACTATGTGAGTATAGCTCCCACTGCTAGCCTGACAACCAGCTCGAGAGGAATGGTGACAGATACTGTGGTCAATCAAAACACATTGAATCAGAAACCAAGAGGCTACAGAGAACTCAGCACACTCAAGTAGACTTCTAACAGACCTGCCAAGGCTCTTGACCACTGAGAAAGAGAGTACAAGAAGATTGTAAGAGCAACAGGGTGGGTGGAAATATCCTGAGACCCAGGTGCCCCATTCCCACAGGGACTGACTGAGGCCTTAATATCTAACAATTAACAACAACCCCCCCCCCAGGAGAGAGAGAGAGGGGAGAGAGAATATAAGATTGTCATTTAAAAACTAACAACAATAAAAGAAAAAATTTAGGCTAGAAATAGAGTAAAATTTATAATCAGAAAAAAAATCAATCTGGAATCATTGTACTCACTGTCTGATGGCTTCTGTCACAGTAACGGAGTCCAAAGTAATCTATCTCCATGAGGTTTACGTGACGGAATACATGGTCAAGGACCACAGAACCTTTTGTTGACTTCTGCAAAAATAAGCCACAACTATTTTTTAACAAGTGTCTTGTCTTTCTCAGTGGGACATAATCAAGTTCTTGGCTTTTGTTAGCTTCCCTCAAAGGGAAGCATTTTCATTAGATGCTGACACTCACTTTCAGTTTTGCCTCTACAAATGTGATATAAGTACAGTGTATTAAAGAAATAGCTCTAGAAAATAGTCTTAAATTATATGAGTATTAAGCTAATATAAACTTATAGGACCAAATAAAGTATCTATTGGTCAAAAGTCTTTTAAATAAAGATAATCCTTAATATGCCAAACATAAAATAAATCTATCAAATATCCCTGTGCTAAAAAATCCCACAATTCTTTCATTTTAGTGATACCAGCTATACCATTACACACAGACACATACACCTAATACAGAAGATATATGACATTAAAATAGCAGTGGTGAAAGCTTTTATTGTCCAAGACACAAATAATAAATCCATAGATTAAAGCTGCTAAAAATGAGCTTCAAGAAAATTTTGTGTATTTTTTTTTTCATGTAAGTCATAAAATTCTACGTGGGCTTTGTGGCAAGCAACATGCACAAACTCTGCTCCCCAGTCAAAGATGTCCTGTTGCCATCCCTGGAGCCTGAGAGCAGCCCCCCAGCTTTGTGTTACCTTGCACAGGGAGACCACGGGGAACCCTGGGGACCACACAGGGCCAAGCGCTTTCTCCGGCAGAAAGGGAAAGCAAAGGAACCGCCAAGGTACCCAAGGCGTGGAAGGACTCCACATGTCCTTGTCACTCGGAAGGTGGAGGGGGCTGCCCAAGAGCCTTTATGGGAGGGTAAGTGTCCGCTCCCTGCCTGCTGACAGACGCAAAGTGGCCAGGAGCCCACGCTCTTGCCGCTCTGCCCTCCCTGCCCTGACAACCTGTGTCCTTTCGTAAACCTTGAGCCAAGAAGAGCCCTTTTCTGCTTCGGTTGCTTTTGTCAGCTATTGCGATGTGAGCCCCCTCAGCCGGTGCAGAAAGGGGGATTCAGTCCCTCCATCACAAAAATGGGTTTCCACCCACAACCTAAAAGAAGCTGGGAGCGGCTTCTTCCTGCACGCAAGCACCTTAATCAGGCGACCCGTCCGTAATCAGAGGACCCACGTGTGTCACCCCGACTTCTGACCTGCGGGACTGGGAGGTTGTAAGTGGAGGTGTGCTCACCCATCACGGAGGTGGTAATTTGCAACAAGGGAAAACACAGGCGTATGCTTAGATATCCTATAATTTTATTGCTGCTATATTTTCTGACTGGCTATTGTTAATATGCTGAGAAACAATATTATCACAAATCGTCTTAATAAACAAATATGTCTGTGGTGTCTTTTCAAATATTTTCTATAAATATATAGTATGCGTTCTCGTTTTGACAGTTACAACATGCCTCCTTATATTCTTCTCTCTCTCTTCTTACTGCATTGACTGGAATCTCTGTCAAAGCATCACAGATACTCGTGGGAAAGCAAATCCTCTTCTTAGCTTTATTGGAATCATTTCTGTAACCTCACCAATGAGTATGATGGATTTTGTATAGACAGTCTCTCCTGGTCTGCTGTTTTGGGGTCTTTTTGTTTTTGTTTTTGCTGTAATCAGGAATGAATGATTATCCATTTTCAATTTCTCTTTACAAATTAGAGCTGACTCTACGAATTTAGTCCTCTCATCTATAAGTTACATTGAAAGAATCAATTTAAAATTTTCATTTTTAAAAATATTTTATTTGGGCTGGAGAGATGGCTTAGTGGTTAAGCTTGCCTCTGAAGCCTAAGGACCCCGGTTCGAGGTTCGATTCCCCAGGACCCACGTTAGCCAGATGCACAAGGGGGCGCACGTGTCTGGAGTTCGTCTGCAGTGGCTGGAGGCCCTGGCGCGCCCATTCTCTCTCTCTCTCTATCTGCCTCTTTCTCTCTCTATAACTCTCAAATAAATAAATAAAAATAATAAACAAAAAATATTTTATTTATTTGAAACAGGACAGAAAGAGAAAGGGGGGAGAGAACGAGCATGCCAAGGCCTCTGGCTGCTGCAAATGAACTCTAGACGCAGGTGTCACCTTGCACATCTGGCTTTATATGGGTCCTGCAGAATCAAACCTGGGTCCTTAGGCTTTGCAGGCAAGTACCTTAACCACTAAGCCATCTCTCTAGGACAAATTTCAAATTTTCTTAAGGCAGAGGCTCCCATTTTGGTTATCATTTTCTGGGTACATGATACACCCTCTCTATTTGGAGAGAAGTGCCCACTAAGTGAGCACTGGAGGAACCAGACTCTGCAATGCCTGCCAGCCAGGCCGCATGGGCGTGACCTGGTTTTCAACCCAGGACTTGGACTTCCAGACAAGAGACACAATGATGCAGAAAGAGTTTAGAATTATCCATGGCTGGGGGTGTCCAATAGTAGAGGCATCTAGTTGTGAAGTCACTTGTAACACACAGGAGTAAGGACTAATTCCAGACACCAGCCTTCCCTTGTCCTGTGAGTGCAGGGATGTTTGGCCCAAGACCCATGCCAGTGTCTCAAATAAAAATAAAAACTGCATCTACAAGCATATTTAAAGTGTCAAAAGTTAAGTCTAATCTGGCAATGAAAGTGTATTATGAGGTCGTTAAGGCTAGTGTCATAATGAAAAGAATGTACTGAAAAGTAGTATCGCATAGGCTCCACAGACATCACACTGATGAGCGCCCACACTTTGCCTGACTTCATACCCACACTCACGAAGATAAAGTAGTCCATAGACATGACATCACATCAATGAGAACCTACACTTGACCCAACTTCATACCCACGCTCACGAAGATAAAGTAGTCCATAGACATCACACATTGATGAGCACCCACACTTTACCCAACTTCATACCCAAACTCAATAAGAGGAAACAGTCCTTATCCCATCACTGCCTCCTTCCATAGTTCTCTTGCTCCCGATTTGGGCAATGTCATCTTTGATTCTTTCCTATTTAAGAGGGGACAGAAAGAATGCAAGAGTCACAGAGTGGGGGAAAGAATGCAAAAGCCACAGGGTGGGAGGGAACATTCCTTCACAATGACTGACTCCTGTACTCACAACTCATAACCCACAACCCCATGGTGAACACCAGCAATGCCACTAAGAGGGGCCTTCAGCGCAGCAGGGGTAAGCAGGAGGGAAATGGTGGTGCCAACACATGATGTATCCATACAGAGCTTCTGCTTAATAAAAAATAATAATAATAATCTCTGACCAGCTGAAGTCTCAATTTTTTTTCTTTTTACTTCCCAAGAAACTATGGAAAATGTGCCCAAATCATTCCTGTGACTTCAAGATGTTTATGGAAGGCCAGGATCCAGGAACAATGTGCCTTCTTGATCTCATCTCTTCTTTGGGTCCTTCCTTATACTGAGGCACAGAGAAGTGGAACCACTAGAGCAGGCAGAGCCACACAGCTCCACCTAAGTTTTCCATCCCAAACAAGCAATGCAGTGATTCATGGGCTGCAGAGATGGCTCTGCAGTTAAGGTACTTGCCGGCAAAGCCTAAAGGCCCATGTTCAACTCTCCAGGTCCCACATAAGCCAGACATACAAGGTGATATAAGTGTACAAGGTCACACATGTGCACAAGGTGATACATACATCTGCAGTTTGATTGCAGTGGCTAGTGACCCTGGCATGCCAATTCTTTTTCTCTCCATTCTCTCATTTAAAAAAAAGGGGGGGCCAGTCTGTTGGGCTCACCTCAACACACATACAGAGAGAGAGAGAGAGAGAGAGGGCAATGATTCATAAGCTAAAGTGGAAAGAAATATGCATGAAATTGTAGGGATGTTTTAAAAATATGTAAGCTAAGCCTTTACTATGAAAACTATTTTCATATTCCTATATCCACTGTAACTTTTAGGCATTCTTTCATCCATATAATCTACTTACCAAACATAAAAATGATCTAATACTCACAGTCATGAAAAATACACCCAAAAGCAAGCTTAGAAAGCCACTATGAAGATGGCTCCAGTGGCTCATGTCTGTAACCCCAGCACTCAAGAGGCTGAAGGAGGCAGACTGCCATGAGTTTGAGCCAGCCTGCACTAAACAGTAATAATATCCTGTCTCAAAAACATAGAACCGAGTGTGGTGGTGATGCATACCTTTAATCACAGCACCCTGGAGGCAGAAGTAGGAGGATCGTGGTGAGTTCAAGGCCACCCTGAGACTACATAGTAAATTCCAGGTCAGCCTGAGCTACAGTGAGACCCTACCTTAAAAAACAAAAAGAGACAAACAAAACAAAAAAGATAGAGAAAGGGTGGGTAAACCACCTCCATATGGAAATAATAAAAACTTCATGGGTAAGAGAAATCACCATTTTCTAGAACTACCATTTTTAAAAATACCAGACTATAGTCTACCAATCTTCTGTGACAGTTTTGCATTTACATATAATCTAATACTGAAAGTACTTTAGAAACATTTCTGTTAGCCTATTTTTTTTACCCTCTACAGAGGAGCCACGGGAATGCATGAAATGTTACGCTGCATCTTATCCCAACTTAAGAGGAAATATGGTGTTTTATGACTCCCTCTACAACATTCTATGGGTGTCTATACATGCTTTGAGTGCATGGTCAAGAGACCATCAGAATGCCGTATGGCTATCACTCTTCAAAAAAATTGCATGTGAAGACCTCTATCTTCTCCTCAGTCAAACTGACAAGACACAACTCAGACAGCATGGATGCCGGTGAAGAGTTTGCCACTGACATGAAGCGCGTAGCGTTTCTGCCCGTCCTAGCTGACTGAGCTCTTCCAGTAACTCTGCCTGCAATGGGTGTCTCATCAGTATGTCACCGCCTGCTCTAGGGAAAGTTTTATTCTTCATGTAGAATCTTCATAGACGTTAACCACAGAGCTATATTTTGCAGCTCAAGTATAAATTCTTAATGTTCATAAAAAATCACCTTTGGAAAAAATAATGAAGAACTGGGGGCTAAAGGTGTAGCTGCTTGGCAAGCTCAAAGCCCATCGGGCCAATTCCAGAATTTACTAGAATAAAGGGACATGCAGATACCATCAAAGACATTATGAAAGAGGCATGGGACTCCCTTCATTGAAATGTTTATTAAGAGCTTATAGGCAAATTATGACTCTGGAAGATGGTGAAACATGTACTAATATGTACCAGAGGAGAGGAAGATGCATAATACAAAAGCTGCAATGAGGGAGACTCTTGAATGGCCATGAGAACCCTCGAGACACTTTGGAACTAGGAGCGACTAAGAAACTTCTTATAGTGGTCTGTGAAGTGAGACAGGTGAGCCCTGGTTTTCCTCAGGACGTTTTCTGAATGTGACTGGTTACCCAAAGCATGTGTTACATGTGTGTAATATTTTCAAGAGGAAAGGCACATCAGCAGAAGTTGGTCATTGCCTTGTTTTATTCATACGGACTGCTGTTCTGTGGATTTGGTACCTGCCCCAAGAAGTAAAGTAGGGAAATACTCGGGAGCAAGGTGAGAGTGTGGTAGTGAGCTATGGATGTATTCACCTACTGCCCTGCTTACTTCCAGACTTTCCAACTGAACTCGTCCTAAGCCCCTTAAGCAAGCAGACGTCACGATTACTGGCCATTATAGACTATTGTTGAGGGTACTGGTCCCCCAGACCTGAAGCAAGGGCTTCATTTCTAAACCAAATGGTTAGTTCCTCTGAAATTTAAAAATAGCTTGAATTCTTTCTTTCAGTCCTTGGCAAAGGAATGCCATGAATATGATTGCATTTAGCACCATTCCAAGTTTCCACCATTTCTGAAAGAGATTTGTGCCACAATGGAAAATTCATCACAAAATCATGAATGATACAGCTACATTCACTGCATTTAGCAACATGCTCACAGATTTTCTGAAACAAATATTTTTATCTCAGATCACTGGCCTCCACTAGTGAGATTTTATCATGATCTAACCCAATTTATTCATGATTATGAACTATCTGCTGCATTAACTCAGCAAATAGATTGCTTTCATACTAGCAACATTCTCAAGAAGAATAGAGTTACTAGAGACTTGCAGTCTTAGAAAATGACTCCTCAGTAGGACAAGTCTGTTTGGAAATACTATCAGTGGGTCTTTCAACCAGAACAAAGAATACTTCACGTAAGTAATAACACCTTTGCAGATAAACATGACATTACAAACCAGAAAGGCAGGTTTTGGCCAGCTGCACAGAACGATAACTACCACACTGGAGAAAACAGCTTACTCCACAAGGAGGAAACGAGCCCTGAGAAAAACTCTTCACTGTTATGCACTTGAAAATACATCTATGGGCTGAAGAGATGGCTTAGTGGTGTAAGGTGTTTGCCTGTGAAGCTTAAGGACACATGTTCAACTCTTCAGATCCCATGTAAGCCAGATGCACGAGGTGACAGAAGAAAACAAGGTTTTACATACACACAAGGGGGCATACATGTCTGGAGTTCCAGTGGCTGGAGACCCTTGTGCACCAATTCTCTCTCATTCTTTTTCTCACATAAAATAAAAATTTAAAAAAACAAGAAAATCATTTAAAATTCATCTATAATTAGTATTTTGAATCAGGGTATTCTGAATTCTCTTGAAACACATAAATCATACTAATTTTTTTTTAAGCTTAGGCTTATTGGGATAGAGACCTTGAAGAAAAATTCCTCAGGTACCAATGGGAATTCCTTATCAGGCAAGCAAGTTTAAGTGCCATCTTTTAATAATCTCAACCCCCCCACACACTTACAAAAAACAAAAAAAACTTTACTTTATCATGGGGGAAAAAAACACAAAAAAGGTCTGGAGTGATGGCTTAGCAATTAAGGCACTTGCCTGTGAAGCCTAAGGACACCGGTTCGATTCCACCATACCCACATAAAGGCAGACTCACAAGTGGTACATGCATCTGGAGTTCATTTGCCCTGGCATACCCATTCTCTAGCTGCCTCTTTCTCTCTAATAAAAAAAAAAAAACAATTAAAATAAAATTTAAAACCCCTGAAAATGTGTTGTTTTACAAGATGCTATTAATTTTTACCAAAGTTTATTCACATTGATAAATCTGGAATATACTTTTCTTAGCCTTTAAGGTTTCAGCTATATGTCACTGTGTACCAGTCTCAAATATCTGTGGCTTGCAACAATAACAATTTGCTCAGGGTTTAAATTTGGCTAGAGATTGGAGCATCTGGTGTTTGTCCCACAGGGCGTTTGTTCAACTGGACTGGAGAACCAAATATGACTTTACTCATATATTTACACATCACCTGGAGTGAGTAGAATGGTCAGAGCTGGCTTGGTTTTTTTCTCTCCCTTCACAGTCACTTACTCTTTACAAAGAGATGTCAATCCAGACTGGGGACGTAGATAGCGAGGGCCAAAGCTACAGAGCATCCCTCTGGCTATGCTCTATTGATAAAATAAGCCATGAAGCCCTCCCAGGTGTAAAAGGCAGGGAAAGGGTTCATCTCTCTAGTGAGGAGGAATTACACTAACCCACAGTGAATGACCATGTTATGTTGTTTTGAGACAGGTCTCAAAGTCCAGGCTGTCCTCAAACTTATTATATAGCAGAGATCACAAACTCCCGATCTTCCTTCTTCCACTTCCAAGTGCTGAGATGACAGGCTTGTGCCACCACTCCACCTGCATGTATTAGTGAGTGAACTAGTTTTAAACACTGTTTTAGTTAGTATGTAGAAGTGGTTTTCATTGTGACATCTTCATACACATACATCCTTCTACTTTGTTTCTCTATTCCCTCTTACTACTCCTCTCCCCCTCTTCCTGGTCCCTCCCCCCAAATATTTCTCCCTTCTGCTTTCATGACACATATACTCCATTAACCGCTCTTGAACTACTTTTAATTTTTTAGTTTTAATTTGAAATAGCAGTAAATACACTTAATAGATAAGCCACATAAACAAAAGTACTTTGAGGTCCTCAATTATACTTGGCTATGAAACTAACTCATTATACTGAAAATTAGTTATTATTATATATATATATATGTATATATATATACATTATATATATTATATATATATATACACACACATTTTATATATAGAGATAGATATAGATATAGATATAGATATAGATATAGATATAGATATAGATATAGATATAGATATAGATATAGATATATAGATATAATATATACTCTCACTCCAGCTCAGGCTGAGCTGGAACTCAACACTGTAGTCCCAATGTGGCCTCAAACTCATGGCAATCCTCCTACCTCAGGCTCCCAAATGCTAGGATTAAATGTGTGCACCATCACACCTAGTCCAAAACTATATTCTTTATTTTTAAAAATATTTTATTTATTTATTTGGCAGAGACAGAGAGAGAATGGGCATGCCAAGGTCTCTAGCATGGCAAAAGAACTCCAGGCACATGCATCACCTTATAGATGTAGCTTTATGTGGGTCCTGGGGAATCAAACCTGGGTCTTTTGGCTTTGCTGGCAAGTGCCTTAAATGCTAAGCCATCTATCCAGCCCACCAAAATCTTATTCTTGTTGATGCATATTTTAAAATGACAATGTTCTTGATTAGTTGATATCAGAAAAGCTTGGTAAGGTAGCCCTCCCTTATTTTATACATGAGGAAACTGACACCCAGGGAAAATGGAGTTTTTCCCACAGGTCACATACAGGGAAACTAGCTAAATTCTAGGAACAGAAGTAATACAGCATTTTTGTCAAGGAACAAGTGTTATCCTCTCCCAGTTTCTTATAGACCATGTTAGAATAGGAACTTATAAAAATTTGTCAATAACGAAGCAAAGGCAAAAGAAAGAGGAAACAGGAGTGCCCAAGGCAGCTCAGAGACCTGCTAGGAGACAGTAGTCTCAGTATTGTTCCTACAGCTCTTCTGCAAGACCAAGACTGTTCTGAAGTTAAATGGAATCTCTCATCTTTTCTTATTTGAGGCACTCAGAAGTTGCAGGCCCGCTCACTCTGGACACCCTGCATCTCGCTGCCACAGAGCTTCCTTCCCACCCCTGCCCAAGCCTCAGTCCTTCTATCCTTTCTTCAGGGGTCATGAGGGAGAAACATGGGACAAAATGACAATGAACTCCCAACATGAGTCATCTGTATTCTTCCCATGGAACATTATCACTCCCCTTTAAAAGTGTTTTTGTTTGTTTGTTTTTTGCCCCAGTGACTCAGGAAAAATTTCACTGAAGTCATTTCAATGTCTCTAACTCTCCTTTCTGGAAAGGGGTAATGTTGCAGCAGCAGTGGAGGAAGGGTTTGCTTGTTTTCCAGAGTGCTCTGTTTCCTCCTGAGCCAACCTCTTTGGGCAACTAACGCACATGAAGAGAAGAGCCCGGAGGCAGAGAGGCCGGAGGAGAGGCCTATGCTCTGCGTGATTTTCGGTGCTGTATGAAAGACAGGTCACAAAGGTTGGGTTATAGATAGCTCCATGGTGCAGCACCTGCCTCTTATGCACAAGGCCCTGGATCCAACATCCAGAACACACCTCCCCCCCACACACAGACAGACAGGTCATAAATGGAAGCGTATGTTTTATTCAGTGGCCTACAAGGTGATGAGGAAGTGAGGAAGTATTACATTCTATCCCCTTCAGCAGTCTGAAGCACCTGCCATGTCTCTTACTCGATGTGTTTGAGGGGCACCCACAGTGAGAGACACTGACTGAAAAACTACAACAAAGTTACTCCCTGTTTCCTGAAGGGTTAGTGGGGAGAATGTAAGACAGCCTCTGCATACTTATAGTCTTGCACAGAAGCAGGAAAGATGCCCAGGAAACTCATAATTACAAGCTAGTTGTATGCTAGGGTGTTAAATGGACAGGCAGTTTTCAAAAAGCCTGGGATCACAGAAGGACACGGTGACCAGAGGAATCAGAACTGGCTATGAGACACTCCCAGCTCTAAGTAGGAAGGCTGGTGGGTGATGGGTGATGGGCAATTAGAAATGGGTTAGAAGAGAAAAGATCATGAGACAATGACTCTCAACAGGCATACTTGCACCTTGCTTTCCCCCGTAAGCCATATTTCCAAACTTGCTTTTCAACTCTTCAATAACATTTTATGATCTAAAACTCATTTCTGAGCTGGAATGACAGAAAAGAAGGGGCATGACCTTAGGACACACCAATCTACACGTGTCTTATTACTATGTTTTATGACAACAGTACTGCATTATTAACTGTGCTGTTGACAGAATTCTCTTAATGAAATTAACAGAGCTCAACATGTTTATAGCATCAAACTTCTGTTTCAAGTTACTAGTTTGGAGATCATATTAATTTATTCAGCCCTCAGCACACATAGATGGGAAACTGAAGAAGGCAAAAGATTACTTGGACCCAGATATTAAGAGACCCGCCTGGGTAACATAATGGGAGCTTGGGAGGGCAGAGATAATACAAAGTCATTATTAATAGTACACAAGTGCCAGGACTGAGCCCCAGACTGCCTGCTCTAGTACAACCCAGAGGGGAGAGAGAAAGAGAGACGGAGGGAGAGAGTAAGGAAAGGGAGGAAAAGAAGGATGAGGAGGAAGGGTATAAGCAGAGATGAGAGAAGAAAACTCTCTCAGAAATTTATGTCTGAGTTAAAGGGCCTACCCAGATCAAGTATAGATTACAAAGTTCCCAGGTCAAGTGTGGTGGGACATGCCTATAATCCTAGCACTTAGGCATCTAAAGCAGGAAGATCACCACAGTTCAGAACCAGCCTGGACCACATAGCAACATCATGTCTCAGAAACATTAATCAATCTAAAGTTCCCTAAAGTAACCTGGTGAGAAATCTAAGTTGTTGCTGTGGTGGGTCACTAAAGCCAGCAAACTTTAAAAATCACTGCCATGGTGGGCTAAGCTACTCTTGAAAACCAGGTAGCCTCCTTCCCATACCTCAGCTGACAGGTCCAAGTAAGACTGATAGCTTATACCCATCCACTAAACACACACATGTACACACCTTACTGTACTTAATGAAAAGCCACTGCCCAATAGTGCTATTAGCCTGTCTGAGGAACAGGCAACCTATTAAGAAGGCAAAAAATGTGTAACCCAGTAGGGTGTCTCAACCATTTACACGAGAAACACCAGAATCTATGAACAGAATAAATAATGCCTATAAAAAAGGAAAATAGGGACTTCAAAGGAAATACAATTAGAACGCACACAAACTTTCTAAAACAAAATTGCTTAATTTCTGAAACACAAATTTTGTTAGACAAAAGGATAAAGACTTAATCACCATTAAGAAAGATGAAACATCAGTAAAAATATCCGAAATGAAAGATAACTGTTGCTGTTACTTTCCTGTGACTGGGACAAAACAGCCAACCCAAAATAGCTGATGGGAGGAAAGGGGTTATTCTGGCTTACAGTTTTGAGGGGAAGTTTCAGCATGGGAGGGAAAGGATGGCAGAGCAGAAGCTGGACAACACATCTTGCCACAGCAGCTGGCAAAAAGCAGCAAGAGTGAGCTTAAGTCGGGTAAGGGGGAGCTGGCTATGACATCCCTAAGCCTGCCCTCAGCAACATACCTCTTGCAGCAAGAGTCCAACTCCCAACTTGATACCACCTGAGTACCACATGTGGTATTCTGAATTGATGCCCCACAGTAGATTCAGGAGTTTACTAAAACTTCTTGGGTTTCTAGCCACCTGGCTGGAGGTATCACTGGGCAGATCTTAGAGTCCAGCCTTAAGGTATGGTGGTGGAGTTGCAATTCCAATCCAAAGATAAGCAAAGTGCACAGAGGTCCTGAAGTGTGTGTATTTGTGGT
Organism: Jaculus jaculus; assembly: GCF_020740685.1. Classification (NCBI taxonomy): domain Eukaryota; kingdom Metazoa; phylum Chordata; class Mammalia; order Rodentia; family Dipodidae; genus Jaculus; species Jaculus jaculus. Next base: position 49,397,467 of record NC_059114.1, on the reverse strand, counting down.
ATGGCTTTGGGTTTTAAAAAATATTTTATTTTTATTTAACAGAGAAAGAGGGGGAGAGAGAAAATGGTTGCACCAGGGCCTCTAGCCACTGCAAACGAACTCCAGACGCATGTAGCCCCTTGTGCATCTGGCTAATGTGGGTCCTGGGGAATCAAACCTGGGTCCTTTGGCTTTGCAGGCACACACCTTAACCACTAAGCCATCCCTCCAGCCCCGGCTTTGGGTTTTTGGCATGTAACTTTTTTACTCTCTCTGCTTCATCATTTAAAAGGGAGCCAACTTCTTCTGCCATTATGGATCTGTAAGCTTCCATAAATCCCATCCTCCATAACTGTGCCTGGTCTGGAAGTACATTTCAGTGATCTGGAAGCTATCTACTACATATTCAAGAAATGTGAGTTTATCTGATTCAAACTACCTCATTATGACCCTGACCCAACAGATTCACAGCCACCTCATAATGCAACGCATAATGCAATGCATAATTCATTCAATCCAACTTTAAAAGTCCCCATACCATTTTTGCAATTGCAAAACCATTTGAAAGGCCAAACTTTCACCTGAGACTCAAGACAGTCTCGTAACTGTGAGCCTATAAACTAAAACACAAATTCTTTCAACACATAATGTCACAGAGTAAACAATCTCACTGCAAAAAAAGAAGATACAATATGGAAAGTCTGAACCAGTGCAAAATCAAAAATAAACAGAGCAATCATCAAATAGTGCAGATCCAAGTCTGGCATCTGAAACACTCAGCAAGATGCTCAAAGGCTTTAAATTCCTCCCTCCAGCCATGTTGCTTGCTTTACAAGCAGACCTACCTAAGCCAGAGCAAGCAGCTTTCCTTGGTGGCCATTTCATAGTCCTGACATCTTCAACATCCTGCAGTCTCCACTGAAACCCATGGTTCGTCAACAGGGTTCCATGCCACGCCATGCCTACCCACAGCCTTTATGCTGCAACCATGACCCTGCTCTATATTGTCTAGGGGCTCTATTCAAAATCCTACATTGCAAATCCAATGACCCTCTCTTTAATGCGTTTGTCATACTCTCCAAACCAGTACCAAGTGGGCTGCCAAACTTGTTAATCCAGCCCCCCTCCTTTCAAAGAGAATCAACACTCCTCCCACTGTCCCAATGCAGAGCAGCTGGCCCAAGCTCAGTGGTGGCCATCTCTCAAACAACTGCAGATGAACCAGGCCACAGTCTATGGTGGGAAACTTTCTCTCTTTTTTTCTATGACAACTGATATCTGTCATATCCTTCTGGTCTATGTTCCTTCAAGCGCACTAGTTCATTACTTTTAAATGTAGCTTTGCAACACTGAAAGAGCACAGCTAGCTTCTCACACAAACTACTTCTAGCCCAGCCCTGAAAAAGTCTTTTCCCCTCATGAGCCAAGCCACACAGTCCACAGTTCATCTTCATTTATGTCTTCCAATTCACACCAAAATGGTCCAGCAAGGTCTGTTTACAGCACTGCAAGGTGTCTCTTGGTTCAAAGTTTCATATCTTGGGGGCTAGAGAGATGGCTTTGTGGTTAAGGCACTTGCCTGTGAAGCCTAAGGACCCAGGGTCAATTCCTCAGGACCTACATAAGCCAGATGCACAATGTGGACCATGCATCTAGAGTACATTTGCAGTGGTTAGAGGCCCTGAGGCACCTGTTATCTTTCTCTCTCTTCCTCCTTCTCCCTCTCAAATACATAAATAGTAAATGTAAATTTTAACAAGTTTCAAATTCCTCCTGAAAATCAGTTCCAAAGACCAAAAAAGACATAGTCAGATTTGTAGAAACAATCCTACTCCTTTGGTACCAATTTTCTATTGTAGTTACTTTCTAATTGCTGGGTCAAAACACCTAACCAAAAACAGATGATGAAAGGAATGGGTTTATTTTGGTGTACAGTCTTGAAGGGAAGCTTCTTGATGTCAGAGAAAGAATGGTAGACCAGAGGTGGACATCATATCTTGCCACAGTGTTGGTAAAAAGCACCAAGAGTGAGCTGAACTCTGGCCAAGGAGAGCTTAAGAACACTCCCAGCAACATACCTCCTCCAGCAAGGCTCCTCCTCCAAACTGCCACCAGCTGGGGACCACACATTCAAAACACAAGTTTATGAGGGAATCTGGTTCAAACCATAACTACCAAAAGACAAAATCAGAAGACAGAATATGTAAATAACAAGCTCTCCTAGTGGAGAATGGTAAATATGAGTAAGATATAAATAAAGAGTCAGGGAAGAAGTACAAAAATAAAATAAAATAAAAACTTGACTGAGCTGAAAGGCATAATTTTCTAGATTAAAAGGGCTCCCAGCAACATCAATGCAGGAGAGGAAAAGACACATACTTAGGCTAGGTAGAATAAAAATGAGAACCCAAATCATCTACAACCACACGCTGTTATACGTTTATCAACATGCTTTTACTAGTCAACTGTTGGTATTAATACAACTTTGCTATTTCAGGATACTCACTTGGGTGTATGAAGTTACTTGATTGTTTCAGACCACTTCAAAAAAATCCATTAGAATTAACAACTACTCCTTATTAAGCACTTCCCACTCAACCTCACAAATCTTGTTTATCAAATGCTTTGCCTAATTCTGTGTCCCTGTAGTTATCAACCTCCTGCATATCAAACTCTGAAAGCCCTATATTTCCTGACTTCTTCCACCTCCAAATGCTCAACATAATAGTCTGTCTCATTGTTACAAATGATAAGCTTTACTTTGCTTTATCTATAAGTGATCTTGCAGACTTTTCAGGGAGTCAGCAGTCAGAAGGTCTAAGGACTGAAAAATCACATAGGCAGACAAAACAAATTGAACAGATTCATAGAGGGAAAAGAATCAGATTGATATCAAATTTATCAATTGCAACATTGGAAATTAGCACACAACTAATGAGTACTAAAAGAAAACCCCCAGCCAAAATGCTAGTCACTTCTCAGGGACAGCAGCTACAACAACAAAAGGATCTTTTCTGAACATACAAGAACTAAGAAACAAATTTGCACTAATCAGAATCTCAAGCTATGAGAGTCAAAAGTGGGTGGGGGATGGGCACTGAAACAAGGAACCTAGGATAACAAGAAACTTTTAATTTAGTTGTGTAAGAGAAAGGGATACACAGTAAGAAGACATTTAGTAGATGAAGAAAAAGTTCTAAAGGATCTCAACAAGAGCTAAAGAGAGAATATTAAGTTTTATACACTAATACTTTTTTTAAGTTACACCTGCTCAGAACGTATTCTACTGGGAAAGTGCCCATTAGGAATTCCATGTTGCCAGTGAAGCAGATATAGAAATAAAGAAGTCTGACCATACGGCAAAAGGAAGAGAAACAAAGAATAACAAAGTGTCACAAAAAGTGAACAAATCAGGAAACAGAATAAGTGTGTAATGACAAATGAAGAGCGGAGGAGCTACAGCCTTTATGTGAAGTAGTGGACGGTAATTGTAATGCAGACACTTAGCAGCCCTCCAGGGCGGGAGCATCGTTTACGGAAGGAAGCACTCCTGATATTTACAACCAAATCCCCATCACTGTATTATCTGTTACTGACAAATATTAATCTCCTCAGTTTGGATGACGTCCATAGAAGAATTCCTATAGTAACAGTAGTTAGCCAAACCATAGGAAATTCTGAAAATAAAAACAGATTTGGAGAGTTCGAGTGAAACCTACACAAGAGTTTAATTACAAAAGCAATAGATGGATTACAATGGATTACTTTTTTCTTAAAAATTTTTTTTGTTTATTTATTTATTTATTTGAGAGTGACAGAGAGAGAAAGAGGCAGACAGAGGGAGAATGGGCATGCGAGGGCCTCCAGCTACTGCAAATGAACTCCATACCCCCTTGTGCATCTGGCTAACGCGGGTCCTAGGGAATCAAGCCTTGAACCAGGGTCCTTAGGCTTCACAGGCAAGCGCTTAACCACTAAGCCATCTCTCCAGCCCAGGATTACTTTTTTTCTTTATGTATATATTATCTAATTAACTAAATAAATGTGTTTCATAATTCCAAAAGCATCTTTCAAAAAGAAGGTACAGGGACTGGAGAGATGGCTTAGCAGTTAAAGTGCAAAGCCCCAGGACCCAGGTCTGGCTCCCCAGTAGCCTCATAAGCAAGATGCACAAAGTAGCACAGGCATCCAGAGTTCATTTGCAGCAGTTAGAGGTCCTAGCATGCTCATTCTGTCTGTCTCTCTCTGTCCCTCTCTCTCTCAAAAAATTAAATAAAAATAATGCCGGACATGGTGGCACATGCCTTTAATTCCTAGCACTTGGGAGGCAGAGGTAGGTAGATCGCTGTGAGTTCAAGGCCACCCTGAGACTATATAGTGAGTTCCAGGTCAGCCTGGACTAGAGTGAGACCCTACCTTGAAAGACCAAAATAAATAAATAAATAAACAAAAATAAAATTTTAAAAGAAAGTAGAAAAAGAAAAGGTGACCCAGAGGTCATTTCAGGCAGAACAGCACAGACTGGCTCTGAGACAGTCAAGTTAAGGGCCCAGGTTTCCCTATCATAGCATCTGGACTCACTGCAGTCACAGTGACCACTTGAGTCTCAGTTTTGACTTTTGTGAAATGGGAAAATTCCACTAAATATAAGTTCTTTTCAACTATGGCAGCCTTGAATGTAAAGAACACTGTAGACTGAATTGTTTGGAAGTCTTTATAGACTGTTTCCCTATGGGCAAACATTAGCATCCCCTAGTCAGTCCCCAATAAGCCCACAATCCACCAGAAAAGCATGCCCAATCCTGCATCCAAGAAGAAATCCTATCACAGGCCCATCAAGGGACCTGCCTGCCCTGTACTCAGCCACAACACACGAGGGTCCATTTCATTACACAGAACCTCAACAGCAATAAACCCGCTACAGGGTTATAGGCCAGACTGTAAATCCAAATAGTTTTAAGAAAATACTTGCTTTCATTTCAAATTTCTGAAAAGACATGAAAATTAAAAACATCTGTTAGAACAAAAAGTTTTACACCTGGGCTTGGTCTGTGTAAGTTCTCTCACCACATCATCCTCGGCACACAGGGAGCTAGCTCAGTGCCACCATTTTATTTACTGCTCCTTTCTTCAGCCCTCCAGGAAAGGACATGGCGTATGCAAGGGACTCACGGTGCCAACGGCCACTGAACTCCCCTGAATTCACCCGGTCACCTTCGCACTCATTCACACTTCCTTTATTCCCTTCCTTGTTCCCTACCTTTAAAATAAAAAAAAAAATCAGCTAATTGACAAAAGTCACTTACATACTTGCCACATATGTTCTACACTGAAACAAAAAACCTTGAAGCAAAGGGTAGTCATCCCAGATCATTATTTATTCACTTCAAGAGCATGCATGAGCAGCCACAATGCACCGTTCTAGATTTTTTTTTCAATTTGACAAAGAGAGAGATGGGGGGAGGTAGAGAAGAGGCAGAGAGGGGAGAATGGATGCACCAGGGCCTTCAGCTGCTGCAAACGTGCTCCGAACGCATGCGCCCCCTTGTGTGCGTGTGCGACATTGTGCACTTGTGTCACTGTGCATCTGGCTTATGCGGGACCTGGAGATTCGAACATAAGTTCTTAGGCTTTGCAGGCAAGTGCCATAGCCACTAAACCATCTCTCCAGCCCCTAGTTTTTGTTAGTTTAAAAAAAACACACACACTTCATTTAACTCACATAATTGTGTCTGACAAGGCATCAGTAGCCACAGTTTTTCAAATAGGGAAACTAAGGCTCAGGAAAATCAGCTGAGTGATGTGGAAAAGCAGTGGAACCCGGAAGTGCTGAAGTGCAGAAGCCAGCCCTGGGTCTCCAATCTCAGGCCTTTCTGAACAAGATGTTAGGCTCACAAGAACAGTGTTTCTCACCAGAAAAATTAGAGAAAAGTTCGTTAGAAAAGTAACTGAAGGGATAACTCCCAACAGTTTAAATTCAATGATGGTAGGAAATATCTTCTGATGCTACTTTTACAGATGAAGAAATGTCAAAAGTAGCTGCACCTATACAGTAAGACGCTTGCTTTCCTTAGGACGAGAAACGCAGGGCGGGGATGTGGCTCACTGACTTTGAGCTTGGTCCCCAGAACCACATAAAACTGGGCGTGGTGCCACATAAATGTAATCCTAGCACTTGGGAGATGGAAGCAGGAAGATCAGGAGTTCAAGGTCATCCTCAGCTACTTTGGAAGTTGGAGGCCAGCAAAGGACTACAGGAGACCATGTCTCCAAAAATAAAGAACTGCTTATTACAAGCTTCAGCTATAAATAAAAGCACCTTGCATATATTATACCATTACTTTGAATAAAAGAAAGGGAGAGGAGAATAGAGGAAAGGAAGGCAGGTAAGCAGAACCTGACTGGCAATGGAGTTTGTTTGTCCAGGTAATCTACTCTTTACATCCCCCACAGTTAGATAAATTTTCATTACATGCCATCTCCATTATGTGTTAACTTTGTTTCTGGTTCATATATTTTCATTATTTCTAACATATGGACAAGTTATAATCTTTAAATAATGCTGCAATATGGGCTAGAGAGATAGCTCAGCGGTTTAGGCACTTGCCTGCAAAGCCTACTCCTTAGTACCCAGGTAAAGTCAGATGCACAAAGTGGCCCATGCATCTGGAGTTTGTTTGCAACATCTGGAAGGTGTACCCATTCTCTCTCTCTCTCTCTTCCAGCCATCTCTCTTATCTATCTCTGCTTACAAATAAATTAAATAAAAAATTTAAGTAATGCTGTGATATGGGGAAAAAAATAAGATAATCTTAGAATCTGACATGCCATAGAAGTTTATATATAAAGCATCATATTCCTGATCAGCAAAATATTAGATATCTGATAACCGATTTTCAATGGTTATATCTAACTTTGTTTTTAATAAATGAAATGATTATTGATAATGTTATACAAGTTAAAAACTAGACTTAACAATATTTATTGCAGAGTCAAGTAATAACCAACATACAGGCTAGAATCCATTCACCTCACTCTTCAGTGTTTGCCCACCTCACTGATTTAAAAACACTGTTCACGTTAAACCTCTGCTAGCAATTAACACTGGCATTAAAGGTAAGAAAGTCAAATTTGTATCACTGGAATTTTATTTTATAATTCACCTTTTTGTTAATGCCTGAAATTTTAAACTTGCTCATTTATCCTCAACTAGCAAAACACCTAATAAAACTGGTTCATTCCTTATAATTTTTGGCTAAATAGTTAAAGCATTAGTAGAACGGCACTAAAAGAATGTATCTCACATATACATCTTTTGTACTTCATATATGATTATTTTATATGTGAATCACCAACTCCTGCCACAGGTCTGAAATTTGGGTTTTCCTGAATTAGGAAAAGAATGCTGCTGACCAATTACCACTGGTACTACAAGCTTCCTACTTAATCCTGGCTCGGTGGTTGGCTAGCTGAGGGGCCGGAACTGCCGCTGTTCCCTGCAGCTCTTTGTCCTCGAGAGTATCTCAAATCAAGCCACACTTTGAACAATGTGGATGCTGAGGTCCACATTTTCCACTTCTGGTTCATTGCTACTTTTACTCTGTAACTGCAACATCCCCCCCTTTCTGACACTATCTGTTCAGTGTCCCCCAGTTGCACCTCTCATCTCATGGACTGTCATGCAAATTAAATCTGATGCTTTTTACAGAAAGAGCAATGTAGATGGATACAAACAAGCAACCATTTTCAGCACCCTAACCCTTCGCTGAAGGTAACAGGACAGCCCAAAGCTGGTGGTCCATGGGGTAACTTGCCGTGTCAAAGGGAGACAGAACACCTGTCACAAAGCTGTGAGTCAAAGCAAGACTTCTACATAACTTTCATATTCAGTGTTCTTATTCAAAAAGGAATTAATAACATCTGCCCAAGTGACAGCACAGGCTATCTTGGAAGATCAAATATAACATACAAGGAAGCTCTCTTTAAAGGCACAGAGCACCACATAGATTGCTAAGGTCTCATTTCTACCATTCACTGCAGGAGGTGCACAATCACAGACACGGTTTTGTGCTGAACTGGCTCTGAAGAATTGAAAGATGATAGTAAGAGCATTTTGATAATTTGATAAAAATAATTATAAGGGAATAAAACAGTTAATGTAGATTTCATAATTTTAAACTTAAAAACCGCAAGGTACAGAATATTAACAGCTACAGTTTATCTTCATTCCATATTTGTTAAGTAGCAAGTTATTGTTTTAACTTTGTCAAACAACAGATGAAGAAGCTGAGACACACAAGATGGATAAACTTACTGTTCACTTGACTGGATCTAGAATCGACTAGAGGACAAGTAAGTCTCTGGACACATCTGTGAGGAGTTTCTAGATTAGGTCAACTGAGGAAGGACCCACACTAACCATGGTGGTCCTCCATGGGGCTGGAGTCCCTCGCGGAATAAAAAGGAGAAAGGGCTGGGCGTGGTGGCACACGCCTTTCATCCCAGCACTAGGGAGACTGAGGAAGGAGGATGGCTGAGAGCTCAAGGCCAGCCTGGAAATACAGAGAGTACCAGGTCAGCCTGGACTACAGTGAGACGCGACCTTGAGAAGATTTTTAAAAAAGGAGAAAGCTAGCTGAGCACAGCATTCATCTCCCCAGCTTCCCGACTGTCGTCGGCATGTGACCCGCTGCCTCACTCCTGTCACTGTGCCCTCCGCCACAACGGACTGTACACCCCCACACTGTGAGCTCAAACAAACCCTTTCTTCTTAAGTTCCTTTTGTTAAGCGTTTTGTTACACCAATGAGAGAAGTACTTATTAGAGAGGGCAAAACTAGTGCAATGCTTTAAGCATGGTAAGTAGAGGAGACAGGATTTGAACCCAGACCATCTGGCTCTGGTGCTTAGGCTGGTAATTGTGCTATCCTGCACTGACTAGTCCCTTTTAGGCATAAACTTTAAAAGAATAAAATTCGTGATGCTAACACAAGTGCAATAGTGGCGCATAGCCATGGTGGGAAACCAACTGCTCTTGATTTGGCTAACTGATCCCCTCAGTGGTACGAGACCCATAGCTGGAGCTGGGAAACAAGTCAGAACCATATCCAAATATAAGCCCACTCTCCATTAACAAGCTACCATCAATCATGGGCTACAAGAGGGCCTACACCTATAAAATTCTCTATAAAAAAAAAGTAAGGGTTATCTCATTTGTCTGATGCTAACTTACTCTCCATTGGAGAATCTGCTTCTCTTTTTCAGATAGATGTAGATCCTAAGGAGAGAGCCACCCCAGCATACCTCAATAAGGCCCTGGCTGAAACTCAGAACAACTGGTGAAACAAGCAAGGGTGCTGTTTTCTTGGTGAACAGGTACCAGCACAAGGGGGAAGGAGATCAACACAGAGAAAAATCAACTCCTACCAAATCAGAGAGCCAGAGACCTAGAGGCCCCCAATACCACATCACCAAAGCAGACCAAAAATGAACCCAACATGGTTCAGAGAAATTTTGTGGAAGAGGGGGCAGAAAGAATGTCAGAGCCACATGTTGGGTCAGGATATGCAGAGACATTTATCCTACCCATAACTGTGGGCTAACTCCAGAATGCATGACCCATATACCTCAACAAAGAGGAGCCAAGGGGAGGGGGTAGGTCATGTATGAGCCTACTAATGGTACCAAATTGACTGTACTTGCTGAGTTCAAAACTAATTAATAAAAAAAATATATGTTTAAAAAAAATGCTTTTAAAAACAATAGTTGAACTTTTCAATACTTTAAAAGGCAATGGAATTAGAGTTAGGAAAAAAATACCTAATATGTATTTATTAAATTGCCAATGTACTAAAAAAAAAAAAAGAATAAAACTATGGGTCTGTGTAATGAGATCCAAATACATGCATAGTTCTACATAGATTTACATGATCAACGGTGATCATCTCTCTGTAAAGAAAGCCGTTATTGGGCTGGAGAGATGGCTTAGTGGTTAAGCGCTTGCCTATGAAGCCTAAGGACCCCGGTTCGAGGCTCAGTTCCCCAGGTCCCACGTTAGCCAGATGCACAAGGGGGCGCACGCGTCTGGAGTTCGTTTGCAGTGGCTAGAAGCCCTGGTGCGCCCATTCTCTCTCTCTCCCTCTATCTGTCTTTCTCTCTATGTCTGTTGCTCTCAAATAAATAAATAAAAAATGAACAAAATGTTAAAAAAAAAAGAAAGCCGTTATCAGGGGAGGTAGACCCAGAGAAAGCTCTTCACTCTTCCTTCTACAAACTTCTACAGTATTGGATTTCTTGCTGTTGTGCATATGTTTAGGTCAACAGGCCATCTTAAGGAAAGGAAGCCACCTTTTCTACATGTTAAGAAACTGTTCCTGGGCTGGAGAGATGGCGTAGCGGTTAAGCGCTTGCCTGTGAAGCCTAAGGACCCCGGTTCGAGGCTCGGTTCCCCAGGTCCCACGTTAGCCAGATGCACAAGGGGGCGCACACGTCTGGAGTTCGTTTGCAGAGGCTGGAAGCCCTGGCGCGCCCATTCTCTCTCTCTCCCTCTATCTGCCTTTCTCTCTGTGTCTGTCGCTCTCAAATAAATAAATTAATTAAAAAAAAAAAAAAAGAAACTGTTCCTACAAATCTATGTCACATCAACATGGTAGAGAAGCCATGGACTCTGTTAAGCAAGCCCAAGTTCAAACTAGTCCCCACTACAAAATATTCATGTGAATTAGAAAAGTTGCTTAACGTGCTATGTCCACGTTGCTTATAGGTTTGTTTTCAAGATGGATATAGGCCAAGAATCTAGTCTCAACAGGTACCTTGGTGTTACCTAAAAGCATTAAGATGCCTGCCCAAAATTGGATCTGCTGCTAGATGTACCCAGAAACCAGTGGAGAAATTTGATGCTATTCCACCATATCACTGACCCCAAAAAGAAACAACTCTTGTGCCCATGCTTGTCATTGTAGAGACCACATGCATGCATGCACAACGCACACCAGGTATCCCCTGGCATGGGCAAAGTCAGGGTGCCCTGAGGTTATAGAGTGCAGGGTACCATGGAGGTCAAGAACAGAATGTGATCATTTGAATTAGGTGTCCCCCATAAGCTCATTGTTTTGAATGCTTGGTTCCCAGCTGATGGCAGTTTGGGGGCTGGAGCCTTGCTGGAGGAGGCGTTATGGCAGGGGTAAGCTCAGAGGTGTTGTAGCCAGGTCCCCTTTGCTACAGTTTTGCTCGCTCTCCTGCTACTGCTGTTCACCTGATGTTGGCAAGGAGGTGATGTCCAGCCTCTACTCTGCCATGTTTTCTCATCGTCAAGGAGCTCCCCCTGGAGACTATAAGCCAAAATAAATAACTTTTCTCCCATATCTGCTTTTGGTTGGGTGCTTTCTGTCAGCAATGATAAGACAACCGCAACAGAACTCGTTATTGCTTTTGTGACGTTGTTTATGTACTTATAGCTATGTGTAAATGGTGACAGGCTTTCCTCCAATACTGTTTGGAAAGTATCACAATGTACTGCAGGAATTCAGCATATCTTTGAGAGTATCAGTGCCATATTTCAGCTCTTGGGTGGGCGATACTCAGGAGCTGAAGCCTTGGAAGACTCAGGGGTCGTGCAAAGCTCTCAATGAGTGGCCTCTGAATTCTGAACTCAAAGAATTAAAATCCATAGACCAGAGGCTAAGATCTGGAGAGGTTATCAGATTGCAGACAGAATTTAAGAACAGGAAGGAAAATAGAGCTTTTAACCAAGGTGGTAAGAGGGGGCTTCCACAAATGGAAAAGCCCACCCCAAGAGCCAGGTTGGGGTCTTCTATGAGTCCCCTGAATGGGCAGTTAGATGAGTCAATTGAGTCCCGAGTCAGGTGTCTAGGGTCAGGTTTTCTGGAAAGGGGAAGTCTTACCAGAAATCTTAATCCTCTAGAAAGAGCCTTCTCAGAAGGAGGTGGAAGGGCCTTCAGGGGACAAAGATAAGAAAGGGCCAGACCCTTTTGACATTTCTGACCTGTAGCAAAGTGGAATGACCTAGAGTCTCCCTCCACGGGCTCAGAGACATTCCTCACTTTTACTTTCTGGGCCCTGTCATCCCTAAACTGCCTCACTGCTATCCCGAGATCAGTGTCAAGCCAAGCAGTGGTAGGGCAAGACTGTAATCCCAAAATGCTAGAGGCTGAGGCAGGAGGATTGCAGGTTCTGGGCTACACAGGAGGAGACTCAGATCACACACAGCATATGGTAGGGAGAACAAAGGAAGGGTAGATTTTGGGGGTTTTGTTTGTTTGTTTTTCAAGGTAGGGTCTCACTGTAGCTCAGGCTGACCTGGAATATCACTATGTAGTCTCAGGGTGGCCTCAAGCTCATGGCGAGATCCTCCTACTTGCCACCCGAGTACTGGGATTAAAGGCGTGCCCCACCATGCCCAACTCTAGATACTGATTTTTTTTTTTTATTTTTTTTTGCTTTTTCGAGGTGGGGTCTCACTCTAGCTCAGGCTGACCTGGAATTCACTATGTCCTCCGCAGGGTGGCCTTGAACTCACGGCGATCCTCCTACCTCTGCCTCCCGAGTGCTGGGATTAAAGGCGTGCGCCACCACACCCGGCTAGATACTGATTTTTAAGCATAATGTTTGTTTTAAAGATTCCACAGTATCCTCAAGGTCTACAGAACTTAAGAATCATTAGGGATGAGAAAACAGTCCTGCACTTGGGGAAGTTTTCTCTATCAGTTGAAATGGAGACCTTTCTCAATGGGCTAAGTTGGGATATCACAGTTTAGGAAAGAGCCTCTCACTGAGAAAGCTGCACCCTGAGCATTTCATTTCTCAGCACGGCTCCTAATTCCTCTGGTTCTGCCGCGACCCCCCCCCCAGAAAACACGTGGGGAGAGACAGCAGGAGATGTCAAGAAGGGGGAAGGGAGAGCAGCAGGACCGTGCGTGTGGTGTGCAGTGACCCCATCAGCCAATTAAGGAGATCCAGCCTGGTCTCCATGGGAGCTGCAGCCAGCGCACAATAGGAAGGATAATGGCTGTGACACGAAGCCCCAGGAGATGGGATGTGGATGAACATGAAGCAAGCAAACACACTGACAAAGAGAACACAACAGAGTGTTGTGTTTGCAGCCGCTAAACTCAGAAATGGAGGGCCCGGCCAGGAGGGGAGCACATGTCTTCCTGACGTGACCGTTTCGGGTCCTCTTCTCTCTCCCTCCGTGCGCCTCCGCAGTCTCCACCCCACCCCCACACAGTGCTGCCCGCAGACCTGATGCCACTTTTTAAAAACACGTGTCACCAGCTCTCTGTTTGCATGAATGCATCTCTGGCAACTTGGCTGTCTACAAGACCTCTGATTAGCCAGGAGGGACATCACATCGAATTATACTATGCCTCCCCTGTCAACGGACCGAAACTGCTCACTGAGCATTCACTCCAGGTCACCAACAGGGCTGCAGCGCGTCGCCCACAGCCGGTTTAAGAACATGAGACGAGGGGCTGGGGAGAGGCTCAGTGGTTAAAGGAGCTTGCTCACAGCCACAGGAGGTGGAGACAGGAGAACCCTGCAGCTCACAGGCCAGCAGCTAGTCTGACCTTCCTATCAGCAAACAAGAGGGTCCCCTGCCTCAAAAAAAGGTAGAAGGAGAATACCAACATCCTAAAGTTGTCCTCTGAGCTCCCCCCAGGCCCAGTGGTTCACATGTGTCCATACACACACGCACACACAAAGCAGCAATTTGAAAATGAGACAAAAGGTATGGGCAAAGCTAACCATTAAAAACTTCAGGACAGAAAGTAAGTTTAGAAAAGGTTTTTGACCTGGTCTTCTAAATATTTACACTTAGGCCCATAGAATAATAGGCCTCTCAACTTTAGTCAGGAAGCTTCTTTCTGCAGCAGGCAACAATTACCAGGGAGAGTCAAAGCTGGTCAGAGTGCTAAGAGTAAGTGACTGCTGAATGCTCAGTCCAAAGTCAGAACTCTGTGCTGCCCCCTCAAAGGCTTAAAGAACACTGTGGAGGAGGGGGGGAAGGACCAGAGGCAGCAGCCAGGGGAGTAGTAGTCACGAAATCTGGATATAACGTAGCTATTGCATTCATGAACTCACAGTAGCTGTAGTTACACAAGACTTGCACAAGAGAGGGCAGTCGACAATCCCTCATTGACCGAAGAGGGAGTCATGAGGCCCGCAACCCTCACAGAGTTGCTACTGCCCAGGGTATAGGAACTGCTCCAGTAAGAAACCACCCACCTCTGCTCATGCGAGCAACCATAATTAAACTCTCAACAGGACACCAATGGGGAGATACTTGCGTGTGTACACATGAAAGCAGGAGGGGTCTAGTTGAGAAGAAAGGGTTCAGCAGACATGGGAGATAAGAGAGACTAATCGGGTTGAATATGATCAAAATACAGTGTGTGTGTGTGTGTGTGTGTGTGTGTATGTGTGTGTGTGTGTGTGTGTATGGAATTATCATTAATATCACTAAATTAAGTTTACAAAAACAAAAGAAAAAACAAAAAAAAAAAATCTTACCAGCTCTAGACAATTAAAGGAAACAGGGTATATGAGAAAAGACCATCCAGTACAGTGCTTTTAGATTTTCAAGCCATTAATCCAGGCCCACAAACATCCTCCAGATGCTTCGTCGTAGTCACACCAGGCAGACTGTTTATTATGACAAGATTTCTGGACAGAAGTCTGTCCACCACTCTCCATCCTCACTACCCTCACCCTAAGACCCTAGACAACTGCAATAGTCTCATTTCTAATTTGTTAACACACAAAGGAATGAGTTTCATTGTAGCAATTTCATACATACATGCCGTTTTACTTGTTTTTTTGTTGTTTTTTGTTTGTTTGTCGAGGTAGGGTTTCACTCTAGTCCACACTGTCGCGAAATTCACTATGTAGTCTCAGGGTGGCCTTGAACTCATGGTGTTCCTCCTACCTCTGCCTCTTGAATGTTGAGATTAAAGGTGTGTGCCACCACACCTGGCTCTCCATTTTGTTTGTTCTCATTCATCCATCTCCCACTACCCTCCCTACACCCTACGCCCCAAATAGTTCCCCCCAAGTGCTTTCATGTCACTTGCAGTCCACTATGCTTCTCCTCCTCTCCCGTTCCCTTAGGACGCCTTCCTCCCCTCTGTTTTCATGATCTGGTGCACACACATACACATTTCTAGAGTCTGCCTATGAGAAAGAACAGTGTACTTGTCTTCTTGAGTCTAGCCAATCCCATTTCAAATAATGATTTCTGAGGCTTGGGAAAGAGCTCAGTGGTGAAAGGTGCTTGAACAGCCTGCTGGCTGGGTGGGGTTCAATTCCCAGTACCCACATAAAGCCAGATGCACAAAGTAGCACATGCATCTGAAGTTTGTTTGCAGTGGCAAGAGACCTTGGTAGACCCACCATGTTCTCCCTTTCAATAAATAAAACAATATTAAAAAAAAATAAAATAAAATAACAATTTCTTATGCAACTCTTAATTGTGTCACCACATCTAATTTCGGTGCTTCCTGCCCCAATAGAAGCCAGAGTATTTCAGCATGTAGATTTGTCTTTATCACCTTTTTAAAAAATTCTTCAGAGAAGTTTCAATATAATTAAATACAAAATCTAAATTCCTACTCCTTGATCTGCAAGCCCCTTTGCTACTTAGTCCTGACCCCTCACAGCGGGTGCCTTTCTTCCCACCCCAGCCCCAGCCCCTGGGCTCATGGGCACAGATCCTTTACACTTGCTAGTCCATTCCTGGGAACGGTGCCCACCCATCTTTGGTAACCCATCAGGTGGTGATTTGCAACTGCCTGTAATCATGAGGAAAGTCTTCTTAATGAGTGGGAAGAAAAGGGAAAAGCCTTCCAGCTTTGTGTCCAGAGCAAAGACACAAAGAACACTAGAAAGCAGGCAAATATCAGGGCAAAGTTCATTTTAAGGCCAAACATAGATGGGCATGGGACAGTTTAAAGAAAGCCCTGCATAACCCTAGCACAAGTGCACTTCAGGCTAGAGTTTCCTCAGTAACAGTAATGTACTGAGAAGTAACGAAAACACAAACAGAAGGGCTCGGCTGCCAATTACCTAGAGAACTAGGAATACACAGCTTGTTGGCGTAGAAACTATACACCAAAGGCCTTCTTCAAAGTAGACCATCTGGAGTCAGGAGGAATGTCTTTCCCAATTCCTCTTCGTGTAACTTGGTGCTTCAGCTGAACTATAAGACTCGATATATGAGACCTCCAGCAATCTACTTTGCAGTTCTCCAGGAATAAAGGTGATGTCTTCATCCTTCCCTCTCCCACCCCACCCCTGGTCCCAAAGCTCCAAAGTGGTGTAAGGCTCTTTACTCCACAGGTTATAGTGGACATAATTAAACTGGTGCCCAAATATTCTCAGTGGGAGGACAATACTCTATGGATCCTGTAGTTTAAAAGAGCCCTGCGATTGGGCTTGCCTCTGCGAGATCAGAAACAGGGGTGGGGAGGGGAGGCAAATACAGGAAGAGGTCCACAATGTCAAAGGCCTGGGGGCCAGGCCACTGGGGGACTGAGAACATGATCTTGCTAGCAAAGGTCAAGAGGGAAAGTGCTTTTCTGTTTTGTTCTGATTATTATTATTATTATTATTATTATTATTATTTAATGTGTGTCCCAGAGGTATCTAGGATCAAGTTTGTGTCTTTCCAATTTTTTTCAAGGACATGTCTGAAAACAGTTTCTGATCTCTCCAGGGCAAAAACATCTTTTCATTAGAGGTTTCCTGTTTGTAGTCAGTTCACATAGCTGGCTCACAGGACAATAAATACCACCTGTCTGTAGTTGTCTTCCAGGAATACTGAGAACCCAAACAGTATAGTCAGGTCTCTCAGTCTGGAAGCAAGATGCACTATTTACATTATCCCTTTTCTTTTTTTTTTTTCTTTGTATTCTGAGCCTGTCATGTGAAAATTTTGGTAGCTTCAAAAACATTTGATCATCAATACTGATAACGTGTTCATACTGACACATAACTGACATTTTATCAGCTTTCCTCAGTAGTCAACATGTTTGTGAGATATCTACCTATATATCACAGTTTCCCCTTAAATCCCATAATCTGAGCCTCACAAAGTTCAAACCAACTAGTTATAGTCAGCTTTACCACAATTCGGGCTAGCTGCATCCATCTGCCACAGTCCTCCTCTGTCTGAGCACCCACTACTTACCAGGCACTGCGTTAAGTTCCGGTGCTCTATAACTGCTAGCATGTTTTTGTGCCTGTAAAATATGCAGGCTCCATCTGAAGTGCTTCCAGGCATATCTCTGGTCATCCCCTGGAGCCCTGGAAGGCTGGCAATACTCCTATCTCCTTCCACAGATAAGGAAATTCAGGCTTTGAGAAGCAAAGCCAATGACCTAAGGTCACAGAGCTAAGTCCTGAGTAACTACTCCCTACCTTACCAAACACTAAGATCCCAATCAATAAAGCATCACTTGTCCCTAGTATTGAAATGCCTAAGTGAAAAAGCCATGGAACAAAGGGCCCCTCCTGACCTATGTTGGAAGAGAAGTGCCAGCAAGATGGAGCCATGACAACTGGGAAGAGAAAGTGAACTCTCCTAGCCGAGTGAGCAGAGCAGTTTTCTCTGAGGAGGAAATGGGAAGGGCGTTCCCTGGAAGAGAAGGTGGATCGGAGGCATGCGTTAGGACAACAAAGATTCCAGATGACTTGGTATAAGTGAGCATGTTTCTCAAAGCCATGAATCTGTGGCATGTGTCCATGCGTGACCCTTAGGTCAGGCCCTCCACTCTCCCCTGCTCCCACCTTCTCTAGTCCTTCTCACATCACCTGCCACACAGCATTCAGTGCTCCTCTCCCAAAAATGTCCCCCCATGAATAAAGTAAAAATTCACTGGCAGCATGTTCAAAAACAGCTTTGCCAACCTCTGCTCCTCTGTCTCCTAATGACCTCTTTTGATCCCTTCTCCTGCCAACCAAACCACAAGCACCCACGGTCCCTCCCCTGAAGCCTGGCCTCTGCCCCTCCCAGGTTCCCCACTGGCTGGCAGGAAAGCGCTTCCTCTGCTCTGCTGTGAGCTCCTGCCACCCCTTCCCTTGGCGCTGCCTCCCACTGCGGGCTCCTGCTGCTCTCCCCAGGCAGCCTGCCTCACGGGTGTCTGAACAAGCCCAAAAGAGCCCTGCTGGCCAGGGTACCTGTGTTCTCTCCCTGGGAAGGCTCTTCAAGTTACCAGGGACCACAGTTTGTTTGTACCATCTTCTGCAGATCAGAGAGGGTTCCTCAATTAGCTGATGTACAAAAGCAAACGCTCCCGCCACCACCACGCACACACACACACTGCCCAGCCTCACTCATCTGCTCACGCTGCCTTTTTTCATCATTACATTGACCTACACACAATAACTGGTTACTGTGCACGGCCTGCCTCGCCCAGAGATCGGGGCTGGGAAAGCACAACGCAGGGCCACATCCGGCCCTCTGTCCACTCTCACTGGAGCACAGGAGCACTGCTGTTAAACGGACCGTCAGAGGCAGAGTGCCATAGTTGCAATGAAGACCTGATGGGCCATGCAGCCTAAAATATTTACTGCCAAACCCTGACAGTAAGGCTTGCCCACCCCTGCCAGGACATGGCCTCGCCCTCGCTGCCTCTCCTGTGTGCCACACTCAGCCTCCAGAGCGTCTCCGTGCACGTCCCAGCAGCCAGGCAGCACTCAGTGCGTTAAATCAAAGAGCAGCTGGGGAAATGGAGCAACAAGAGCCAGAGTAGGGGCAATATTAGTAGAGGATGGACTCAAAAGACACCAGAAGGACAAACGAATAGGCCTGGTGACTGTGCTTAAACGCCCGCGAAAAGAAGAGTAGCTGACCAGCATTTGTGGCTATGTTCTCTGTGGCCAAAGGGTGAGACTCTAATCCTCATACCATGATCAGGAGGTCTCCATCAGGGCTGGGGGCTGCACCGTTGATAGTGTAAACAGCAAGTGTCCGGCTCATAGGCAAGGTCAGTCCATGCTAGTTAGCACTGCCCACTTCGTGGAAATAAGCTGGAGAATCAAAGTTTGGTAAGCACAGATAACTTGCATTTTCTGAGTAGCTAACAAGAGAGTATCAAATAAATACAACTGAGCACATTTGTCCATTTTAAATGTGTAAATATTAAAGCAAATGTTAGGCCTGAGGAAGAAAGCCTTTAATGATTAAGTAGATGGCTCAGCAGTTAGGGCACTTGCCTGCAAAGCCCAACGACCAGGGTTTGATTGCCCAGTGCCCACATAAAGCCAGATGCACAAAGTGATGCATGAGACTGGAGTTTGTTTGCAGCAGCTGGAGACCCTGATACACCCATTCTACTCTTCTCTTCCTTCTTCTCTCTCTCTGCTTGCAAATAAATGATAGTATTCCTCCAATTCATCACCTCACAAATGAATAAGGCAGGTTAAGCTATTAAAACCTCAGTTTAGGGCTGGAGAGATGGCTTAGCAGTTAAGCCCTTGCCTATGAAGCCTAAGGACCCCGGTTCGAGGCTCAATTCCCCAGGGCCCACATTGGCCAGATACACAAGGGGGTGCACATGTCTGAAGTTCGTTTGCAGTGGCTGGAGGCCCTGGCGCACCCATTCTCTCTCTCTCTCTGTCTGTTGCTCTCAAATAAATAAAAATAATTTTTTTAAAAAGTCAGTTTATAGCTAACATGCAACAATCCTGAAAGGAAGTAACTTTAAATGTTAAAAGCTATCTTGGGGCTGGAGAGTTGGCTTAGCAGTTAAGGCATTCTCCTGCAAAGCCAAAGGATCTCAGTTCATTTCTCCAGGACCCACATAAGCCAGATGCACAAGGGGGCACATGCATCTGGAGTTTGTTTGCAAGGGCTAGAGGCCCTGACGCACTCATTCCCTCTCTCTCTTTCTGTTGGCCTCTTTCTCTCAAATAAATAAATTAAATTAAAAATTTTTTTAAAGCTCTCTTATTCACAATTACCTACATGCCTTGAAAAGTTGACACTACATGGGGCCCTCTAGCCAAACAATTTGACAAAGTTTTCTGCACAATAATCCAAAATTTTATACATAATCTTGATTTATGTGACAAAATATAAGAGTATTAGAGGAACAAATTCAAAGTGAGACAATTCCTTCAAATATCTACTGATAAAGCCAAGTAAAACGACTTCATCCTGCAGAACAGACCCAGATAATTCATGAAACACTGGATGATTACAAACCATAAAACTCTGTAGAAGAGACATATGCTTGGGAGATATTTAACCTAAACCTAAAAACTATTTAACACTTCGCTGCAAAAAAGTTAACAAGTAACTTATTTCACAGAAGACCAGATACTGAGCAACAAAGAGAAACATCACACACCATGCATGCGACAAGCCAGTCGTGACTACCGAATGTGGCCCATGGTGGCACCTGTCTCCGCATTCTCCCTCCTTCCCTTTCCTCTTTGCTAAGGCCTCCAGAGAGCTTGAGACACACACCTTATCTTATCACCAGTCTCTCCCAGGGACTTTGCTAAGGCATTTGCTGCTAAGCCTTCACAGAAGCTATGCTCAGCACAATGCACGGTGGTGGGTTCCAGGGGTCAGGCAGTCCTGATGAGCGGGCAGGACAAGAGGTCAGTTTTAAGGAAATCCCACAGTGCCAGACCTTTCTGTCCGCCAGGCCAGTGTTCCACATGCGCAGGGTTAGTAATGGTTTACCCCAACCCGTGTGACACATCAGAACTGGAGGTGGCTACTCTTCTGTGACCTGCTGAGCTAAAGCAACAGCCAGCAGGGGAGGGGGGAGGGAAGATGGCCACCTGGGTCCAGAAGATCAGATATGAGGGGCTGGCAGGGCTACCGGGACTCAGCAGGACAGCTTTCATGCTTCCAGTCCCCAGATCAGCATACAAAGCAGGAAAAGCCCAGAAGGCAGCCAGGTTGCCACAGTACTCCTGAGGCTTTCACAGACAAACCTCTCATAACTCAGAAGTAAAAAATAAGCTAGAAACAACACAAAGTACTTTGGGCAGAATAGTTTCTAAACACGCTTCTTAGAGGATTTCTGTAATGCGTACATGCATTTAAAGAAGAGTGGTCCTCAGAGTGCGGCCGACAGGAATAGCGTCCACTTGAAAGCAACTCCGTGAGAGGCACGAACGGGAACCTGGGGAGAGCAGGCAGTCGGCCCTGCGGCAAGTGAGCACTCCCTCGTGTCTTCCACATTCAGAGTGCCCAAGTGCTGTGAAGCATCAACTGAACCTGGTCTCCCCCCAGCCCTGGAAAAACACTTGGTCAAATTTAGCTTATAATTATAATAATTTCAGACATGTCCAAGTTCCTAAGAATGAGGCAAACAGGAACTTCTCCCTGCGTGTACTAGAAGGAAACGGGCTGGAGACAAGGTGGCAGAGTGGTTAAGAACACAGACCGAGCAATAGTGCCCACCATGTTGTCAGCTACTGGCTAGCTCTTTTGGGTGGTGCTGATAAGGTAGATGACCTGGTGGTCTGTTTTGTGTTTATGTCATTAAAAGTCAGTAAAACATTTAGATACTCTAGATCCAGACTGCCTGGACATGAACCATAATTCTGACAGTTACCAACTGTGTGGCATTGGGGAAGTCACTTTAAAAAAGACTAGAAAATGAGAATAACAACACATCTACATCACAGCCCCTTTGTGAAGAAAGGGGCTAATGCCTATAAAATCCTTGAAACAATGTCTAGAATCCAGAAACTACTGGGGCTGCCTATGTTGACACTGTCATGGCCATCCCCACCACCATCATCCTCAGCGTCAACACCATCACTGCCAGTATCACCACCACCAACACCACTTCAGGAAAGGTTAGGAACTTAAGTCTGGAGTCAGACCTGGCTTTGAACTCAGCTTCCAAAAATGAGTAAATCGGGCTGGAGAGATGGCTTAGCAGGCCAAGGGCTTGCCTGCGAAGCCTAAGGTCCCAGGTTCAACTTTCCAGTGCCCACACAAAACCACATGCACAAGGTGGTGCATGGGCCTCAAGTTCAATTGCAGTGGCAAGAAGCCATGGTGCACTCATTCTCTCTTTCTCTCTCAAATAAATAAATGATTTTTTTATTAAAAAAAATAATGGGGCTGGAGAGAGGGCTTAGCAATTACAGCACTTGTCTATGAAGCCTAAGCACCCATGTTCTACTCTCTAGGTCCCACATAAGCCGGACACATAACATGATGCAGTACATACATGTGCACAAGGTTGCACACGTGTCTGGAGTTTGATTACTGTGGCAGCAGGCCCTGGCACACCAATTCTCTCTCATTTAAGAAAAATGCCAGTCTATTAGGTTTGCATCAAAAAACAAACCTTTTTATTAACAATTTTCATACATGTATATAATGTATTTTGACCGTAATCCCTTCCCATTACCTTCTTTTGCTCCTACCCTTCTTGCCTTTCCACTAAACCACTTCCTTCCAACTAGTTCCTCTTCTATTTTGATCTTTCATTGCCCTCCTCTCTTGTCAGTGACAACATGTTGACGGGCCCGACTGTGCAGGTCTTCTCACCAGCTGCTTTGAGGACATGAAGGCTATGCCCACTTGACTTCCCAAGCACTGCTCTGGCCCCTGGTTCCGCACTCCCTGAGCCTTGAAGCACGTGACAGAACTGACTCATGCAGTGCTGAGCACGAAGTAGTCACCTCTTGTCAGCACTCTGTTGAGTTTGGAATTTCCTCAGAAGTCAAGACCATCTACAAAAGAAGCTTTTCTGATAAAAGATGAGAGGACTGATTTATAGGCATAAACAAGTTAGAAACATTAGAGAGTATCTGGCTTTTAATGGGGGTGCTGGTGACTGAACTCGGGGCCTCATGCTTGTGCAGTGAGCACTCTGACCCACTTACTCCCCAGCCCTGCTTTTTGTTTTTATTAAGACCATATTTGCGTGGGTACATCAGGTGTTGATGGCATCTTTTCCCTCCACCCTGCTCCCACTCCACAGGGGCCCTCCTCATCGGGGTTGATGGTATTCCCCACGGGTTCTGTGTTATGCCTTGTGTGAGCAGCAGTCAGTTGTAAGGGACAGCTTGACACGGGAGAGCATAATCTTTGTCTCCAGTTCCAGATATGGATTCCTTTCCACTGAGCAGATCTCTTAGCCAATCAGAAAACCATTGGTTACCCACCAAGGATGTGGGCCACCGTTGTACCAGTGTGTGCTTCTTGTCAGGCTGGTTACCTCTGAGTAGCTTAGACCCCTGCTCAGTCACACCACTGTTGGCCATACTCCACCTCCCTACCCCCCAGAGCTCAGGTAGCACTTTCCAGCACTAGACAGGCTAACTAGCTGGGGACTGGCTCTCTCCCGGATGCCAGCCAGGTCTCTGTCAGCAGCATATGGTGTTCTCAGCAATAGGGTCTTACCTTTTACCTCAGGTGGGTGATAAGTGCTTTGAAAGAATCCTGTCTTGTTTTGGAGACCTTGTAGGTCTCTCCAATCAACAGCTCAACATGGGTAACAACTATTTCAGGTACTGCAAGTTTTAGGTCAGGGCCAAAAATGTTTAAGGTTAGGCTTCATTCCACCCTCTCCAGAGCCCTTCTTGTCAGGTCCTCCTCCTCCTATATTCCTGCTGAGGGATGTATCTTTTACTGTACCTTCAAGGAGAAAGGTTTCTATGGTACCAGTTCATTTTGGGTTTAGTTTTGTGTTTCCTTTCACCCTTCCATCCCTATTGTCTGGGCCTCAAGCTGCCTATCTGGTATGCCAGCAACTCAAGCTGATCCAGGTTAGGAAGCAAACATGAGAGGTAACACATGGCATTTGTGTGTGCTCACTAAATATGATCTGTTTCAAGCCCATCTTTTTTGCTACAGATTTCATTGCCTCATTTCTTACTCCTGAGTATAATCCCATTATGGAAAGGTACCACAACATTTTCATCCAACCAATGATGAGCACTTGAGTTGATTGAAATTCTTAACTATTATGAATTGAGCAGTTATAAACATGGCTGAGCAAATGTCTGCAGTGAAGTGTGGAGCATTTAGAGCAAATGCCCAGTAAGAGAGTAACTGGGTCTGTTGGTAGTTTTATATTCATCTTTTTCAGGAGTCTCCATATTGATTTCCACAGTGCAGGTTTG
This sequence comes from Jaculus jaculus, assembly GCF_020740685.1. NCBI lineage: Eukaryota > Metazoa > Chordata > Mammalia > Rodentia > Dipodidae > Jaculus > Jaculus jaculus. The sequence goes on along the minus strand of NC_059114.1, from coordinate 49,373,369 downwards.
CATTCCCAAATGAGGGTTTCTTTTTCCCCACATCCTCACCAACATTTGTTGTCATTTGATTTTTTTTTAATGATTACCATTCTTACTAGAATAAAGTGGAATCTCATAGTTGTTTTAATTTGCATTTCCCTGATGGTTAGGAATGTTGAACATTTTCTTAAGTGTGTATGAGCCATTTGTATTTCTTCCTCTGAGAACCCTATTCAGGTTTCTGCCCCCCTTTTTTTCGAGGTAGGGTCTCTCTCTAGCTCAGGCTGACCTGGAATTCACTGTGTAGTCTCACAGTAGCCTCAAACTCATGGCGATCCTCCTACCTCTGCCTCCTGAGCGCTGGGATTAAATGTGTGTGCCACCATGACTGGCTTTTTCTGCCCCATTTTTTGAGTGGGTTGTTTGATTTTTTGTTGTTGTTGTTTAGTGTTTTGTTTTGTTTGTTTTTTAGAGACAGAGGGAGATAAAGAAATAAAAACAGAATGGGCATGGAAGAGTAATTATTTACCAGAACATGTGGATCCATTTTGTAGAACACTGTGAGAAGAATTGATGTTGACCCATCCTTAAAGTTTAATAAAACTCAGTAGCAACTCGAAAAAACAAAAAAAAAGAATGGGTGCACCAGAGCCTCTAACCACTGCAAATGAACTACAAACACATGCGCCATCATGGGTTTGTGCTGTGCCTGAAGAATCAAACCTGGCTCCTTAAGATTCACAGTGCATGGCATTAAGCCATCTCTCCAGCTCTATTGTTTAGTTTTTAGAGTTCTTTATAGATTCTAGATATTAGGCCTCTGACAGACATATGGTTGGCAAAAGTTCCTCCCATTCTGTGGGTTATCTATTGGCTTTGCTTATAGAATGTTTGTCTGTGCAAAAGTTCTTTAGCTTCATGAGATCCCATTGGTTGAGAGATTATTTACTTTCCTGGGCTACTGGGGTTTTGTTCAGGAAGTTTTTCCCCACTCCTATATCGTGGAGAGTTTCTCCTATTTTTTCTTCAGTAGGAGAAGAGTTTTACATCTAAAGCTGACGACTTTAATCCATTTGGAGTTGATTTTTGTGTATGGTGAGATGAGTGGGTCTAGTTTCATTTTTCTACATGTGGTTATCCAGTTTGTCCACCTGCCATCTTTTCTCCAGTCTGCATTACTGGCATCTCTGTCAAAGATGTAACACTTGATTCCTCACTTCTGTTCCATTGGTCTGTATTTCCTTTTATACCAGTACCATGATGTTTTTGTTACTATGGCTTTGTAATAAAGCTGTATTTTTTTTTTTTTTTAATGAGAGAAAGAATTGGCACACCAGGGCTTCAACTATTACAATCAAACTCCAGATGCTTGTGCCACCTAGTGGACACATGTGACCATGCACTTGCCTCACATTTGTGGGTCTGGCTTATGTGGGACCTGGAGAGTCGAACATGGGTCCTTAAGGTTCAGAGGCAAGCGCCTTAACTACTAAGCCATCTTTCCAGCCCTGTAATAAAGCTCTAGATCAGATATGGTGATACCTCAGGAGGTGTTTGTTTTGCTGAGGATATGTTTGGATATTCAGGGCCTGCTGCCATTTCACATGAATTTTGAGATGAATTTTTTTTCTATCTCTGTGAAGAATGATTCTGGAATTTTGATGAGTATTGCATTAAATCTGTATATTGCTTTTGGTAGAATTGCCATTTTTATAATATTAATTCTACCTATCCAGGAGCATAGGAGGTCTTTCCATCTTCTCAGGTCCTCCCGATTTCTTTCGAGTATTTTTATGTATTCATTATATAGCTCCTTCACATCCTTGGTTAGTGTTATTCCAAGGTATTTAGTTTTTTGTAACTGTTGAAAATGGAACACCCTTGATGATTTCTTTCTCTATTTGTCCTTTGTATATAGAGAGGCTACTGATTTTTGTGTGTTGGTTTTTGCATCCTCCCACTTTTCTGAAGGAATTAATCACCTTACAAGTTTTGAGATGGACATGTTTGGGTGATTTATGTATAGGAACATGTAATCTATAAATAGGGCTATTTTGACTCTTCCTTTCCAATTTGTATCCTTTTGTTTCTTTCTCTTATCTTATTGCTTGGGCTAAAACTTCTCGTACTATTTTGAAGAGCTGTAGGGAGAGTTGGCATCCCTGTCTTATTCCTGATCTCAGTGGAATTCCTTAGTATTATTGGGACCCTGGGTGCTTTGTATATAACTTTTATTATGTTGAGATATAAAGTGTAAAGTGTCCATGCCTATTCTCTCCAACTTTTTTTTTTTTTTTTTTTTTTTTGGTTTTTTTTGAGGTAGGGTCTCAGTCTAGCACAGACTGACCGGAAATGTACTCTGTATGCTCAGGGTGGCTTCGAATTCACAGTGATCCTCCTATCTCTGCCTCCTGAGTGCTGGGATTAAAGGTGTGTGCCACCAAACCCAGATTCTCCAACATTTTGATCATGAAACAATGTTATATTTTGTCAAAGGCCTTCTCTGTGTGTATTGAAATGAACATGTGATCCTTGTGATTAAGTATATTTATGTGATGTATTACATTCACCAATTTCCATATGTTGAACCATTCTTGCATCCCTGGGATGAAGCCTACTTGATCAAGATGGATAATGCATTTGACATGTTGTTAAATTAGGTTTGCAATGATTTTGTTCAAGATCTTTGCATCTAAATTCATCAGGGATATAGGCCTGTAGTTTCTTTTCTTCTTGTATTTCTGTCTGGTTTTGGTATTCGGGTGATGCTAGCTTCATAAAAGGAGTTGGGGAGGAATCACTAGTCTCTAAGTATGTGGAACATTTTGAAAAGAACTGGTTTCAGTTTTTCACTGAAGGTTTGAAAGAATTCTGTTGAGAAGCCATCTAGTCCTGGACTTTTCAAATTGGGGAGGCTTTTGATTACCTTTTCAATCTCCATTGATATGATAGATTTGTTTAGGAGATTAATCTGTTCTGAGTTTAGTTCTGGTAGGTGGTATCTGGCTAGGAATTCATCCATTTCTTCCAGATTATCCAACTTTGTGGAGTATGGAGTGTTGGAAGTATGTCCTCATGATTCTTCCAATTTCATTGATGTCTGTTGTGATCTCTCCTTCTTACTTCTGATTTTGTTAATTTGACACTTCTCTTTTTTACATTTTCTCAAATTGTTTACTTTCCTCAACAAGACATGTTTTTGTTTCATCAGTTTTCTTAGCTTGTTGGTGGTTATTTGTTTTGTTGTCAAGTGTGTGCACCTGTGCTTGGTGCATAGATTGGTGGGTGTGATGTGCTCATATTGGATCCTTCTCTTGATGAGTAAGAAGTGGCCTTCTTGTTCCTTTTGATTAGCTTTGGTTTGAAGTCAATTTTATCAGATATTACATTAATACCTGTTTCTTATTTTCATTTGCTTAGAATATTATTTTCCATCCTTTCACCCTGATGAGGTGTCTGTCTTTAGTAAAGAGGGTTTCTTGAAGACAGCAGATAGAAGGATCCATTTTCTGATCCACCGTGTTAACTTGTGTCTTTTAATGGGTGAGTTAAAACCATCAATCTTTAAGGTTATAACTGAGGTTCAATTTAATCCCTGCCATGAGGAGATGTTTTATGGGGTTTGGTGCTTTCTTGTACTTTGTGCTTTTTTGAGCCTGCTCTAGTTTGGTTATTGTGATCTTCGTGTAGGCTCCTGAGAGTCATTGTTTGACTCTTCTGTGTGGCTTACTCCCTGAAGTATTCTCTGTAGGCTTGGCTTTGTGTTCATATAATCATAGAGCTAACTTTTTTCATGCCAAGTTTTCCTTTCATCATCTATTATAAGGGATACTTTTACTGGGTACGACACTTTGGGTTGGAAGCCCTAGTTTTTCAGACTTTGAAGTTTTCCATTCTAGACTCTTCTAGCTTTCAGAGTTTCCACTGAGAAATCTGAGGTAATTCTGATGGGACTGCTTTTGTATGTAGTGAAGTGTTTCTCTCTTGCTTCTTTTATGAGTTCCTCTTTGTTTTTCATTGTTAAAGAGTTTTAACTATGATGTGATTTGAAGAGTTTCTTCTTTGGTCCTATGTGTTTAGTAGTCTGTGAGCTTCTGGATGGGCCTCTATTCTGAGAGACTGGTCATTTTAGGGTACCCCACAGTTCCCTCATTCTTTTTACGTGATTTGTTATTGTTGAGGTAGGGTTTCACTCTAATCCAGGTTAACCTGGAATTCACTACGTAGTTACAGGGTGGCCTCAAACTCACGGTAATACTGCTACCTCTGCCTCCCAAGTGCTGGGGTAAAGGCATGTGCCACCACATCTGGCTCTATTGCTTTGAACTTAGCAAAGTTTCTGTCCTCCGAGTGATTCTGTTAGTGAAGGATCCTAGATAGGTTTTTCTTAAAGTTTTATTTGATTTTTTTTTTTGCATCATGTCCATCTCTTTGAAGTTAGAGGTCTGATTTTTCTTGATGCTTCTTGGAATTCATCCTTGCATTTGATCATGTCCTCATCATGTTTAATCAGTGGTTATTGAGGGCCTCTATTTGTTGACTTGCCTTCAAGACATTTATCTCTTTTGGTTTTCTTCAATTAAGTTAAGCCTAGTGACAAAAGGTGAGTGCTCTAAGAGATAATTCTGCTCAATTTTATTTATGTTATTGTGGACTCTCTTGATCAGGGTCACATGGCTTGTGTTTTCATTTTGGGATTCAATTTCCGTTGTTTTCTCTATGATTTCATTGAAGGCTAACATCGTAAAACTAGTCATCATTGGTGGAGATCTTAGTTTTCTGACTTTCATTGTTTTTTTGCATTGTGGTCTACCCATCTTGGGGTAAAAGTCTTATTTTATTGAGGAAGAAGCAGGAATTTGTCCTTGAAGGATCTTCAGCGAATGTTTCTGCACGTGCACCCACCCTCCAGAGCAGGAGATCCAGGAGTCAGAGACCCAGGGGCATGTCAGTCAGGAAGGTGGACCAGAAGGCCTGCTTCAGCAGCATGTACCCAGGGCCCAGGCTAACCAAGCCTAGAGCAGTGGTACCAGGACAAGTGAACTGGGAGGTGAGGAATGAGCTGGTGGCTCTGGCCTATTCCAAATAAAATATATATATTTTTTTTAATGAGTAGAAAAGATAGCATCTTCAACAAATTATGCTGGACAAATTGGATAACCACATACACAAAAATCAACTTCAAATGGATTAAAGACCTCAATATTAGACCTGAAACTCTTTTCCTACTGAAGAAAAAATAGGAGGCACTCTTCATGATATAGGAGTGGGGAAAGATTTTCTGAACAAAACTCCAGTAGGCCAGGAAAGTAAACAAGCACTCAACCAGTGTGATCTCATGAAGCTAAAAAGCTTTTTCACAGGCAAACATACCATAAGCAGACCCAACAGACTACCCACAGAATGGGAGAAAAAAAACTTTGCCAGCTATACAACTCACAGAGGCCTAATTTCTAGAATCTATAAAGAACTCAAAAACCTAAACAATAAAAACATTAAAAAACCCATTCACAAAGTAGACCAGACAGCTGAATAGGGAGTTCTCAAAGGAAGAAATACAAATGGCAAACACACACTTAAGAAAATATTCAACATCCCTAACCATCAGGGAAATGCAAATTAAAACAACTATGAAATTTCACCTTACCTCAGTAAGGCTAGCAAACATTAAAAAGTCAAATGAAAACAATTGTTGGCAAGGATATGGGGAAATAGGAGCCCTCATTCACTGTTGGTGGGATTGTAAGCTGGTACAACCACTATGGAAAGCAATATGGAGCCTCCTGAAAAGGTTGGCTTTAGAGTTACCAACAGACCTAGTTATTCCCTTACTGGCCATTTACCCTAAAAGCTCCATACCTCAGTTCAGAGATATTTGCTCAACTATGCTTATAGCTGTCCAATTCATAATAGCTAAGAACTGGAATCAACCCAAATGCCCATCATTGGACAAATGGATAAACAAGATACGGTGTATCTATACAATGGAATTCTGCTCAGCATTTAGAAAAAAAATGACACAATGAAATGTGTAGAAAAAAAATGATCAAACTTGGAACAGATCATACTCAGCAAACTAACACAATCAATCACAGAAAGACAACCATCGCATGGTCTCACTCATTTGCAGCTCCTAAACTGGATCAGCCCAAGATGCTGACATACCTAACAGGTATCTCAAGACCTGGACAATAGGGAGGGTAGGACTTGAGGGGAGGCTAAGTTGGGTGAGGAACACAAAATTGAACCCAAATGGAACTGGCACCATAGAATACTATATCCTGGAAGACAGACTAAAAGGTTGAACCTCTCAACAGGACCTGAAGGGGAGCATCTGAATCAAAGGGCCCTGTTAAGGGTGAAATGAAGTCTAATCTTAAATATCTCTTGTTTCTTTCTTTCCTTTTTTTTTTTTTTTTTGTGGGGGGGGCGAGTTTTGAGGTAGGGTTTCACTCTAGCCCAGGCTGACCTGGAATTAACTATGTAGTCTCAGGGTGGCCTCAAATTCATGGTGATTCTCCTACCTCTCCCTCCTGAGTGCTGGGATTAAAGGTGTGCACCACCCCACCCAGCTTCTTTCTTTTCTTTTTCTTTTTTTTAAATCAATCTTCTTACTATTTTCTTTCTTTTTCTTCTTTCTTTTCCCTTGGCACTGGTCTGTAACTCCCAGTACCAGGATGCAGTTAACACCCAAAATGAGCTGTTGATCAGAGAGACTTACAAGATTTCCCAAAACAAGACAGACTTCTGTCAGAGCACTTGATTACCCACCACAGGTTAATGGTAAGACCCTACTGCTGAATACACCAGACACCATATGTTGTCAGTGCAGAACATGGAGAGACCTGGCTAGAATCTGTAAGACAGCCAGTCCCCAGACAGCCCGTCTAATACTAGAAGGTGCTATGTGAGCTACAGGAGGAAACTGGCCAACATCTGTCTGAGCAACTCAAAGTCTAAGCTACTCAGAATCAAACAACCTGTCATGATGCTCACACAAATGCAATAGTGGCACACAGCCAGGCTGAGTAACCAACTGCTCTTGGATTGACTAACAGATCCACTCAGTGGAAAGGAACCGTATTTGGAACTGGGAAACAAGTCAAAATCATATACAGATAATGAGTTTGCTTTCTAATATCAAGCTCCCGCTAATCTTGGACCACAAAAGGGTCTATATCCATTAAATTCTCTAAACTAACAATGCTTATCCCATTTAACCTGTGCTGACTTCACTCTCTGTTACAGAATCTGCTTCTCTTTTGCAGATAGAAGTGGGACCTGCAAAGAACAACCCATCATACTTTAACAGGGCCCCAGATGAAACCATAGAGGAATTGGGGAAATGAGAAAGACTGTTGCTTTCTTGGTAAACCTGATGTTAGCACAAGGGTGAAGGAGATAGACATGAGGACACCAACACCTACAAAACCAGAGATCCTGAGGCTCCTAAGAGCCCATCACTGAAGTATACTTAAAACACACCCAACATGGCTCAAGGAATTTCACAGAAGAGGAGCAGAAAGATTGTTAGAGCCACAACTTGGAATATTATGCACAGAGACCTCTTCCCCATAACTGATGGCTGCCCCCACAATGCATGGCCCACAATCACCATGAGGATGACCTGCATCCCCAACAAGGAGGGTACCTTTGGAAGGGGGCAGGGATGAAGGAAAGGATGGTACCAACATGTGCTGTTTACAAACTGAGTACGTCCATAATATACATACATACATACATACATACATACATACATACATACATATATATATATATATATATATATAGAGAGAGAGAGAGAGAGAGAGAGAGAGAAAATCACTCTTAAACCATCTAGAAAATGAGAACACAGTATCTAGACAGGATAAATAACCCAATGTTTTCAGTAAGTAAATAGCAAAACAAAGAGTAAGCCTATGATTTTTTAAAAATAGATATATAAACCAACTGCAACAATTTATCTCACTTACAAAACATCTGGAAGTGTTAGTCCTGACTGGGCATCTGATAACCTTAAGAAATGCCTATTAAATGTTGGTTTGGTAACAGGATTATGAATATGCTTTATAAAAATGTGTTTATCTCCTAAAGCCATATTCTCCAACATCATAGCCAGTTGACATGTGGCTACTTTTATTAAAATAAAAGCAAAAAATGTAGCTCACTCCCCACATGCTGAGTACCCAATAGGTAAATGTTCCTAGTGCGTAGAGATGCATAATAATATTCTTGTCAACACAATAAATTCTACTTGCTAAAACATTTATAGGTGAAAATATATGAGGACAGGAAAATAAAATAGAAAAGGGGGTGAAAGTTGGGGGGTAATGCAAGACTGGCTTTCTGTTGTTGCAGGGGAGATGGGTTCAGGAGACTATTCTGCCTGAAATTCAGGTTTTTAAAATTATTTATCTGCAGGGGAGAGAAAGAAGAGAAAATTTGCATGTCAGGAACTCTGGCCACTGCAAACAACCTCCAGCTGCATGCACCACTTTGTGCATCTGGCTTTAGGTGGATACTGAGGAATCAAACCCAGGTCGTTAGGCTTTGCAGGCAAGTACGTTAATCACTGAGCCATCTCACCAGCCCAAAAGTCAGTTTTGAGTCAACCTGGCTAGGGAATATTACCAAGTTACTCAAACACTAACCTACCTAGTTCTATAAAGATATTATATAGATATGATTCAAGTACATGAGCAGTTTACATAAGAGAAATTATTGTAAATCAATCACTGGAGTGATCTTAGCCAATCTGTTGCAAGATATAAATAAACAGCACCTGAGGATTCCCAAGAGTCGCTCCACAGTGGACAGCAGCTCACTCGTGTTCAAGATCCTCTTGGTCCTACAGACTTCAGTCTTGCCTAGTCAGCCAAAGGCAATTCCTTGCACAAATACCACTGGTACTGTTTGATGAAAACCTAATCAAGAGTTTGCTTCATGTTCTTAAACAATATCCACTTATAAAGTCATTGAGAAATAACCATATATACCTTAGCATGGTGTCTGATGCCTAAGAATCTCTGTAAATGGTAGTGCTGTCATTCTTTATTTACACCATGTCTCATTTTGACAAAATCTGCAGTTCCTGAAACAAAGTACTCACATTCTGTAATTTTTAAATATTATTTCATTTTAATTTCACTTTTTCTGGCCAACCTGACCATAGGCTCCATTACAGGCATGGGTAAGATCATCAACTAGTCCATCCAAACACACATTCTTGAATTAAACAAAATAAGAGCAAACTGGCACACAAACACTTCAGGGGGAAAAAAGAGCAAGAAAACTTCAAGGAAAAATTTTTGTACAATCAAATTTCTAATCTTATTCACAAAAGTGCAGAATTTTTAACAACCTAAGTATATTCAGAAATACTCAAGCTGTATTAATTTTTAAAAGTAGCTTGCAATATTCTCTTTTCTTGCCCATTCATTTTTGAGACAGTCTTGCTACATAGACCAGACTTTCCTTGAACACGCTAGCCTCACATTGCTGCCTTACAAGTGCTAGGATTACAAGTGTGCATACACACACACAGCTTTAGACAAAAACATTTGAAAAGCAACAAGAGGAGCCCCAGTAGTACAATTGGTTAGCACATGGTACTTATATGAAAAGCAACAAGATTTCAATTTTAAAACATATATAGATATTATACAAGGAAGTACATAAAATGTTAACCATAGCTGTCCCTAGGTAAAGAAGTTTTAAGGTGATTTTTCCTCTTATTTTTTTTAAATTTTTTTTTTGCTCATTTTTATTTATTTACTTGAGTGACAGACAGAGAAAGAGGCAGATAGGGAGAGAGAGATTGGGCATGCCAGGACTTCCAGACACTGCAAATGAACTCAAGATGCATGCGCCCCCTTGTGCATCTGGCTAACATGGGTCCTGGAGAATCGAGCCTCGAACTGGGGTCCTTAGACTTCACAGGCAAGTGCTTAACCACTAAGCCATCTCTCCTGCCCAATTTTTCATCTTATTGTTACTGTATTACATTATGATTTTTACAGAGAAGTGTACAAATCTTAGGAACAGTTGATAAGCTGTGATGAATGTATACAGTCAATGTAACCATTAGTTCAACAAAAGAGAACCTTTCCATCATCACAGAACATTGACTAACATATGTATGTGCATACATACACACACACACACACACACACACACACACACACAGAGAGACTCTTGTTGTCTACAGTGTCTTCACCCATGGATTCAGTCAACTGCATATCAGCAATACTAAGAAAATTATGAGTTTATATTAAATATGTATAGATTATTGTTCTTATTCCCTAAACTAAATAACTATTTATATTGTGTTTATACTATGGCATATTTAAGATGTATTATATCATTTTATCTAAGGGATTTGAGCATCTGCAGATTACCTACAGGCTAAAGCTAACATCAGAGGATACTAAAGACCAGTTGTATATAGATGGCAATGTATATGTGCAGTCTCAGTTTCTCCCTCTCCCTCCCTCCCTCTCTCTCTCTGTCTCTTTCTCTCTCACACACCACACACACACACACACACACACACACACACAGAGAGAGAGAGAGAGAGAGAGAGAGAGAGAGAGAGAGGGAGAGGGAGAGGGAGAGGGAGAGGGAGAGGGAGAGGGAGAGGGAGGGAGAGGGAGCGCGTGCAACCTGGGATTTTAATTTTCTGGTTATATTCTTACTTTGTTTCTTTTTTTTTATTTGCAAGCAGACAGAGAAGACAGACAGAAGGAATAGGTGCTCCAGGGCCTCCAGCGACTGCAAACAAGCTCCAGATACATGTGCCACCTTGTAGATCTGGCTTATGTGGGTCCTAGGGAATCGAACTTGGGTCCTTTGGCTTTGCAGGCAAATGCCTTAACTACTAAGCCATCTCTCCAGCCCTGCTTGTTTTTTGAAATAGGGTCTCATCATACAGCCCTGGATGGCCTGAAGCTCACCATGAAACCCAAGGACCTTGAACTTATTAAAATCCTCCTGCCTCTGTTTCCTGGGGTGCAGGGATTACATGCATGAACACCACACCTGGCTTACTATACTTTTCTGCATTTTCCAGTACATTTTATAATTTTGCCGTGTGTGTGCACGTGCGCATGCACACACGCGCACACACGTGTGGCACAGAGCAATCTTAGGTATCATTCTTCTTAAGCACTGTCCATTTTTTTTTTTTTTTTTTTTTTTTGAGATAGGATCTCTCTTTGGCCTGGAGCTTGCCAAATAGACTAGCCCTAGGCATCTGTCTGACTCTGACTCCCAAACACTGGGATTACAAATGCATGCCCCCATGCCCACAGTTTTTCACACGAGTTGAGAGGATCAAACTCAGATCCTTATGCTTGGAAGTCAAGCACATTAGGCACTGAGCCATCTCTCCAGCCCCAGCACTTTTTACTTCTAAAGTACATACATATACTATACGACACACACGCACACACGCGCACACACACATCCAACAAGTTCATTAATTTCCTTGATAATGAACAAGCCTGCTAGTGACTCTGTAATTATGTCTTTTTCGTTTCAAGATTACCAATATTTGTGTGTGCCACATCATTTGTTCATGTCATGTTGTTACCAAAAGATCCTTTAATGTGGTGTAGATTAAATACTCTTACCGAAAAGGGGATCCAAATAGGAAAGAATTTATAAAATCTCTAAATATTAATAAGTAGAAACTGAAAAATAATCAATTTTAAGAACAGATTATTTATCCTGGATATTACGGGAAATGTTAACCTGAGGAGTTGTTCATAAATAGAAACATGGAAGCCGTATTCCACACTGCAAAAATAGATCCCTGCCAACACTTTATAATGCCATAATCTAAAATAATAAAAACTAGGGCTGGAGAGATGACTTAGTGGTTAAGTGCTTGCCTGTGAAGCCTAAGGACACCGGTTCGAGGCTCGATTCACCAGGACCCATGTTAGACAGATGCACAAGGGGGCACATGTATCTTGAGTTCATTTGCAGTGTCTGGAGGTCCTAACGTGCCCATTAATATTCTCTCTCTCTCTCTCTCTCTCTCTCTCTCTCTCTCTCTCTCTCTCTCTCTTTCTCTTTCTCTTTCTCTGTCTGTTGCTCCCAAATAAATAAATAAGTAATTTAAGTAATCAAAACTAGATTTTGGTAAAATAAAACGCGTAAGTTATCAGTTCCATTTTATTAGTCAACATGGGTTTTAGCCACAGAAATTCTCCCTGAAGCTTCTATGAAGCTTTGAAAAGACAAATCTACAAAGATCTTAACTCCAAATGTGCATCACAACTTTGTGACACACCAGGAGGAGGGGCTGTGACTGGGTGTTCAGTATTTGCTCTTTTGACAGTTACTACAAATAGTCAGCTGTATCTGTCCTCTAACCCCAAACCACAGCTGGGCCAAACCAGTGCATCTGGATCCACACTATAATGATGGCAGCACCAGGGCTAAGGTCCACGTGGAGCTTGGCAAGGAAACACGAAACAGCAAAGCACCTGAAACTATAGTGGAATATCATACGACCCTCAATATGGGCTGAAATAAGCAAGGAATGGCTGTATACACACAAGCACATGCCAGAGTTTTCAAAGTGTGATCTTTAAGAGGACCCATGAAATGAAAACTGTGCATGTAATCACACTAAGATGTTACCCAACTATTCCACTGTATTGACATGTTCACTAAAAATGGAAAAAGCACTTTTGCTTTGTGGTGGCCACAGGGATGAGGACCACAGAGACACAGTAGGTTGAATTTTAAAGAACTGGGGAATAGCAAGGCGATTCTCCAGGCAGCGTAGATAATTCATGACTGCTTATTAAAATGCAAGCTTTAGGTTGGGGCTCACATTTTAATTATGGATTTTGCTGCTCTTCCACCAACTCCACATCCTGCAAGCATGGCTTACAAAAAGGTCCAAAGCCATTACACAGATCACCTAGAAAAAGAACGGTGGTTGTGTTTGGTTCAAATATGCTTTTAGACCTGCATGCAGATTATATTTTTTCATTCTGAAACTGACTTAGCTCTTCCCCCCTTTTACTCGCTGCCTTTGGGCTACTTAGAACATCTGAATACTTACACGATACAGCAGGGAGAAGATGAATCAACTGGCAAAATTGAGGTCAGAGTAGAGCACAGAACAGAGGAAACTCAGTGTCCCCCACCACCCCAGCATTCCCCTCAAGCCACCCAGCCCCAAGTGCCCTGCCTCATACTCTGACACACTCAACTCACTGCTCACTACCTAGCATGCAACTGCCCAGAACTCAATTCTCATAGCTCCTTCAAAGGCTCCTAACAACTTCAAGCATCTGCACTGTCTAGATTAGCTTTTGAGGTTCTCGATTATATGGGTCCTCTCACCTTTCCCTGCCTCCCTCTCAATATGCCCTTAAACCATTCAGACCCAAACATCAATTAAAGCCAGTACATGCCACACTTTTTGCTGCCTCCACCTAAACTCATCCTTACTGCAGGATCCACCAAATAAAATCCTTGTACAAGGATGAAGGAGATAGACAAAGAGAACACTCAACTCCTATCAAACCAGATATCTAGGGACACAGAGGCTCCCAAGACCTCATCACTGAAGCAGACCTAAAATGAACCCAACATGGCTCAGGGAATTTGCAGAAGAGGGGGCAGAAAGAATGTTAGAGCCACACATTGGGTCATGGTACACAGAGACATTTCCTCCTACCCATAACTGATGACTAACCTGACAATGCATGACTCATATACACCAACAAGAAGAGTCCCTGTGGAGGGGGGAGGACAGGGAGGAGACTAACAATGGTACCAACTTGACTGTATTCACTGAGTACAAAAGTAATAAAAAAAAATCCTTGTGCATCAATGTCTTCCTCCACTTATATCTTATATATAACCTTATATGGTTTTTCAAGGTATGGTCTTGCTCTAGGCCAGGATGACCTGGAATTAGTCTCAGGGTGGCCTCAAACTCACAGCAATCCTTCTACCTCTGCCTCCCAAGTGCTGGGATTAAAAGCATGCACCACCACGTCCAGCCCATAAAAGCTTTTGTAAAACCTCACAGCTTTGACTGATCACATCATGCCTGTATTTTAATTCTAAGGTCCACACATAGGATACCTTCCTAGTTGCCTGCAAATTCCAAAAGCTGTGGCTTTTATATTCTAATTTTCTTTGCATCACCAAGGATACACTTCTCATAAATCTCAAGTAAATTGACTGCTTTCAGATATGATAATGAATAACAATGGAGGCCAAACCTATTTTATGGGAAGTTATTTTGTTAGAGAAGAAGAGAGGTTATAAGCATGGGAACTCTGAACGCCTCTCAGCTGCTGACAATAGCTGCAGCAGGTAGGAAGTCTCAGACGTCACTCAGGAAGGGAGTGGGTGCAATCAAAAGCACTGTGACATCTGCGCCATGACAGTGACATGAAGCAAGTGTGTCCAGGTGTTTTATGGACAGAAGAAAGCTCACACACACGTATTTGGAATTCCATCTGCCTAGGCCACATATGTGCAAAGCAAAACTGTTTTAAGGCATTCTCAAACAAGCTATCATCTCTGTACGGAGCCCCAAAGAGCCTCACCTCATTAAATAATGTCCCTAAGCATGACGCTTATGCCAAGTACTAGGCGTGATGCTGAGGAGATTTAAAGGAAATGTGACCAAGATACACCCTAAATCTTCACAAATAAGTGCAATTCAGTGTTATAGCAGTTAAGAATGTGCAGATCCCGGGAGGTAACTGAAGCAAAAGGTTGATCGACAATAGACTGCACTGGATTTCAGCAGAGAAGACTCGCTTCAGGAAGGAGGCAACAACTTTAACTGTAGCTGCAGAGCACGCGTGTGCCACAGGGTGGTCACTGAAGCCACAGAGGGAACGGTTTCAGCTGGTATCCTCATAGACAAGAACAAAAAACTGCAGAAGTGTGTCAAAGGAGCCAGGCCTGGTGATTTCAAATCTGTCATCCTACCTACTCAGGAGGTTGAAGCAGAAGGTTATAAAGTTCAAACCAGCCTGAGCAACTTATGGAGACCCTATCTCAGTAGCAAGTGGGCTGAAGGCAGAGCTGTAGCAGGTACTGGCACAGCATTGGTAGGTCCCATCTGAGTTCCATCCAGCAACACACACACACGGGTCTGTGTGTCTGGTTTTGTGCCAGTACCACAAAGGTTTGGTTACCATGTCTCTGTAGTAAAACGTGTTTCTTTTATGTTCATTTCTTTCTTCTAAATAACAGTCATTCTCATGAAAGAAAAAGAAACATCTACAGCATCTTTTCCACAAGTATGTCTCACACTTCAAAGTGATATCCCACAGGCTTTCAGAAGCACTAAATGTGGTTAAGCATCAGCACAAGTTGTTTCACAGCTGAAAAAACTTCAACTTTTTTTTTTTCTTCAAGGTAGGGTCTCACTCTGGCCCAGGCTGACCCTTAAACCATTCGCTATGCAGTCTCGGGGTGGTCTCCAACTCATGGCAATCCTCCTACCTCTGCCTCCCGAGTGCTGGGATTAAAGGTGCATACTACCACACCTAGCTAAATTTCAACTTTTTTAAGGCAAGAGGTTTGAAGCCACCAAGGGCATATGGAAAAAAAAAATACTCTTCCAAACCCTCTCCTGACAACTAAAACCTCTTCAAGGACTTGCATCTTCCCAGAGGACACTCACAGTAATGACACCCACTTGTGCGTCCCTACAGATGTCTTTGCTTAACAACTGCACACTCTATTTAATTTCTCTAGAGAACAATCCTTATATTTCTATTGTGTTGAGAAGGTGGAGTTCTACTAAACCCTAGGGCCCTAAAATGGCTCTATCCACCAAAGGAAAGGTTGACGTGAGCAAGTGACTCAGGAAGTTCTGGCCTCTCTCGCCCCACAGTGGGCTCACCCATGGTCATCCTTCAGTTTCCGGGTTACTGGAATACACATATTCCAAACACTGATAAAATCCCTATAATGACTCCTGACCATGGAATATAGAGTATGTAAAGGCAGTGACCAAGAAGGTAGAAGACTTTGTGCTTCCTGTCCCCACCAAGATAGTAAACCAAAGAGAGAGAGATGGAGAGGGAGAGACACAGAGACAGAACAAAAGAGAGAGACCACGTCCATAGCAGAACCGTGGAGATCAACACCACCATCAAATCCTGAAATTTACATGTATTTCTTATCACACACATCCTTGTTTCATTTATCTCTTTGGTCTATGCAAAGATCAGGCAGATCTTAAAGACAGATTGTGGATTATTATTCCCGGCAGCGACCAATATAGCTAATTTGCCAAATTAAGTGGGTTTGCTTTCTGAAGCACAATAAGCCCCTAGACCTGACATGAAGATATTAGGTTGAAAAACACTTCACCAAGATATTTGGCTCTGGTCCTAGTAAGTTATTTGGAATTGAGATTTTTAAAGTAAAAAGAGGGTCAAAGAGCCTCAAGATCATTGTTGCAGAACCTCTCTGACGGCTCCCGGTTCAGAGATCCATGCCAGTGGAGCCCTTGCAGTCCCTGCACCCACACTCACAGAATGCAACACCGAGACGTGACTCCACTCTGGAAGAATACGGGCCTTGTTCCGTCAGCATCTGGTGGGCGGGCTGTGTATGAGCCCGACTTAAGCCCAGTCACCATCTCTTATGACCCAGCTACCTATCTTCACATCCGAATTCGCAGGTAATGGCGGCTACTGTGAAGTTATGAATGCATGAGACTCTTCATGTCTGGAAAACGGTGCTCCAAAGCACTCCTCCCCATCCTCGGCTCATACATTCTTCCCTCTCCCTCTCCCGCAGTGTTCCCTAAGCCTTGGAAGGAGTGACACAGACGTCTCACTTACAGGTTCTTCTGATGTTCCAAGGCTGGTATGTGTGGGGAGAAGCCCTTCCCCACAAATTTTCCATGGATCCCACTGGCACCAGCAGGGCCTGGGAGCAAGGTAAAGTACTTTTCCCAGCAGCCAGCCCCAGCTGAATAGCACAAGGAACTCACCTGGCCGGATGGGTTCATTTATAGATATGTCTCTTGCTTAAAAAAAAAAAAAAAATGAACTGCGCATCATCATGCCTCTTTTGTGTACTTGGTTTCAGTGGTGACGATCTTGTTCTGCTATCTTACCTACAAGACTGAATCTTATTCGTCACAAGTGTTTCTAAAATAAAACATCTCAGATTGAAAAAGAAAGAGAAATGTTTACCAATATGCAAGGAACACAAGAAGCTATATGCTTGTTTTTCAAAAGGTCCAGAATATACTTTTGCACTCCTGCTCCAGGGTTGAAACGCCTCTCTGCTTTGCCATAATACAGCCTATAGTGGTGTTGACTGTCTTGACATCCTACAGGCACCATGCAATGGGACATGATGAACAGAGAGCAATAAATCCCTTAGATGTGTTAGCAATTCATGCACAAGCTCAATATTGGATGTAGAGTACAGACTGAAAACAGGCTGCAACCTCACAACATTTATGAGGATCCAGTGATCAAGAAGTTGTTGGATATTCCCTCCAAGGTAAAATATAAGTTGCAGCAGTTTAGTTCCTGAAATGTGAGAGAGAATATGCCTGCATCACAGGCTGCTTTGAATTTTAAACACAACACATAGCATGTTTAAATATGCTCCTCTTGCTGGGAATGGTGACGCACGCCTGTAATCCCAGCCCTCAAGAGGCAGAGGCGGAAGGCCAGCCCCACTATGTGTCAGGCCAGTCTTGGCTACATGAGACTGTCTCAAAAATCCCCAAACAGATTAACAGGTCATAAACAGAGTCAACAGATTACCCAGAGAATGGGAGAAAATCTTCAACTATACCACTGACAGAGGCCTAAAACCTAGACTCTACAAAGAACTCAAAACAAACAAACAAACAAACAAAAAAGCCCACTCAAAAAATGGGCAAAGCTGTAGAGATGGCTTAGTAGTAAAGGTGTCTTCCTACAAAACCTAAGGACCCAGGTTTGATTCCCTAGTGCCCACATAAGCCAGATGCACAAGGCAGCATAAGCATCTGGAGTTCATTCGCAATGACTGGAGGCCCTGGAGCACTCATTCTCTCTCTCTCAAATAAATAAATAGGGCAGAGAACTGAATAGGGAGTTCTCAAAGGGAGAAATACAAATGGCTAATACATTTAAGGACATGTTCAACATCCTTAACCATCAGAGAAATGCAAATTAAAACCATCATGAGATCCCATCTTACTCTAGTCAGGATAGCAATCATTAAATAATCAAATGACAATAAATGTTGATGAGGATGTGGGAAAACAGGAACTCACAGCCCCTGTCGGTGGGAATGCAAACTTGTACAACCACTGTGTAAATCAATATGGAGACTCCTAGAAAAGATGAAAACAGAACTACCAACAGTCCCAGTTATCCCCCCACTGGGCATTTACCCTAAAAGCTCTACCCTTCACTGCAGAGATATCTGCTCAACCATGTTTATAGCTGCTCAATTCATAATACCTAAGAACTGGAATCAACCCAGGTGCCCATCATTGGACAAATGGATTACAAAGTTGTGATACATATATGCAATGGAATTCTACTCAGCAGTAAGAAAGGATGGTATAATAAATTTGTAGGAAGATGGACAGACTTGGAACAGATCATACTCAGCAAACTCACACAATCACAGAAAGACAATCACCGCAAGGTCTCACTCATCTGCGCTTCCTAATCCGGATCAGCCTGAGTTGCTGGCATACGGATAGGCAACTAGAGGCCCAGACAATAGGGATGGAAGGGAGGGAAGGAGGGGAAGGAAAGGGGCGCGGGGAGGATAAACACACAGCTAAACCCAAAATGAACTGGTACCATAGAAAACTTTCTCCTTGAAGGCAGACTAAAGATTTAACCGTCAACAGGAGTATGGGGGAGGTTGTCTGGTAAGAAGGGCCATGGAGTGGGTGGGATGAAGCCTAACCTTAAAACAATGGGCTCTGGCCTGTAACTCCCAGTACCAAAAATCAGTTGCTACCCATATTGAGCTGTTGATCAGAGAGGCCGATGAGGTCCCCAAAACAAGACAGGCTTCTGTCAAAGCACTTGATGACCCACCTGAGGTAAAAGGTAAGACGTGAGTACTGAAGACACCATATGCTACCAACACAGAACACCGAGAGACCTTGTTGGAATCCAGAAGGGAGCCAGTTCCCAGAGGGTTAGCCTGTTTAGTGCTGGAAAGTTCTACATGAGTTACAGAAGGAAAGTGGCCAACAATGTTTTGAGCAAACAGGGGTCAAAGTTACTCAAAAACAAGTAGCCCAGGCTAGAGAGATGGCTTAGTGATTAAGTACTTGCCTGCAAAGCCAAAGATCTCAGGTTCAAGTTCCCAGGACCCACATAAGCCAGATGCACAACGGAGTGCATGCATCTGGAGTTTGTATGTAGTGGCTGGATGCCCTGGCATGCCCATTCTTCCCCGCCTCCCCATGAATAAATAAAAATTAAATTTTTTTTTAAAAAAGCAACTAGCAGCCAGGCATGGTGGTGCACACCTTAAATCCCAGCACTCAGGAAGCAGAGGTAGGAGGATCGCTGTTGAGTTCAAGGCCTCCCTGGGACTACATAGTGAATTCCAGGTCAGCCTGGGCTAGAGCAAGACCTTACCTTGAAAAAGAAAAATAAGCAACTAGCCAGACAAGAAGCACACACCTGTGCAATGATGGCACACAGCCTTGGTGGATAACCAAGGGCTTTCTGATTGGCTACGAGATCCGCTCAATGGAAAGGAACCCATAGCTTGAACTGGGAACAACGTCAGAATCCTGTGGAGATCAAGATCTAGTGTCCAAAGACTTCTACCAATCTTTACCCAAAAGAGGGGCTACATCATCAACATCGCCTTAAATTAAAAATGCTTATCTCATTTAACCTGTGCTGACTTCATTCTTGGAGAACCTGTTTTTATTTTTCGTATAGTGAGATCCGAGGAGATAAACCACCCCTTGCGCATCAGGCAGGGTGCAGGTGAAACCTCAGGGGACTGGGGCGATGAACAAGAGTGCTGCTTCCATGGTGAGCCTGACAAGCAGCGCCAAGGTGACAGAGACGCTGAGGACACTCGACACATTCCAAAGCAGAAAGCCAGAGCTCATCACTGAGTAGACTTAAAACACACCACCACGGCTGAGGGGATTCTGCAGAAGAGCGGGCAGAAGACTGTAAGAGCCACAGGTGGGCAGGGCACACCCAGAGGCATTGCCTCCCCACCCCATGACTCTCACAGCTCAGAACCTACAACCCCAGGGGGAATACCAGCAACTCCACTGAGTAAGGCCCTCAGTGGAATGGGGGCAGGGAGGAGGGAAAAGCAGGTACCAACACATGATGTGTCCATGCAAGGTATATTCTTAAGTTAAAAAAAATCCCAAAACAGCTGCTCTGTCTCTTTTACTTAATAATCTGCAAGATTTCCACTGTTGACTAGGACCCAGAGCAAGAGCCGATTTCACAACCAGCCTAGACTGCAGCACAAAATTCCTTTTCCATTTCAGTCTTGTGGTACAGATCTAAAGAGCTGAATCCAATAGAATCCAAAGAATTATAGCCCAAACCTCCAAGGTTTGGAAACAGAGCCATCCTCTGTTTTGCAGATAACAGTTGTTCTGACCTTCATCAGAACCTGATGAAAAGTCATCGCATGACCAGGTGATCTGAGCTGCCCGTAATAGCATGAGTGTTGTTGGCCCAGTAAGTCATCAAGTTAGATCTAATACAGAAGCTATCTATCAAAGGACAATGATACTAAAGAGATAGGGCTCAAGGAGGTCTGCAAAGCAAAAGAAAACGCATCTCAGGTATGTCTAAAATCTGTACATATTGTGTAGTCACAGGGAGTGATGGATCTACAGAGTCATGAGCAAAGGTTATTCATTAACACAGATCAAAGACTTGGACGTAAAGCAGCGTTGAAAGAGTACAAGGACATCGAGAAGAGAGGATTAGCCTTTGAAAATGACCTCATTATGGGAAAAATATTTTAGTAGGATATGACTGTACAGGCTGCTCAATATTCAGATGGACAAAATTATAAACCTGAGCCACAAGTGGTGGTTCAGGATTTTAATCCATACTTTTTAATTAAGGGGATCACCATGAGTTCAAGGTCATCGTGGAGCTAGAGTTAGTTCCATGTTAGCTTGGGCGAGAATGAGACTCTGCCTGAAAAAATATATATAAACTTCTCACCAGCCATGGTTATGCTTCCTTAAAGGACCAAGGAGGGGCTGAAGAGATGGCTTAGTGGTTAAGATGCTTGCCTGCAAAGCCTAAGCACTTGTGTTTGAATCTCCAGGTCCCACATAAGCCTGACAGAGACACAACGTGCAATGTTGCACAGGTGTGCAAGGGGGCGCACACACCTGGAGTTCATTTGTAGCAGCTGAAAGCCCTGGCACGCCCATTCTGCTGCCCTCCCCCGTCTCTCAAATAATTAATAATAATAATAATAATAATAATAATAATAAAGACCAAAGAGAAGGGACTATAGTAGCAAAAGCTAATCAGACCCCTGCTCAGCCTGCAGTGGTGGAAACCAAGCCCCAGCACCCCAAACAGCAGCATTACCCTAGAAGACAGACACTCCGCTGGTGGCACGTGACGACACTAGATAGCCCGTCAGGGCAGAGGTGCCGATCTGTCTGTCCTCAGTACGTGTGTCCAACTGTGAACTTTCTTACATGTATTACATACACACTCAGTTGTTTCTGAATTTCGATACACATTTGTATCTTACATACACATCGTAATTATTCTTCCCCCTCCTCAACTCATCCTTTCAAGCAGGTTCACTATGGTGGGGAATATTACAATTTACTTTCCAGGGTATAGAATATTCTTACAGAATTATTAAATGAGAAAAAAAACGATCACTTCAGAGACAGGAACTGTAACTGTACCCAGCAATGAATGTCTTTCTTTTTCTTTTTTTTTTTTTTTTTTTTTTGGTTTCTCAAGGTAGGGTTTCACTCTAGTCCAGGCTGACCTGGAATTCACTCTATATTCTCAGAGTGGCTTCAAACTCACGGTGATCTTCCTACCTCTGCATCCCAAGTGCTGGGATTAAAGGTATGCACCACCATGCCCAGCAACAATAAATTTCTTAATCCAAGAAACTGATGCAAGCCCACAGTTGACCATTAGAACCTTAATCCTTTTGCAATATTATGGGAAAAGGATCATTCATCAGAATAGCAAAAGTTTAAGATTGATTATACTTAGTGTTAGCAAGACTACAATGAATAGAATTCTCACAGATTTTTCACTAGAGTATAAACATCTAGCTAAACATATACCTACCCTAGAAATGAGTAATTTCATTTCCAGAAATATATGAGAAATGTAAAAACTCAACAAATAATGTATACAGGGATTTCAGAACAGCTTGACTATCGTAGCTAAACACTGCTCATAAACAGTGTAATGCATAAATAGCATATATTTATATACTTCACAGAATTTTAAAGGGACCAAAGAATCTACTAACCTACTACAGACCCTACCCTGGAAGAAAAGACAAAAAGTATATATTGTATTTGTGTGCCTATGCAATCTTCAGTTTATCGTTGGTATACATTCCATAAAGGTTAATGTCCATATAACATACAATGAAGTCTTGTGGAATAGACAAAAGTCCTCAGCTCAAGTTAACTTCTCCAATCATTAACAATGGTCTTTACTCCTCTCATATATACTAGCATCTTTGAGACAAGTCATCATTTTAAAACAGTAATAAAGGCAGTATAAATTATGTCAAGTCTGACAACTCATCTCAAATCTGTTTTAATGGGTTATGATGTTTCCTAAAACTAGTATGTGGCTTTATCAGTATCTTTGAATATTCCTTTTTTTTTTTTTTTGTTTGGTTTTTTGAGGTAGGGTGTCACTCTGGCTCAAGCTGACCTGGAATTCACTATGTAGTCTCGGGTGACCTTGAACTCACGGCGATCCTCCTACCTCTGCCTCCCGAGTGCTGGGATTAAAGGCGTGCGCCACCACACCCGGCTGAATATTCTTCTGGTTTAAAACTTTAAGCACAAAGTTCACAGTTAAAGGTTAGGCAAATACATTGCACTAAAACTACATTCATAGTCAGCATCCTCTACAAAAATTTCACTCTGGTTTTCCCACTTTAGCCATGCATTCAACACTGAGACCATTTGAGATGCTCTTTAATACACTTCCTGAGGAGAACTTTCAAAAAGAATTCAATGATGAAGTTTGTTATTCAAAAAAAATCAGTCAATTCAGCTCAGTCTCTAGGGAAAGTAACAATAAGCATGTGCCTGTTTTTACATGCATATTTTATTTGTAAGGTATGTGTCAGTGTTCACATTACAGTCACGGTGTTTATACGTCAGTTTTGCTGTCTTAACCTGAAGTTGCTAACATCATTTCATTGTTCACCAACAGCATTGGTATTACTGCAAAAATTACTTCATGGTAGACACCATGATATAGAGTCACATCCTCACCAATGAAGAGTCCATAGACATGAGAGACTTGCAAAAAGTAGAGGACTTTCATTTCATGAATGGTGAACTAAAAAGAAAAATGAATCATTTTTTTCCCCTCTCTCTTTTTTAAAGTAGGGTCTCACTCTAGCCCAGGCTGACCTGGAACTTACTCTGTAGTTCCAGGGCTGGCCTCAAGCTCACAGAGATTCTCCTACCTCTGCATCGCCAATACTGGGATTAAAGGCATGGGCCACCATGCCTGGCTGCTATGCTTGGTTTTGTTTTGTTTTAATTAGAGTCTCCATAGCCCAGGCTGGTCTAGAGTCTTAGGAATCTTCCTGCCCCAGCCTCCCAAGTGCTGTGGGTACAGGCATGGACCCCCAAGACCCACTAGAAAACCAGCTCTAGTTGAGCAGCTCTTCCTCCCAAACTCATTAATATGTCTGACTAATATGACATCTCAAAAAGGCATTCTATCTACGTCTTGACTCTAAGGAAGTATCTAAAACTTCTTTCAGATGATAAGCACTTTTCTTTTTTTTTGAGGTAGAGTCTTGCTCTAGCCTAGGCTGACCTGGAATTCACTATGTAGTCTCAGGGTAGCCTCAAACTCAAGGCAATCCTCTGACTTCTGCCTCCCCAGTGCTGGGATTAAAGATGTGCACCACCACACCCAACTTATTCACATTTTTGTACTCGAAAGTGGATGTAATGCATTGTTCAATTCATAACTTCAATCTCCACTTATGGCTAAGGATAACCTCTGAATCTAGGTTTGTTTCTCAGATTGAACATAAACTACAAATAAATATGCAACAAATATATTTTGAGCCTAAATGAAATTAATTCAAATGTTATTGTATTTGTAAAACATTTAGTACTTTATGTGAATATATAGTATTGTGCACTGGGTAAAAATAAATATGAAAAAGAATTAAGATTAATATCCTGAAAAAGAAATAAAAGGTAGATATTTTTAGTTGCAAATAAATGTGTCTGTCTTATTTACCTATGCATTTCCAAAGCCTAGTTCAGTTCCTAGAAAAAAGTACAAAATACATGCCTATTAAATTATAAATGAAAATCTAAGACAGAAATTGGGGTTTTTCAATAGACTCGAATTATAAAGAAGATATAAGTTTTTATTTCATTTTGAGTTCAAATAGTGTTATCTTCCTTAAGCACAACATATAGAAAGAAAAGTTAAAATTGGACTGGAGAGATGGCTTAGTAGTTAAGGTACTTGCCTGTAAAGCCTAAGGACCCAGGTTCGGTTCCCCAGTACTCACACAAAGCCAGATGCATAAAGTGACACATTCATCTGGAGGTCGCTTGCAGTGGCTAGAGGCCCCGGCTTCCTTCTTCCCTTTCCTCCCTTCCCTCCCTCTCTGCTTACAAATAAATCCATTTTAAAAAAAAAGTTAATATTAATGTTTTAACAGTAAAGTATTTGATTTAATATCACTTCACCTTTGCTTAAAGACAGACTATCATTATGTAACCCAGACTGCCTCAAACTTGGCATAACACTGGCTCGGGCTTAAGGTGTGAAGCACGTGCTTGGCTGTGAGCTGCACTCTGATACTTGTGTGGCTTATGCTAATCTAGGAACTGTGACAAGATAGGGGTAGTAATCTAAAGAAAAGCTCTTGGGAACCACAAAAACCTCCTAGTGAACACTCTCACTGAAAGAAGAGATGGAACCTCTCAGCCATCAGCAGGTCAAGCCCTAGACCCTCCCCTAAAGAGACAAAATACAGATGGTGCAGCTTGAAGCCTCACCCTAACCAAGCCCCCAAAACAGACGCAGAGAGGCCAGTTCTACCCTCATTAAAGAAATGGCTCATCAATAATTGCTGCAGAACCAGGAGGAGGCTTCAACGTCTTTTCAACAGTCAAACCAATCACTCAGCTCTGCCCAACATCCCCACGTCAGTGCAGGATAGAATTTGCACCCACAGTTATAAGCAGAAGCCGGTGTTTGAACCAACCACTGAATTATCCCACTCAATACTCTATAAAGGCCAGTGCTGGACCATGAATTATTGAGAATTAAAACTTCATTAGTTTTTTTTTAATCCCATGTTTTATAAATAATTTTGCTTGCATCAGAGCCAGTGAACTCTTATTCCCAAGACCTTCTGATGAGGCAGTGGTGGCTCTGCACATAATAAAAGCTCCCTGCACATCTGCCTTGATCGCACGTTCTTGCACAGCCACCCGGTGCATGTGCGCAGCACCCTCGCATGGGCTTTCTCTAGCCTTCCTCTCTGTCCTGAAGTCTTCGACATTCTTCTCTATGGATCTTACCACACCATGTCCCCTATCAGGAAGGGCTCCAAGGCCAGATCTTTCAGGATAGGAGGATATGCATCCAGCCCCAACGCCACCCTGACTGGCACAGCGAATGCTTCATAAATTCATAAACTGAATGTGCTATGTGCAGATGGCTTTGCTTTTAATAAAAGCACCCATTTGTCTTCTCAGAAATACAATAAAAACAGAAAAAGTTGAAGGATCACAGGAATGGCATTCAAATTCCAGGGTGTTTGTGCTGTCAGTAATGTTCATATCACCCAGCTGCTCCTTAAAAGAAAGAAAGCCAAGTGCCCGAAATCCAATCTTCGCAATAGTGTGGCAGTGAGCAATGTTTCCAGTAACACAAAGCATATGAGATAACACTGCTGTTTAGGAAAGGAAATTCTCAACAATTGTATTAAACTATGTGAAACGGGCTTGTGTAGCAGCTAAGGGAAGAACAGCTTTTAAAGCTGACAGTACACAAAACTTGAAAGTATCAAAAATGGAATTTTTCATATCCTAAGTCTTTTGTTAAGTTTTTTTCCTCAAGTTTTTATTACTTTTAAGAGTATGAGAAGAAAACCTATGGGTGTGCGCATATGTGAGTATGAGGACGACTGAGAACAAGCAAGCACGCACATATCATGGCACGCATGTGGAGGTCAGAGGACAATTACGGGGTCCGTGCTAGCCATCTCACCCCTCTCTGCATCCCAATGCTCCTTTTTTTGCTGCACTACAAAACTCAGTTCTAACCATCACTTTTCAAAGAGGTCCTGGAGTCCTGGGTCATGTTTATGTCTAGATGGTCTCTCTGATGCTCACAGCATTACTGATTCGGCCCCACGATGCCCTGTCATCATCAGGAAACCAGAAACCTAGAATTACACTGACCTCTTCCTCATGTCCAACATCCAACCACGATCAAATCCTTGAAGTTTTACTTTCTAAACATTTTTTAAAATAAATCTCTCCCTTTCCACATTGACTTTTCCAATACTAGTTCAAAGTCCGTATTATCTCCTGCCTAGACCTCTGTAAAAGCTCCTTATACAGCAACCTGGTTCTAGTCCCCAAAGCCCTTCATTTTATTTCTCTAACACAGCCAGCAAGATAAGTTGAAAATACAAATGTCTATCACTGGCTTATACAAAACCTCTGAGTTCTACCTATTCAGTTCTTGGTCTTCTCTCCAGTCACAGAACTGACGACTGCTGTGGTCTGCATCTGTCTTTCCTGTTACTGCAGGCCTCGGATGTGCTATTATGTTCTTTGTTCCTGCTTTTGATAGCCTTGAGATGTTCCTTGGACTTTTCCTTCCCTGAAAAATAACATTTCACTCGTCTTGTCTCAAGAGACACCTGCTCCGAGAAACCTTAGTCTCTCCGAGTGAAATCACCTTCTGCAAAAGCTAGAGGGTGGAGGCAAAGAGCAATCCAGGATTACAATCCGAATAGCATAGAACAGAATGAACATTCAGTGAGTCAAACATCTTTAAAACCAAAGTAACTGGACAGATTCTCATTTTATAGAAGGGGAAGCAGTATAGAGTAGTGACTTGCCCAGCCAGAGAGTGTCAGAGCCAGAAGTAGAATCCAGGCTCTACTGATGCTGCTGGTCCCGTGCTCTGAACTGCCTGAGTCACACTGCTCTGGAGTCTGGCTTCAAGCTCTCCATTTCTTCAGAAACAAAGCAACACAACTGCAGCTGGTCACAGGTGGTCCCGTTCAGACAGAGTACCAACTGCGTTTTAATGGAGGGATGTTCAAGTGGATGTTTATATTGTTACTATAGTGCCAAAATTACAAGAGTTCATTATCATTGAGTTTTATCACTTCAAGAAAAATCAGATTAATGTGTGAAGGGAGTGTTCGTTTTTCACTCAGTATGTGGTAAGAGAGAGCAACTCATGTACACACTTGTCAGTTCTGCCGGAGTGTAAACCTGCAGGGTAGGAAGTAGCCACCTCTGTGAGAACTTCCACCAGGAGAATTATCAGGATGGAATGAGCACTCGATTCAGAAAGAAATGGTACTCCTCAAATGTCAGGTATGTCCCTACAGAGTAACCCAGGTCCCCAACCAGACTGTTAAATTGGCATTGCCATGAAAAAAAGGAGTTCATCTATGCTGACAGTGATGGGTGGGAACAGAAACTGAGAATATTCTCATTATCCAACAGCTTCCTGGTTTAACCTTCAGAATTCAGAGCCACGGGACTGTCAGCACCCAGAGCTGCAGACCCCCCCCCCAAAAAAAAAAAAAGCCCAGCAGCAGTGTTCTGCAAGAAATACCTACCGACAGGAGAAATCGGTGCATAGACAGTTACCGAGAGGTAAAATCTTCTGAATAAAACATGATGTCATACCATAACACATCCATTAGTGCAGTCGCCCAGGTTACACAACAATATGCATTATAAACATTGCTCAGTCTGCCTCTCAAATCTTCAGAGTGCTGCTCCAAACAGCTTCAAAAGCAATATGGAGACTCCTGAAAAAGCTGACTATAGAAATACCAACAGACCCAGTTATACCATTACTGGGCATCTACCCTAAAACCTTCAAACCACAGGCCAGAGAGATTTGCTCAACCATGTTTGTGGCAGCTCAATTTGTAATAGCTAAAAGCTGGAATTAACCCAGATGTCCATCATTAGAAGAATGGATAACAAAGATGTGGTATATCTACACAATGGAATTCTATACAGCAGTAAGAAAAAAAGACACAAAGAAATTTGAGGAAAAATGGTTGAACCTGGAACAAATCATTCTCAGTGAACTTACCCAATCACAGAAAAAAAAAAAAAAAAAAAGACACATAGTCTCACTCATCTACAACACCTAACCTGAATCTACCCAAGATACCTTACATACCCAGCAAGCACCTCATGGACTAGACAATAGGATGGATGGGAGGGCG
This sequence comes from Jaculus jaculus, assembly GCF_020740685.1. Taxonomy (NCBI): domain Eukaryota; kingdom Metazoa; phylum Chordata; class Mammalia; order Rodentia; family Dipodidae; genus Jaculus; species Jaculus jaculus. The sequence goes on along the minus strand of NC_059114.1, from coordinate 49,344,710 downwards.
GGGAGGGCACCGAAGGGTGGAAAACAGTAATCTGGACCCAAATGGCAATGGTACCATAAAACTCTACTTCCTAAAAGACAGACCAAATGGCTGAACCTTCACTAGACCCTTACAGGAAACACCTGAACCACAAGACACTGGAGAGGGTAGGATCAAGATTAACCTAAATCTTCTACATCTTCCCTCCCTCCCTCTCCCCCCACCTCTCCTCTCTAACTCTTGTATATTAGTTATGTTTTTCCTCAATTTCTTAGTGGGCACTGACCTGTAACCCCCACTTCCAGCTTGGGGCTACCATCCACAATGAGCTTTTGATCAGAGAAACCTACAAGGTTTCCCAAAACAATGACAGACTTCTGTCAGAGTACTTGATGACTCACCAAAGGCCAATGGTAAGACCCTATTGCGGAAGACTCCATACACAGCTGACATGTAAAATGGAATGGCATGGCTGGAAGCCAGGAGAGAGTCAGTCCCCAGACAGTCAGCGTGTCTAGTGCCAGAAGGTGCTACATGGGCAACTGGGGGAAATGACCAATATCTGTCCAAGCAACTCATGGTCTAACCTAATTAGCAACAAATAACCTGATGTAATGCCCACACAAGTGCAATAGTGGCACACAGCCATGGTGGGGAACCAACTGCTCTTGATTTGGCTAACTGATCCCCTTAGTGGTACAAGACCCATAGCTGGAGCTGGGAAACAAGTCAGAACCATATCCAAACATCAGCCCACTCTCCATTATCAAGCTACCATCAATCATGGGCTACAAGAGGGCCTGCACTTATCAAACTCTCTATCAAAAAAGTAATTGTTATCTCAATTTTCTGGGTGCTAACTTACTCTCCGTTGGAGAATCTGCTTCTCTTTTTCAGATAGATGCAGATCCTAAGGAGAGAGCTGCCCCAACATACCTCAAAAGAGGCCCGACTGAAACTAAGGACAATTGGCGAAACAAGCAAGGGTGATGTTTTCCTGATGAACCGGATACCAGCACAAGGGGGAAGAAGACCAATGCAGAGAAAAATCAACTCCTACCAAATCAGAGAGCCAGAGCCTCAGAGGCCCCCAACACCTCAGCACCGAAGCAGACCAAAAATGAACCCAACGTGGCTCAGGGAAATTTTGCGGAAGAGGGGGCGGAAAGAATGTCAGAGTCACATGTTGGGTCATGATATGCAGAGACATTTATCGTACCAGTAACTGTGGGCTCACTCCACAATGCACGACCCATTTACATCAACAAGGAGGGTCCAATGGGAGGGGGTAGATCATGGATGAGCCTAAACAATGGTACCAAACTGCCTGTATTTGCTGAAAAGAAAACTAATAAATTAAATTTTAAAAAAATAAAGGGCTAAAACTGAAAAAAATAAAAAAATCATCCCAGTGCAGAATCTCGCAAACCCTGCCTACCATCACCACCTCATCCCCAGCACTGGAGCTTGCCACAAATGTGAGCTTCCTCCAGAATGCTTACCTGGCTCTTCTTTAAAAAGAAAATCCATGCACTTAAAGTCAGATGTGATGGCTCACGCCTTTAATCCCAGCACTCAGGAGGCAGAGGTAGGAGGATTGCCATGAGTTCAAGGCCACCCTGAGACTCCATAGTGAATTCCAGGTCAGCCTGGGCTACAGTGAGACCCTACCTCGATAAACGAAAAACAAAAACAAACAAACAAAAAAAAAAATCCATGCACTTAGCACTCAGAAGGCTGAGGCAGGAGGATTATAAATTCAAAGCCAGCTAAAATACACAGTGAGACCCTGTCTCAAAAAATACACATAGGCAGGGCACGTGGCATGCATCCGTAATCTCAGCACTCAAGAAGCTGAGGCAGGAGGTGACAACGAGCCTGGTTTATGTAGCAACACACCGCCTTTCCATCACCCCTACACCATCAAAGAAAAAAAAAAAAACCTGCATGCAAATGTTATATTCACCACCATAAAAGATACTTGATTTTTGCCGCAGGTAGGAGGTAAGGTAATTTAAAATATATATATATATATTTTTTTTTCTATCAAGCCAAATTACCACTCCAGGAAAGTGAGCCAAATTCATATCAAGGACTACCACATCTCCCTACCAACTCCAAAAATGGATGACTGACACATACATACATCTGTATATACATACTAAGTTTGAATCCAAGGCCTTAAAAGAGGTAAGAAGGGCTGCAGAAATGACTTAGCACTTAAGACACTTGCCTGGGAAGCCTAAGGACCCAAGTTCAATTCCCCAGTACTCACATAAGCAGGATGCACAAGGTGGTACATGCATCTGGAATTCATTTGCAGTAGCTAGAAGCCATGGTGTGCCCATTCTCCTTCTCCCCCACTCCCTCCCTCTCTCTCTCTCTCTCTCTCTCTCATAAATTTAAAAAAAAAAAAAAACATTTTAGGGTTAAAGGGATGGCTTAGCAGTTAAGGCATTGGCCTGCAAAGCCAAAGGACCTAGGTTGATTCCCCCAGACCCACGTTAGCCAGATGTGCAAGGGGGCGCACATGTTTGGAATTCATTTGCAGTGGCTGGAGGCCCTGGCATGCCCATTCCCTCTCCTTCTTTCTCTGTCAAATAAACAAATAAATAAAAATTAAAAATTAAAAAAATTTAAAGAGGTAAGAAAAGAGTGATACTCAACATACAAGTTCTCTTTGTCTGCAGTAACAGCAGCTTTCAATCTTCTCTGCACATCACAGTTCACTAGAAAACTTCAAATACCAGTCAGTGGAGAAAGAAATCACTGTGTTGTTATTTGCTTTTAGTTCTACTAGGTAACTTCCCCAGACAAAAAAGACTGGGAATAATAGAAGATGGTATAAAAGTGTGAAGGCCCCAGAATGATGCAAGAATAGCGAGATCAACCCCTGAAAGCAATCATCTTGCCCTTCTCCTTAAACCTAACTCTCTTATAGACATAGAAAGTCATAAGATAACATATACTGGACATGATGGCTCACGCCTGCAATTCAGCACTTGAGAGGTTGAGGCAGGAGCATGACAAGTTGGAGGCCAGCCTAGCCTACGCAGCAAGACTCTCTCAAAATAAACAAAGCAATACAGAATGGTGATGCACATATCCACCTTTGACTTGCAAGAACACAGTTCATTTTGTTGTTGTTGTTGTTTTATTTTGTCGAGGTAGGGTCTCACTCTAGCTCAGGCTGACCTAGAATTCACTATGCAGTCTCAGGCTGGCCTCACACTCAAAGCGGCCCTACCTCTGCCTCCCAAATGCTGAGGTGAAAGGCTTGCACCACCACATCCAGCCCCAGGGTTCATTTTTAAAGATGCCATCTTATCTCAATGAAGTCTAGACTCAACCCTAACACAAAATGTATGGGTCCATTACACCAAGAAATCAGAAAAAAAAAAAAAGAGAAATAGCTATTAACAGACTCCAATAGCCACATGACAGAGATACTCAAACTGTTGCAAAAAGTATTTTCATACAACAATAATAATAAGGATGAGTGACATAAAAATTGAACAATGGATGCATGCTGAATGTTGGCATGTTCCTCAGGCCTTTGAAATAGGTTCACTGCTGACATGAGTTCTAATGAGGATACAAAGAAATTAGGACACTCACACATTGCCAGTGGGATTGAAAAATGGTATAGCCACCTTAGAAAATATTCTAGCAGTTACTTTAAGTATTAAACCTACAAGGCTAGAAAGATGGTGTATTGGTTAAGGCATTTGCCTACAAAGCCAAAGGACCATGGTTTAATTCCCCAGGACCCATGTTAGCCAGATGCACAAGGTGCAGCATGTGTTTGGAGTTCCTTTGCAGTGGCTGGAGGTCCTGGAATGCCCATTCTCTCTCTCTTTCTTCCTCCATCCTTCCTTCCCTCCTTCCCTCACCCTATCCCTATGTGTATCTGTCTCTTTCCCTCTCTCAAATAAATAAATAAATAAAATTTAAAGAAATATTAAACCTGCTATTGCCATATGACCCAACAACTGAACCCTTAGGCATTTATAGCAGAGAAATAACATTTTATTTTTATACATTAACTCCTGTGGAGTCAGGCATGGTAGTGCATACCTATAATCCCAGCACTCAGAATGTGAAGGCAGGTGGAGGACGAGTTTAAGGTCATATTCAGCTACTCAGCAAGTTGGAAGTCTGCCTGAAACACTGCCTTAAAAAATAAAAACCACCAGCAGCGGCAGCAGAAAGAAACCGTGTGCGTGAATGTTCACAACAGCTTTACTTAACAGGCCAAAACTTGGGGCCAGGTGAGACGGCCATGCACGTGTGAAGGTCTGCGCTCAGATCCTCAGCATCACATAAATGCATGTGCTTGTAACCTCAGCCCTTGGCAGGTGGGCATGGGTAGATCACCAGGGCAAGTGTCCAGTTAGACTAGCTAGCTCAGTGAGCTCTGGGTTCAATTAGAGAACCCTGCGTCAGGAAAAACAGGAGAGAGACTGAGGAAGACATGTCACATAAGCCAATGGCCTCCACATGCACAATCATACACATGCACCCCAACACACACACCCCACATAAACAAAAATAATAAAAGCCGAATACTCTGCACAACCTACATGCAACTGAGCAGATGAATGACTAAACAGACTTTAGTATATCAACAGGATATCAATAGGATGGGTTAATACAAAAGTAATTTAAAAAAAAAAAAAAGATACAGGCTTTGACACATGCAAAACCCTGCATGAATCACCTGAGAATTATGCTAAGTGGAAAAAATCCAAAAGGGTACAATTTCATGACTATGGCATTCTTGAAATGATAAAACCATGGAAATAAAGGAGAAAAAAAAAATAGTAACTGCCAGAGTTTAAGAAGGGTGGAGAGCTGGGGAGACAGCTCAGCTGGTAAAGAACCTCAAAAGCATGAGGACCAGAGTTCATTCGCCAGTATCCATGTGAAAGGCCAGGAGCAACAGTACGTGCCCATAAAAGCTAGCGCAGAGGAGGTGGGAACAAGCTCCCGGTCTCACGGGTCCACCTGTCTAGCCTACGTGGTGAGCTCCGGGCCCATGGGAGGCCACGTCTCAGAACAGATGGCCGGTGTTCCTGAGGATGATCCAACTTCCACTAACACACACATGCACCTTCATACACATAAGCACACACCGGGGGGTGGGGAAGAGATGAAGGAAAAGGTTATGGTGATAGAAGGGCAGCGTGCTGCATCTGAGGATACGCAGACGTTCTATCAACACCAATATCCCAGGTATGACACTGAACTGCAGTTTCACAAGCAATTACCACTGAAAAAGCAGGGATAAAAGCTGTTTCTTACAAGTGGTACAAATTACTTCAAAATAAAAAGTGAATTTAGGGCTGGAGGGATAGCTTAGCTGTCAAGGCACTTGCCTGCAAAGCTAAAGGACCTCGGTTCTCTTCCCCAGGACCCATGTCAGCCAGATGTACAAGGTGGCACATGCATCTGGAATTTGTTTGCAGTGGCTGGAAGCCCTGGCACGTCCATTCTCATTCTCATTCATTCTTTCTCTCTCTCTTTTCTCTCTCTTGCTCTACTCTTTCCCTCTCTCAAATAAATAAATAAAAATAAAATACTCTTTTTAAAGCGAGTTTACAAAAAAAGAAGGGTCTGGAGATTGCACAGTAGTTAGGGCTCTTACCTGCAAAGCCTAACAACCTGGGTTCAGTTCCCCAATACCCATGTAAAGCCAGATGCCCAAAGTGGTGCATACATCCGAAGTTACAGCTGGAGGCCCCAGCATGCCCACTCATTCATATTCATTCTCGCTCGCGCTCGCTCGCGCTCGCTCACACTCTCTCTCTCTCTCTCTGCTTGAAAATAAGTAAATACAGGGACAGGTATGGTGGTGCATGCCTTTAATCTCAGCACTGGGGAGGCAGAGGTATGAGGATCACCCTGAGTTTCAGGCCACCCTAAGACTACAGAGTGGGTTCCAGATCAGCCTGGGCTAGAGTGAGACTTTACCTGAAAATAAAAATAAAGAAAATAGGGAGAAAAAAATACCAAAAGTTCACTGACCCACTGAACTCTAACTCCAGCCAACAGTGAGTACTTGGAGGTGACCTTGACATGTATTCCAGGATTTTTACTTAATAATCATTTGCAGCTGCAGCATTTCATCCATGATTCAAGAATCCTAACAATCTAATTTTATTCATTAAGAAACAGACACCCTGTAGCCTTGCCAAAACCAATCATTTCCATGGAAACACTCAACATTTTCTGAGCTATCAAACCTAGAGTATACCACAGCCTAAACAAGCCTCTCTGCTGCAGTGTTGGGGAACAGTGCTAACGTGCTCTCTGCCCAGTTCTGTTACCTCTCCGGAGCTGCCTTGCAGAGGCTAACATCATCACGTGACCACTCCTGCTAACCCCTCAAACTGCAACAAACCTCATTCTCAAAAGAACACACTCCACGGTGTATTTACAGGTAGATGAGAATATACCTGTGACTGACTCATTCACATCTAGTGTATTCCAAATCTATAATCAAGCCCCAAACCAAAAAACAATTGCCACCTTCAATTTCTCCCCATAAATACAGTCCTTACAACGTCCCTACAAACAGATTTATGTAATGTGTGCGCATGGAGAAACTATCTCAACAAGGGAGATTAGAAATCTGCTGTGAATTGAAAAGCTCTCCAGAGGGCAAATCTCCAATCTACCCGATTCTCATCCTGGTATTTCACAACCCTCACTTGTCACGATATCTACTGCATCCCACTTTGGTAAAACTCGTATTTCCTCTCACGATATACAGTCACCCTGATGAATGCTAGGTTACCTGAGTCCAAAAGTAGTTTTTATACCCCAAAGCCTTCTCTTGCATTTAAGAATTTAGCAGCTCATACAGCCTCAAGAAAAAAGTCCAAGACTATAAAGATATAAATGAATACATTCAAAATGCAAATTAATAGTAACAAGAAATCTACAGGGAGTTTCCCAACTATTATTTCCTAGATAAATGAACAAAAATAATTTTAAGCACAGAAACTGTCATCTCACATCCACTGAACTCAATCAAGTTAAACTACAGCCATCACAGTAGTTTCCAGAGGGGACAGGGACCCCCGCTTGTTCCCAGAGGCTCAAGTGCGTAGTTTGAAAATGTCATCTACATGCAAACTTCTTCCTTCATCCTCTGTTTTGATGTTTCACATTTTCTGTCCTCCTCCAGCCCTTCACAGCAAAATGCTGATGGGCTCAGAACTGTGCAGGTCTTATGGAACTATCAGAAACTGTGGAGTCACGAATGTGCCAGTCAATTCATGTCCAGAGGACAGTGCCCCAGCGTACTCCTTCCCATCCTGTGGCTCTTACTTCTTTGTACCCCCTCATGCTCCTGAGCCTTAGAGGGTGTGATATAGATGTCTCACTTAGTGTTGAGCTTCGACAGCCTTTTCTTTTCAGCTCTGATGAATTTTAGGTCTCCTTAGTGTCTATTGCCATCTCCATAGAGAAGCTTCTCTGGCTAGCAGTGACAGCCACACTAACACTCTTCCCACCACTTCCTCTGCAATGTTCCCTGAGCCCTGGTGGGGGTGACAAGAGATGACCCATACAGTGCTGAGCAACGGCCTTTCTTTTCTCATCAGCTTGATGAGTCTTGGGTCTTCCCAGTATGCACTGCCATCTGTAAAAAGAATCTTCTCTAACCAAAAGTGAGAACAACATCAATCAATGGGCATCAACATATACATTTCAAAGGCAATTTGATGGGCCTAATGATGAAGGTTTTAGAAAAGCAAGAACAAATCAAACCAAAACTATCAAATAGAAAGAAATAATCTGGGCTGGAGAGATGGCCTAGCGGTTAAGCGCTTGCCTGTGAAGCCTAAGGACCCCGGTTCAAGGCTCGGTTCCCCAGGTCCCACGTTAGCCAGATGCACAAGGGGGCGCACGCATCTGGAGTTTGTTTGCAGAGGCTGGAAGCCCTGGCGCGCCTATTCTCTCTCTCTCCCTCTATCTGTCTTTCTCTCTGTGTCTGTCGTTCTCAAATAAATAAATAAATAAATAATTTTTAAAAAAAAAAGAAATAATCAAGATTACGGCAGAAGTCAATGAAATAAAACTTAAAACTAGAGGAACTGAGAAAACAAAGAGTTGGTTCTTCATAAAGATAAACAAGATTAACAAACCTCTAACCAAATTAATCAAGACAGAGAGACAGAAGACCCTTAATTCTAATTTTAACCAGCACTACTTTTACATCAGGGAAAAGCTGGAAGTCATTCCACAGTGACGTGTTTTACTTTATATATATTATATATTTTATCCCATGGATAAGGAACTTTCAGATCTATAAAGGTATGCAAATATAGAGGTATAAGGTAAGAGTCAAAATTGAACCTAGGGCTAGATAGATGGTTCAGTGGTTAAAGGTACTTGCCACTTAAGCATGAGGGCCTTTCAGGCCAAAAACTACTTAGTTCCACTCCTCAGAA